>NC_133797.1:9170308-9482093 GCF_043250625.1 Sebastes fasciatus | reverse complement strand
CGCCAGCGCATTCAGCCTCTGGAATACACACAAACACACACACACACACACACACACACACACACAACCACACAAACATTACTGGGTTAGAAAGTTGAAGTTATAAAGTAAAATACTTGGGCAAACACACGTGATTTGGTTTGTCAAAATCAAATTTTTAACCAGATGATTGAGGAAAAAGCAAGTAGTAGGGTTAATTGGTGTGGCGTACCTCAAAGTTAGTTAGTTTGAATTGCTCAAGGGCAGCAAAGTGGTCGTGGTCTCCCTCCAAGCAGGCATCCATGTCCCTGCACCACATCAACTGGGAGATGGTCAGCACCACCTAGTGGACACACACACAAACTGCACTTAAATCACTGCACAGAAACAGAAAAGACTTGGCACAAAGCATCAACTGAAATGATAGAAATCAATTGCAAAATCTATTAAAGCTAAAGACAATAGTAATAATTCTTAAAGACTTGGTTAGCTCCTGAAAGTGAGCAATCAAAGAATTACAACTGTTCTCATGGTTAGGAAAATACCACATCTGTAAAAAGGAAATTTACTGGTAATAAACAACGTCTTGACATTTTGCCATGCACTGTGTCTATGTCTGTATCTGCGTCTGTATCTGTGTGTGTGTGTGCGGGTGTATACCTGCGATGGATGTCCAGCCACCACCCATTCTTCTCTAGACTTCACCTGGTAGTCAGCAATGGCAGCCTTGCTGAGGCGTCGCAGTGAGGAGAACATGGCCTCCTCCACCTTGCAAAGCCAATCTTCCACATTGCCTTGTGCCTTCAGACCTTTAGTCAAACCCACCTACACTTACACACAGAAGGACAAGAGCAGTTACAGTTAAGGAAATGATTACTTGTGTCCCACAACATATGGGTACCCACGAGTCTCCCCTTTATAGACATGCCTGCTTTATGATAACTTGCAGTTTGTGGCAAAAACCATGCAGTTTTTTTAATGCAGTATAAACGTGTTATTTTCGACTGTAAAATGGTGTATTTGAATATTTCTGCATACTGGGGTCCCTAAACAGTCTTGGAATTGCAGATTGGGTATGACTGGAAAGCTGAGACTCTTGTGGATCCAATGAGCCCAATTGTATTCACGCGTGATGATGTTAGTCCCCATAGCAGACATTTCATTGTAGTGAGACAATTTTTTAAAACTTGACCTCACTGCATAAAATGACCTGTTGTGACCTCTAGGATAATCACAGCCTCATGAAACTTTACAGCTACAAACTAGAGACCTAGAGCATTCAGAGGATGTATAGCTATCCTAGGTAGATTGACAGTAAGGGGGTCTCTGAGCAGTTTCCAAAACAGAAGTGCTTGCCATTCAATCAGTAAAAAATGCAATTCTTGCAGAAATCTCCAAATGTCAAAAGGGTTAACTATTGTTATAGTTTATACAGTAAGGAAGGTAGCATATTTTTTGCACTCTCATTCTCAGCAAGAACTGAAACAAGAAAATAATAGGTAGAAAAAAACAGAGTGTGGTGCCAAGGGTGTTAAGGTTACTCAAACCTGACCTTCTCTCCCTCAGGAGAAACCATGCTCAGGATGTCTTTGCTGTAGACCTTCTCCTGTTTTCCGGCATCCAGCGTGGTTCCTGTATCGGCCTCAGAAGACTGGTCAGACAGCAAAGCAAACTCTAGCCGTGTAATGGAATCAAAACACTTCCTGAGGTGGGGCTGCACCGCCTGGGGGTTTCTTGTCTGGGCCAAGATCTTTAGCAGCTCATCATTAGATAAGAAGTAGAACCTGCGAGGGACAGATAGAGGACTTATCAGAGTACTTAACACAACTCATCGTAGTGCTTATCACTCAGTGCTCACTGGGAAGAGATGTTTAGAGTAACAACTGGCAACCGGCAAGGGAGAAAATGCAATTTAGAGCATCATACTATGCATATTACAGTGGTGGATGAAGTACCTGAAAGCCACACTTGAGTAAAAGTATGTAAATCTAACCAGAAAATGACTTTGGTAGAAGTCACCTATCAGAATATTACTTGAGTAAAAGTGTGTGATATTTACTTTCTTATGTATCAAAAGAAATGTTCTGATATTAAAAGTACTTGATAGTAAAAGTACAAGTAAATGCTGTTAATAAAAAAAGCTGATTTATGAGATTTATGAAGTTTATTCCACTTAATGTGTACGCCACCTTAAAAATGGAGGCTACATTACACTTGAAGAAAAATGAGGTCCCCACAACTTGAAGGATTTAACGAACAAAATCCAGTTTTTCCTTCCCTTAACTACTTCATCACGTGAATGATCTAACTTTCAAGTTAGGACCACTGATTCACCAAACCGGCTTGCTTGCAATAGTAACGGGTAACAAAGATGCTTCAGGGGAAATGTATCGGAGTAAAAGTATACATTATATTTAGGAAATGTAGTGGAGTAAAAGTGAAAGTTGACAGAAATATAAAAAGTCAAGTTAAGTACTGATAAGCCCAAAAAATACTTGATAACGAAGCATTATTACTTATTTACATTACACCACTGGTATATTATAGTCTTAAGGCCTTTGCAAACCAAGTCCGTATTTTCGTCCGAATTGTTTTACGTTTCAAAATAAATAAAACCTCACGTTGCGTCAATCACAATTGCACACCGACTCTGGAACTTTTGTGCGTCAGGTATGTTTTCGGAACAGGTTTGGCGACGAAAACTGGCATGGCCGTTTTCAAAGGGTTCCCTTGACAACTGACCTCAAGATATGTGCATGAAAATGGGTTCTATGGGTACCCACGAGTCTCCCCTTTACAGACATGCCCACTTTATGATAATCACATGCAGTTTGGGGCAAGTCATAGTCAAGTCAGCACACTGACACACTGACAGCTGTTGTTGCCTGTTGGGCTGCAGTTTGCCATGTTATGATTTATGCATATTTTTTATGCTAAATGCAGTACCTGTGAGGGTTTCTGGACAATATGTGTCATTGTTTAGTGTTGTTAATTGATTTCCAATAATAAATATATACATACATTTGCATAAAGCAGCATATTTGTCAACTCCCATGTTGATAAGAGTATTAAATAATTGACAAATCTCCCTTTAAGGTACATTTTGAACAGATAAAAAAATTGTGATCAATTTGCGATTAAATATTTGAATCGATTGACAGCCCTAGTAACAAACCGAGCATGTGTATACCTAGGAAAGATGACTCTCTTGGACTCCAGGTACTCTTCCAGACATTTCTGTATCTCATCCAAAAGAGTGTTGTTGTGCTGAAAAGTCTCCAACAGATCTGTGTAGGATGAAATTAGTGCAAGTGTGATCGTGTGTATCAATGTGTTCTTGTCTTGTTTTTCCATCAATGCTGTATGGCTACCTACCAGACTGTGTGGCTGCTTTCAGGGCATTGGGCATCTTATTGACCCTTGCCATGATCTCCTTCCAGGACTTGTCCACCTTAAGAAACATTTTGGACTCAGCAGGCAGCTTCCTCTTGATGTCTGGGGCCAAGAAAATACTCTCTAGGTATATCCAGTTCCTTTGGCACGTAAGCCACTCATCCTTGCAAGGAGGATAGAGAAAGGAGAGGGAGAAGAAAGAAATTGAGGGGGAGGGAAGGCGTTGGGAACAATGTGAACAGAAAAGAGAATTATAGCATATAATATAGAATGCAGCAAAAACACATTAACAAAGCAGAATTTCTTTTGCAAGTAGTTTGGCTTCTTGTTTGCAGCCACTAGGGAGAGCTACTGTGTTACATTTGAGGCCAAATCCAAAGTCAAAATCTGCATTTACCATGTAGAGAAGCCTTTAATATCACTTGGAAGACGGAAAGATCACTCTATGCTATTCTTTTTTTAAGCCTTTACCAGTGTTTGGTTGAAGAGGATCAGCTGTCTCAGCAATTTGTCCACCCTGGGCTTGATGGGACCTATGTAGCGAGAAGACGCCGCCGTGCTCACATTGATAATGCCGTCATCCAGGAGCATCTTTGCAGTAAAACAAACGTGGCAACACAAGCAATTAGATGCACTGAAACACCACTAGTGTGCTACAATAGACTGTGTGTGAGAGAGTGTGTGTGCGCTGCATGTAACCACCTGGATATCATCTGTGCCTCCCAAGATGAAGACGTCTTTGGAGTCACCGTGAGGCAGCACCATGAACTCTGTGGCCTTCCACACGTCCTCCACCTGCATGGCTCATTGAGAGGGCAGAGGAGAACTCTTTTGAGAATCAATTAATCATTTCAGTCTTTTTTTTAAGCAAAAATGAAAAGCATTATCTTGTTTCTCATCCTTAAATGTAAGGATTTGCTGCTTTTCTTTGTCATATATGACAGATTGAAATTGGATTGCAAAACTAACTGTGGGCTTGGAGAAATTGTAAATGGCATTTTTTCACTATTTATCAACATTTTATAAACTAGAGCTGGGCGATATATCCTATCAAACGATATAATAATGTCTGTCGTTTATATTTTTTCTATATCGTTTCTATTGCGGTGTCGAAAAACCAGCGGCCGAACTGTGTTACAGTAACATTTCCGTCATTTGGAAGTGTGTGCATGTGGGAGCAGGAGCTGGAGCGATCAGCTGTTTTACTTTGAGAGGACACAACATATAGAAACTTTCTCAGACTCAGCCCAAACAAAACAAAACGAGCTTGTAAGAAAGTCAGACACGGACCAGAAACCATCTTCTGCAGAGTTTGCAACACGCCGGTCCCCACTACAGGCAGATTTGGAGTGCAGGCTGGCAAAAATGTGTTAACTGTGTTTTGTTTGTGGCAGTTAATGTAGAAACAGTATCTCTGATGTACGACATTCAACGGAGAAAAAAGTAATCTATGGAGAAGCCGTGCACATCCCCAGATATCTATTTTTCTCTGTAATTTCACTTGAAACTGTAATGTTCGTTTTGCACTAAAGTTTTTAATAAAATGAGAAAATAGTCAGTATTGTCAAGTATTAAATTTCATACAGGAGAAAACAAAAATAGGCTTTACCATGTGGTAATTTCATATCGACTATTCATCTTTCTATTTATTATTTATTTATTATCAGAAAACATGCTATGTTGTGATATATCTCGTTATCGGGATATGAAATGATCTGTATCGAGATAGAAGATTTTGATCATATCGCCCAGCCCTATCATAGACTAAACGATTATCGCTTAATTGAGAAAATAATTGGCAGATTAATCGATGATGAAATCATTCATTGCAGCCCTACTCCAGACAAAACTACCCTGCACGTATAACTGTCAGTTTTTGCATTAACTCCCCATTATGCATGTTTAACTCAACTACATTTAAACTAATCACTCGAGTGTATGCATGCGTATATACTGTAGTACAAAGTTACTTATAGCTGCACATGTGGCTATTGTGCTCATTACTAAAATTGAAAAATAAAACCATACATGTATGGCAAACATGGTGACCAGCCTTTCATTGCCCCCAGAAACATAAATTCAACTTAAAGGGATACTTTGACATATTCTTAAATATGCACATTTGTTTTCTTGTTAGTTAGATGAGAGGATTGATACCAATGTCATATGAGAACGGTATCAATCTTCTAATCTGACAAGAAGCATATTTCCCAAAGTGTCTAACTATTCTTTAAAAAACAAAACATTAATGCATCAGTCTTTGGCAACACATTTGTGGTGCCACATATCCGTTCACTCTGTGTGACTCTGCACCTCCTGGAACATTAGTTTCCTCTTGAGAGAAGCCTGTCTGGGCTCTCCTCCTCATTACAAAACTGTCAGTCCGCTATGGCAGAGAGGGCCAAGCTTTTACAGTGGATCAGAAGAACTGATTTTAATTGGCTATAATCAATGCCATATCCACTTACTCTAAATCCAACCATGTTGCAACCATCAGAGCATCACACGCCACCAGGCACTAGCCATAACAGAAGCAAAAGTTACGACCACACACCCACCGAACTTTGTGCCATGTGTGTCAATTCACAAAAATATGGATTCAGCTTCATATGATAGCACGGAGCATCTTTGCAAGTGTTATAAAATAGCAGAAATCTCTGTATGCGATGATGAAATTGTTCAGTCATGCAATATGAGTCATCAAATTGGCATATGTGGGCATCAAAATGACAATAATAAAAGCAACTCATATTCAACAGACAGGAAGGTAGAGTACACTTCTATTGCAGTGTCTCCAGTAGGCATATATGGACACACGTATAATATCTGCATATATATTCATAGATACGTAGTTCTCTTTCCACGCACCTTTGTAATAATGGTCTCCACTGATGCCTCTCCTGAAGCCTGTCCGGACACCTAAAAGTCAAAGGTTTAGGTTAGTCTATTTTATGCAGTTCAGACTTAAAGATATTAAACATAACCAGCTTGTGTACTTCTAACCTTGACCTCACTTTGAGGTCAAAACACAAGAAAAAAGATCAATTTAGCACAAGGTAGTAGGTTAGATTAGGTAAGGGCAAGTGTAGTTCCTATTTACCCTTTTATCAACTTAACCCTTGTACCTCACTCGGGACATTTTTGGCTTTTTAATTTTTAGATCGTTTTGGCTGTGTTGATGCATATGCCATACATTTTGGCAAGGGTTTGTTTCATTTTTCAAATTTGGAAGTTCGACATCAGCTCTTATAATTAGTCTATAATAAACTGTGTAGCCAAAATACAGACACACGCAGTGTGTAGGGTTTGGCAGCATCTAGTGGTGTGGTTGAAGATTGCAACCAACTGAGTCAGAGGTAACGTGAGCCGCTAAGTGCAAAATCATGGTAACGTTGTTCGCCTCGCTCAGAGGCCATCCTTACCATAATAACACTACTTTAGGAGTAATGAGAAAGTTTGCTCCAGCTAGTGGTTGGTGCTTGGTATTTCCTCAGCTGATGTCAACATTGCTGCCGGGTCACAAACTTTCTCATTTTACAGCTAAACAGTACACTAAAAGATGTTTCTGAAAACATTTAAGGAGAGAAACAGGCATAACAGAATACTGATTCATATTTGATCAGCGATTACTAGTTTGACCGTTGTGAAATCTTGCAGATGCCATTAGGAGCACCGGAGGACACAGAGGCATGGGAGTTTTTATCAGATTACCTGTCTGATGCACTACTATCAGGATATAGCGACCGTTTTATAAAAATAACTTCTTTAATCATATTTGCTCCAATTTTACCCACTGCTGCTTTAAAGGGTTAAAATTCTGGAAATGAATGAATATTTGGTAGTTATGATCAGGACTATTGATTAAAAACATTTAACTCAGTAAAAGTGGAAAATTATAATAATATACAGTCTTTTTATAGCAGCTTTAGGAATGGGACATTTATGTCCTTTAAGGTAATAAATGGGAGTTGTTGTTGTTGTTTTGTCTGATGCTGCACAAAAAATAAAAATGCATGTAAGCAAACAATGTTGTTGCTAATCATTGACATAATGCAGACTGTGAAAAAAAAGTATTCATAAAATACAGTACAACAGTGACATTATGTAAACAAACTGGCATTTAAAGGGTCAAAATTTATCTTTAAAGATTTAACTCCGTGAGCGTGGAAAATAATATTTATGTATAATTTTTATGGCAGTTTTTTTGACAAGGACATTTTTGTCCTCTAAGGACATCAGAGCAACCTTTTTTAAAGGGATGCACAAGGGTTAATAGTCAGCACTAACCAAGGTCCCACAAGTATAGCAAGAGAAGCTGTAATATAATGTAGCCAATATTAATGTGTTACCTCCTGTATCTCCGTGCCATAGGAGAAGACGTTGAGCTGCTCCAAAACAGCCACAGTGAGCTCCTCCCCATTCAGGGCGGTCCCCACAACAGACTCCAGGGTCTCCCAGTGCTCTGGTTTCATACATGGGTTACGTAGATCAGTGATCACAGGCAGCTGAAGGAAAGCACATGAATATTACTTTGATAGATTCACAAAGAAGTCAAGAACCAACTGGCTAAATTACTCAGCAGTTTCTTGCAGTCCGTATTTTTAATGTGGCATCATTTCAAAAAGATATTTGTGATGACATTGATTTTGTTATTTATGCCACACACTACACACATTAAACACACATCAGTCACCACGCAACCATTTGTCCTACCCACCCACTGCTTGATGACGTCCACCTTCTCCTTAAGACTCGGCACTACATTGTTACGTGGCAGACCCTTCTCCAGCTGGTTGACGTATTTGTTGTATTTGACGACCTGTGAGCTGAACTGCTCCAGGTCCAGTTGCTCAAGTGTGCTCTGGGGATTGGTGAACATGGAGAAGAGGGGAGGAGCTGTTTTACACTTGTCTGTACATTCACGTGTCCAGGCGTTCACACACACAATATGTTAAGTACACCTCACCTTCCTCCATCCATCTGATAAAGAGTCCCATTCCTCTTGGGAGTCCCACAGCAGCTGCTTCAGCTTGAACTCTGTAGTTAACTCCTCCAGGGTGTCAAATTTGGTGACCTCCACCTTTATTCATCAGAAGGTAGAGGGGGGGAAATTAATTTGGGTTGGGTTGGTGAAGGGCTGTCAATCAATTAAAATATTTAAACGCATGATTGTCCATAGTTAATTGCGATTAATTGTAAATTAAACATGCATTTTTATCTGTTCAAAATGTACCATAAAGGGAGATTTGTCAAGTATTTAATACTCTTATCAACATTGGAGTGGACAAATATGCTTGCTTTATGTAACTGTATGTATATATTTATTATTGGAAATCAATCAACGACATAAAACCATGACAAATATTGTCCAGTCCACATTGTCCCAGGTACTGCATTTAACATAAAAAATATGCTCAAATCATAACATGGCAAACTCAAGCCCAATAGGCAACAACAGTGTGTTGACTTGACTATGACTTGTCCAATAAAACTGCATGTGATTATCATAAAGTGGGCATGTCTGTAAAGGGGAGACTTATGGGTACCCATAGAACCCATTTTCATTCACATATCTTCAGGTCAGAGGTCAAGGCACCCCTTTGAAAATTTCAGAGTTTGAGTTTGAGTTTCCTCGACCAAATTTAGCGTAAGTTTGGAGTGTTATTTAGTCTCCTTCTTGACAAGCTAGTATAACATGGTTAGTACCAATGGATGCTTAGGTTTTCTAGTTTCATATGATGCCAGTATCTTCACTCTAAAACAAATTTGCGTTAATGTGTTATTATTGCATTAACTTTGACAGCCCTAGTTCAAATAAAAAGACCGTTTCTGCTTTGGATATCAGTTTTCCAACGCAAAATAAAATGGTTATGACTTTCTTTTTTGCAAGAATCATTTTGGAATTACTCAAACAATCTATGAAATGACAGCACCTTGAATTTCTTCTGGTATGAGGTGTAGGCGGAGGCCTGGGCCTGCAGCTCATCTATGGAAATCTGGATCCCCCCCAGCAGCAGACGCACTTGGGAGGAATCTGCATTGATGTCAAGGATTTGTGGATCCTACGCATGAAAAACAAGGCAAACAAGTAAAAAAAAAAGACAAAGACATATTGATACACCTCAAGTAATAAGGCTCAGCATGAAAAAAAACCCAACCAAACTATGGTTAATAGAAAAATGGATAACACTTCTCCGCGTACCTGTGATTTAAGCTTGACTTTCATGACCTCACGGTTCAGCTCCTTTATGTCGTCCTGCAGGGAGCTGCACAACTTGTCCATGCTGGAGTCCCTCTCTGTCGCTGCCTCATCAATGATGTTACGCAATGAGTGCGTGGAGGGTTCCAAGGTGGCGAAAACAGCCAGATCCTCAGGTGGCGTGGGAACATAGTACTTGTTGATCAGACTGTACATCTGACATACTGTCTCCTCCTCCGCTCCTAGCTCTGTAATCTGGTGAGTTAGAGAAAAAGAAAGAGGGACAACGCAGTGTAGAAGAATAGAGTCAGATAGGAGAGGAGGTGAGAAGAGGGAACAGAGGAGAAGAGAGGAGACTGGGTTGATGACTCCACACTGTAAAAATAACTTTGTTGGCTTTGTAACAAACACTGCTGATTGCTAAAAAAAAATGCTTTTAATGTGAAATGGGTGCCTTACCCTCTCCTGTATCTCATCCAGGAATGAGAGGGAGGCGGCTAACTCAGCTGTGGTGGAGGGACTGGACTCTAGTTTATACTGAGCTTCACAAGCCTCGGCAATGAGGGCATCCAGCTTCGTCTTAGCCAGCCGGGTAAGCATTTTGTTGATGACCTGGAGCAGAGATTCAAAGCAGAACAATGATTCTTACATGCCTTTAAAGGCAGGGTGGACGATCTTGAGAAACTAGCAAGAGTACACAGGATTTTTGGCTGGACCGCAGACGGCCAGCCCTACGAACGCAAAAGTCTGTCACTGAGTGACTGACTGACTGAGTCATGAAGTTACACGATTGGTCGGCCGAGTGCTGGCGTTTCCTCATTTGCCTCTGCTCTTTCAAAATGAAAAGGCAGGAAGAGTCCTTCTGGTGATGCGCAATGAGTGCATGAGCAGAGTGCATGCAAGCAGGAAGGTAGCCTGTCCAATCATTACATTCAGGCCGATTGAAAAGACTGGACGGGTTTATTACAGTCCTGCAACAGCCACAGAGACCAGATTTTTTCCTTTTTTTGTCAGAGCATTTGATTTATTGATTGTTGTCGGGATGTAATGAGAATTTCAACTAATATAACAAAAAATGTTTCTAAAATCTTGACCAACCCTGCCTTTATTATTTCTGCTGTCGCGTTAATTGAATATTTGGTTGTATTAGAAAATATTTTCTCCCAAGTTTTTTCCACTCACTGCCCTTTGGTTTAAATCATTTTGTTGTCATGGTCAAAAGCTCTCCATGACTCTTAAACCAAAAAACAGTTGTGTAATACTGGTAGTATGTGTTTGCACATTGCTGGTCGTCCTCACCTCCAGACAGCGGAATGGGGAAGACATAAGCTTCTCTTTGAGCTGTGTTTTGTCCACAAGCAGCAAGCCTAGATTTCTCTTCTGTTGGATGGCTACGGCCTCCTTATGCTCACTGTGGTATAACTCCAGTGTTTCTCCAAAAAAGGACAAATCTGTGAGACAAAGCAGTCAACATCCATCAGTCAAAAAGAACTGTTATTTTGCATGCTTTACTCCCTTATTACAATCTAAGTATGTTTGCCTATTGAATGTCTTTCAGTTACAGTTTTTGTGTGTGACCAAGTCAAGTTTGTTTTAGAAGATGCAAACATATTCACTATGTATGTGTACACATTTGCATCCTATAGCAAATGTATAACATGCTGTATCTTCCTTTCCAGAACAGATTGTGACAAGAAATTATAATACAGCAAATCTTTGGGAACTACTTCCTGCCTCCATCCAAAACTCATCTGCCATTAACCCTCTCGCTTCTTTGAATAGTCTCCTCAGAAGTGTTCCCAGTCAAAAACAGTTATTATATAATAAGCATTTCAGGCAACGCAAAGATTAGTAGTACTGATTAAGATGGGTGGTGACTGAGAAAAAAAGATCTAATTAGGGCTGTCAAAGTTAACGCGATAATAACGTGTTAACGCAAATTTGTTTTAACGCCAGCAATTTCTTTAACGCATTAACACAACTTGCGATTTAGCCCGGCCACTATTCAATCTTTTGGAGGTTGTAGCGAGCAAGGTTTTAAAGTAAGAGTGAATATACTGGCATCATATGAAACTAGAAAGGAAGGAATCCATTGGTACCAACCATGTCATACTAGCTTATCGCAAAGGAGGCTAAATAACGCTCCAAACGTACGGTCAATTTTGACAAGAAAAAACTGGCATGGCAATTTTTAAAAGGGGTACCTTGACCTCTGACCTCCAGATATGTGAATGAAAATAGGTTCTATGGGTAGCACACTGACAGCTGTTGTTGCCTGTTGGGCTTGAATGCTATGATTTGAGCATATTTTGTATGCTAAATGCAGTACCTGTGAGGGTTTCTGGATAATATTTATCATTGTTTTGTGTTGGTAATTGATTTTGAGTAATAAATATATACATACATTTGCATAAAGAAAGCATATTTGCCCACTCCCATGTTGATAAGAGTATTAAATACTTGACAAATCTCCCTTTAAAGTACATTTTGAACAGATACATTTTTTTTGATTAATTTGCAATTAATCATGATTAATTATGCACAATAATGTGACTCATCGCAATTAAATATTTTTAATCGACTGACAGCCCTAGTTTTTAAGTGTGGAAAAAATGCAATAATATATCCAATACCAGTACAGCTGGTAACAAAGGACAAAGACTTACATGAGCACTATTCTCAACTGAACTTCTCTTTGTGCTGTGAGTGGGAGATTGGACATAATGTTTATGTTAATGTATAGTACATCACCGTGATCCTGTTGCTGCATTGCATCCAGATCCAGACTCTCGTTCTCTTTATAGAACAGCCAAAAACGCTCAAATGTCTGTGCGTACACTTTTGCTGCTGCAAAGGCTACCTGGAATGCTTCCTAAGGGGGAAAACAAGTCAGGTCCATACATACACAGTACTGTTTAGACAAAGTACAACCTCCAGAGATAGAAACCAATGCAAAGTAAAAACTGACCTTGACGTTCTGGATGCAACTTAGAAGGAATCCATCATTCTTTACGATGGATTCCAAACAGGGGCCATCTTCATACTTATTTTTCAATTCCTAAAAGTCAACAAACGCACATGAAGAAACAATATCACAGTGCCATAATATTTTTTGGCATATTAACAACATTTAGAACAACCCTGAATATAAACATCAGGGGTGTCAGGTTGAAGTGGTGATGTTTTTTAACTACCCCGTAGCTTCCGGGCTCTGTCATCGAATCAAAATGAGGATCTGCCGTAAGCGTGTTGACAGACATCACTGTTTTCTCAAACTGCCCAATGATCTCTGCAACAGTCTCCTGTAGGAATTAATAAAGAGTATATTGTAGATGGGTATGAAATGGGTTATAAATAGCGTAACAGTTCGTAACAATTTGGAAAACTAACCTGAAAGTTCTCCTCAGAGGGTTTGAAGGTCAAAGCATTTATGTCCAGCATCAGCTCAGAGATGAACATTGGTTGGACACGGCATGCTTCTAACTAATAAAGACACACACACACACCAACCAAAACCAAAACTGAACACTGGTCTGTGTCTTCTAATAGTATTACTGTGGTTTTACTGTAAATAATACAAAATAATAATAATAGTGTAACAATGCCCTACCTTCTTATTCATCTCTTGTTCAGTAGAGTCAGCCTCAGAGCGCTGGCTCCAGCTCTGAATAATGGCGTTGCTGGGCGTCCCACGTACCTGCTCCTGAAGCACAGCCAGTAGTTGGGCCACTGCATTCACCAGTAGGCTGTGCAAGGTACTGACGACCAAATAGTCAACCAGACGGATGAAGCTGGGCAGGTGAGGGATAGAGAGGGATTGGACTGAGTTAATGTGTTAGATGTGCCTCATTAATGATGTCATAGTTACCTTGCACGGCAGCTGGATTTTTGCAATGTCATGAGCTCACGCGAGAATCACAGGATCACATATCACACAGAAATCCATCTAGTCAGGCTCAAAGTAATAGAGTGCTCCAGGGATGAGGTATTTTTGTAGGCCAACCAGGAAGTTAGCATCGGCCTGGGTTCCCTCAACAAAAAGCCAATGGGATTCCACTGGGTTTTGGATTATTGCAGAAAATAATCTCTGTGGCAAACACATGTTTATGATACCTACACGTTTTGTTCAGCGACATAATCTTCACAAATAAACATCACTTTTATGATTTTTGAAGTGTGACTGTAATCGGCAGAAGTAAAAAGATAATGTTAGGCTATAAACGAACTACACCACGATCGCATGGACGCGAGTACGCACAACGAGGCATTAAAGGCGGACCAGTCGGCTTGATGACGTTTAGATAGATACACAAGTATCGCGATATTATGTTGTGCGATACTGTATAGATTCTCCAAAACCCTGTATCGATTTTTAATTAACCGCCCGGACGCTATTCAATCTTTTGGAGGTTCTAGCAGGCTAGAGTGAAGTTACTGGCATCATATGAAACGACAGTAGCAAACCTAAGGAATTCATTGGTACCCACTAGCTTGTCGAGAAGGAAGCTAAATAATGCTCCAAATTAAATGTTGGCGAGGAAAAACTGGCATGGTGATTTTCAATTAGGTCCTTTGACCTCAAGATATGTGAATGAAAATGTGTTCTATGGGTACCCACGAGTCTCCCCTTTACAGACATGCCCACTTTATGATAATCAAATGCAGTTCTTTGCATGCTGTATAAATGTGTTATCTTTTCCTATTCTAAAATGGATTTTTTTCTGGTGTGTTCTTTATACTATGACATCCATCCATCCATCCATCCATCCATCCATTATCTGTAACTGCTTATCATATTCAGGGTTGTGGGGGATCTCGAGCCGATCCCAGCTGACATTGGGTGAAGGTGGGGTACACCCTGGACAGGTCGCCAGACTATCACAGGGCTGACACATAGAGACAGACAACCATTCACACTCACATTCACACCTACTGTACGGGCAATTTAGAGTCAACAGTTAACCTAACCTGCATGTCTTTGGACTGTGGGAGGAAGCTGGAGAACCCAGAGAAAACCCACGCCAACACGAGGAGAACATGCAAACTCCACACAAAAGGGCCCCAAGCCGGGTTTGAACCTGCAACCCTCTTGTTGTGAGGCCACAGGGCTAACCTATACTATGACAGATTTCCTAAAATGATGGAATTCAGCCATCATTCATTTCATTATTTACACCTGTGTTTTCTGACTGTGAGATGTAAAAATGTCTGATGTGATTCAAAAATAAAAAGCAGGTATGTCTGGTACACAAATAGAGACAGAAAGAAAAGAAAATTAAAGGGAAACAAATGAAAGATAATGACTTACCAGATGAGGCGGCTGGATTGAGATGTCTTTTTGAGCTGTGCAAGAACTTTCCTGTCTGTGACAAACAAAGAATACTGTCAACCTTTTTACATTGTGGTCTATGTATGTACAGTATATCCCAGTGTCTCCATATGGTCAGTGTGCACACACCTATGTTAGCAGCTTTGGATCGCAATTCCGTCCAGTTGCGACACGCACAAATTGTCACCTCCTTCACCAGGTCTTGAAACTTCTCCAAGTCGTTCAACATCTGACAATAACGAACACATGAGGGCAGTGAGCTGCTGAGGAGGTACACTTCAAACATCCGGACCAATTTTTGTATTGATGTACAATTGCACCTCTTGCAGTTGTTTGAACTGAATGTCCAGGAACTCCTGCAGTGTGTAACTGCGTTTTGTCTCAATGTGACACATGCCTGCGTCACTGATTTGAGAACACATCTTCTTGATGTCCATCAGTGCGGGACTTAAAGACTGTAGGGCATATACAAATGTTGGTAACACTTTATAATAACCATCATTTATAAATGGTAAATTGATAGTTAATTAAACTTAGTTAATGGTTATTTTACTTGTTAATAATTATGAAATTATTTGTAAACCTTTAAGAAATTGTTTGTAAAACACATAAAAATTACATGGACCAGATATTTGTAACACTTTGTTAATGGTTAATAACTGGTTTGTAAACTGTCTATAAACATTATTTAGATAGAGTTATTATTTTGTTAATGGTTAATAACTGTTTTATGGTCCATCTATCTATGTAATGTTTATAGATGTTTTACAAACAATTATAACGTGTGCAACAATAAACTGTTAATAAATACTTTACTTATGTAATCAGAATGTAATTGTTATTGCCTCTTATCAGCTACGATACAATATATAATTTTTAAACTAATTATTTCATATTGCACAAACTAATAATAAAATAACAAAAATTAAAGCATTACTAATAATTAGTAACCATGATTATCATTTAATTGTTTGTTAACAGTAAAATAACTACTAACTAAGTTGAATTAAATATCAATTTACCATTTATAAATGATGGTCATTATAAAGTGTTACCGAAATGTTAATAACTTAATATCAACACTACTCACATTAATTAAAAGTTGTAAAACCCAAAGTTTTTTTGCTCAGTGAGCATATTTACAGCGTATGATATTGTATATTCAAGATCACTAAGACAGAGAAAATCCAGACCTCAATTTATACACACCGTCACATACCTCATTGAGAATAAACAAGCGGTCTTCGAGGGACTCCCTGGCCATATGAATCTTCCTGGCTCGAATTTTGGTGCGCCAGACATAGAAGGGTTTCCACTTTTTGAAGTTGGCAAAGAAGGGGATGCGGATCAGCTTGGAGTGGCAGTCACACTCCTCTTCCCAGCGATCAAGGGTTGTGTACTCAACATGCTCCCCACGCACTGATATCACACCTCCATCGCTGATCATCATGTAGTCATCCTTATTGTACTCGATCATTTTTACATCAGAGGGAGTGTCCAGCAGTCCACCACTCTTTAAGGAAAAGGGCCTCATGGGGAGAACAGGGGTTGACACCACATTCTGGGACACCTGAGGAGTGGTGGAGAGACACAATCAAAGATGAATTTCCTCCAGCATGTAGCTCATTTAAAAGGCTTATAAACAATGAATTGGGGCTTTAACAAAGACTTTGTCAAGCTTCTGCCTGAGGAGCCTAATTTTCCCCAAGAACAGTTTTTTAATGGTAATCTTGGGTTTTAGAAGTTGAAGAAGATTAATTATACGCACATCACGTAGGTGCGAGGCTATCAGAACAGCGTCAGTAAAGAAGAAGGTAATGCCTGCAAACTACTCCATGCCACCATATTTTTATTGACTACGTTTTGATCCACTTTGGATCTTCATCTGGTCAAAGTGTTTGAAACAGTGGAGACAACACCCATAATTATACTGTACATAAAGCACACCAATAGGTAAACAAGCTCTATGATGGCAGGTGTAATTCATCCAAAAACACCAGTGGGATAGAAACATCCACAACAACAATTCACAATTTCATAAAGTACGTAAAAACAGTAATTAAGCCATACTCCTAAATATGAAACATGTTATTTATAATCATTGTCATATTTATCATCACATATATCAGAAAATCCATGACCTACGTTCAAAATTATTACATTACATTAAGGTAGAGGAAAAAGGAAAGAAGAAAAATTTCTTCAAAAACGTTAGAAGAGGAGGCGATTTAAATACCCTCTTACTCCAGAAAGAAAGCTATTATATTTTCACTCTCCAGTAGTATATATATATACAGTATATATATATATATATATATATATATATATAGTTACATTTATATATTTTGACACACATATTTGTAAAAATGAAAGAAATGTTGGTGTCTTTTTTCCATATTGTTATTTGATATCTAACTGATTTAGAAGGGTGTTTTAAATCAAATTATTGTACATGTATTAAACATTTCTTCTAACCTTTTTCTTCCCTTGGGTTTTAGCCATTAGACTTGAATAGACACTTAGACATGAAATAATTTAATTGTAGAGATACTTTTGAGGAACCTGTCCATCATGCACTGTATGGACATCTTTCAAGCGACGCTTATTCTCTTCTCAAACATGTCCATCACTGACCTTGGTCCTGGATTTCAGAGGAGGCAGCTGGACAGGCAATTTTTCACGCGGCCTTTGTGGCTGCTCTGTTTGTTGAGGAGATGAAGGCGGCTGAGTGTACCAGCTTGGAAAATACATCCGCTCGCGCTCTTTTAAGTGGTGGAGGCTGGGTTGTTTCCGTTTTACACGTCTGTTCAGCACAGCCTAGATAAAGGGGAAGAAAGTGACATCTACAAAAGACCCATATCTACATACTGTAATTACTTTTTGACTGAGCTATGGATAATATAATACCCTATATATATATGTATGTATATATATATACACATACATATATATATATACATATACATATATATATACATATATATATATACATATATGTATATGTATATGTGTATATATATATATATATACACATATACATATATATATATACATATACTGTATGTATATGTATATATATATACAGATACATATACATATATATATATACATATACTGTATATATACATACGTATATATATATGTATATGTGTATATATATATATATATATACATATATATATAGATATTTTATAAATTATAAATTGGGTGTACAGTAGATGGTATTTCATATTGTCTGTTTGATCTTAGTTTGCCAAGTCTCACCTGTGTGTCTGGAACAACTGGAGGCCTTGGTAGGATGGTGGTGGAGCTCTGTAGTTCAGGGAACTGCAGCCGCTCTGGGACAGTATACCAAGTGGAATTTAGGTTAACTACTGACATTGAATTAAAAAGTGGACTATACAGTATAACATGTAAAACATAACTAACACATTTTCATAAAACCTAAAAGACCCTATTAGCTGGGCCTACCTCTGGACTCATTTCCCTTGCTTGGACCAGGCAGAGAGGTCCTCCTAGATGTAGAGCCTGAGGCCATGGCATGTGCTGTATCCACACAGGCTCTGGGACAGTGGAGGGACAGATGAGTTAGTAGTTGTAAAGCAGAAACGTCAGATAGAGGTTATTTAATCAGACAAAATAAAGGCAAATTGGATTATTTACAAAACTAACTTTATAAGAAAGTTAGCTTAATTTTGCAAATCCTACTTCAGTAGCCTGTGTGCTTGACAGATCATTTTAGAAAGCAAAACGTCCCGTTACATGTGTTCATGTCTGATGTGCCCCGTGGTTACTGCAGCCACAAAAGGCATATCTGCCTCTACTAGTAACGTTAGTATCGAAACATTTCAAGAAATCAACAATACCAGATCCAATAACTTGAAAAAATGAACATAACGGCGTATTCAAATTAAATGTTTATGACTTTAACTGTTAAAGGTAACAATTAAGTTAGTTAGCTAGCTAACAATTAATGCTAACCTAACTTACGTTACTCAATGAACACTTTTGCTTAATACCTGTGAAGTTGAACTTATTGCGTAAAGTTAACAGCTGTCTTCGAGAGATATTCAAACATGCCTATATTACACACACAGTACATTCAAACATGCCTACCGTAGGACCGTGTTGTGGTTTCTGTCTTCTTAACGCGAGCTAACGTTAGTTTTATGTTCTAAAAGGGTTGCTGAGCAACAAGAGCTGAGGTGTACGGTTTCCTAGCAACGTAATTCTCTCCCGGCATGCAACGCAACCAGACCAAAGCGGTCGTGTCTTGTGGTAGTTTCTTCCCCTGGGCCATACGGACACTGAACAAACAGTACATCTGTGCAATATTAATACACTGAATGTGAAATACATTTGTCTGTGCAATATATCCTTGAGCAATATACACCTCAAGTGCAACTACCTTTGTTTACATTTTATTTATTACATCTACCCTACCTGTTTTACAAGTGTAATTACCTCTGTTTACATCACATCTATTTTTATATTTTATACTCCTAGTGTAACACTTCTGTTTATATTTATTTATTACATGTACTTTACCTGTTTTATTTGCTTTATAACTGTGTGTGTTTTACCTGTTGTTTTATCTGCCTCGTTTAGTCTTGTAAGTATTTGTTTTAAAGCACTGACCAGAAGTGGCAACTGTGAATCTCATTGTATTTAATAAAATGACAATAAAGCTTTCTATTCTATTCTAGTGGCTAGAAGGGAGCCAGCAAACAGTTAGGCATTGATTGGTCTCATTTGATTCTCAGTTTGGGGGCTCCCTTCTAGAATCGAGCCCAGGTAACCCACTAGGGTTTTTTTGCGCACTTACAACAGAAGGCAGTTTGAAATGTAAAGAAGCAGATATTTAGAACTCAAAGCATTGAATTACCATTAAACCATATTCCTATACAAACACAACAACAAAGACCAGGGTGTATTTTGAAAGTGTTTATTTTGCAGTCTAAACATCAGACACATCCTTATAAATACAATTCGACCAAATTTAGTACATTAGTGCATAAAATTAGAACATTGTTGCCATTTAATCACCGGAGCACTGACAACACCATTGTTGTCTTATTCCTTTGGCCAAAATGTTGATGTAAACAAAATAGAGCAACATGGCTACATTATTCATCCAGTGGCACGATGACAGTCGCTGTTATAGAGTCTCTGGATCAACCATGGCTGTTTTCCTTCGCTGTGATGCCAACATACTCAGCTGTTAAAAAAAATCCAAAACATATAGCATAACAGATAAATAATAATGACAGTATTCAATGAGATAACAAGGAAACTGGAAATATACATATCTCTCCATGTAAGAGTACCCATACCTGTTGTGTAGCAGTAGTTGCCTTTTGTTCAGCTTGTGTCAGTCGTCTCTGGAGACGACTCGCCTTCTCCTGATACTCTGCTAGCTGCCTCTCATACTGCACAAACACACACATACCAATTAGTTACATGAAGTCAAACACATAAAAGTCTCTATGTCAAAGCCCTTGTTTTCACAGCACACCAGAGTACCAAGGAGCATACAGTATGGTGTGAATATCACTAATCATTACCATAGACATACCTTTTTGAGGCTGTTGTTAGTGGATGTATGCTCTGCATTTATAAATAGGCAGAAATTGTTGAGTGAATCCTCATATAAATATTATCAAACTTGTTCTAGTTCATCGACGCACATTCTCTGAACCTAAGACCGAGCACCAGATCCACAGTCCGTGTGTGCCAGCTCCGATCATTCTCATCAGCATTATTTCACCCATATATATGTATTATTTTACACTTATGCGGTAAATGTATGACAGTTTATTATTCTGTTGAAGTCCATAGGATGGACTGCATGAATTTAAACTTTCCCCAACTTTCTTTGTAACGCTGCTTGGCACTTCTGACGCTAATGTTGCAGGTTTCTAGTGAAAAGCCTCCTGCTTCTTGCCTTTTTGTATCTGTTTTTCTGAGCGCACTGTAACAGAGGAGGCCTGACATTTGCAGAGGCTAACAGCAGCTGAACAGGCCTGAACAGCAAAGGGCAGCTCCTCCCCTCAGGTAGAAGATGGTGTCCAACAGTGCAGGGAGAACATCTTACATTTCCTCTTATAACAACAGAATTTTTCCACCGCTTCATCTCCCTTTTACCCTAAACTCTATTGAGTCGTGCAGGAATGAGTCCTAAAACCTGTAAATGCGTAGCATATTAGCAGTTCTGGTTCCCTCGTCACAAAGTCAATGTTTTTTGTGAATGGGTTTTTAGTTAGATGCCTGAAATAAGGTCTGTGGTAAATATGCTTAAAGCTTCAGTAGGCAGATATTGTTTGGCATCATTGGGCAAAAATTCCATCCTTTCAGCATATTGTAATTCAAGTGTTCTGAGAGAAAACTAGACTTCTGCACCTCCTCATGGCTCTGTTTTCAGGCTTTAGAAAAATCTAGCCCGTTACGGGAGACTTTGGCCAATCACAGGTCATTTCAGAGAGAGCGTTCCTATTGGCTGTGCCCGGATGGTGGGCCATGCTTGGTATTTCCTCGACAGATCTCAACATGGCTGCCGGGTCACAAACGTTCTCATTTTACAGCGAAACAGTACACTACAAGATGTTTCTGAAAACATTTGAGGTGAGAAATAGGCATTACAGTAATAGAATATTGATTCATATTTGATCAGCGCTGCCTAGTTTGACAGTTTGTCAGCCGGCTCTCATAGACGGCAGCTGGACGGCAGACTCCAGATCAGCTCTGATTGGTTGTTTTCCTCCAGTCTGTGAAATCTTGCAGATGCCATTAGGAGCACCGGAGGACACCAGAGGCACATGATTTTTTTCAAATTATCCGTCTCATGCACTACTGTCAGGATATAGTGACCGTTTTATAAAAAATAACTTTTTAAAATTAGCTCCAATCTCGCTTACTGCTGCTTTAAGAGATTTTAATGTTTTGTTCTACGATATAAAATACATCAGTAAATATCTCACTCCTGAATTTTGAAGCTTTTATGTGTCGTAAAAAAGGCGGATGTTAACTGGCTAAATGAGACAACAAGATGTCACTACAAACGACATGTTCGCCTTTACAGCCTCGTTGTTTACTCGCGTTCATGCGGCCGGGGTGTAGTTTGTTTATAGCCTAACGTTAGCTTTTTACTTCTGCCGATTAGCTTATTTTCTGCAATAATCCAACATCCAATAGAAAAAAAACCCATTGGCTTGTTGTCGAGGGAAGCCATGGCGATGCTAACTTCCTGGTTGGCCTACAAAAATACGTCATCCCAGCAGCACTCTATTGTACTGGAAATCAAGCTGCAGGGTTGTGTGTGCATGTGTGTGTTACACAAACCTCAGCAACAGCATTATGGTCAGTTTCAAGCTGCATCTCCAGCTCGTGTGAACGCTGCTTCTGCCGATTCAGCTCTGCCCTAAAATAGAAAGAAAAAGAAAAAGAGATAAGCCACTTCTCACTGAGACAAAACATCTATAAAGCTTTATTTTCGAGTGTTTCAACGTGTTCAATATATCCAATACATCTCAGTGTAGTACAGCTGTCGCTGAGGGCAAAACAACTTCAAGTGGTAACTCAATTTTTGTTTCAACTGTGATCAAAATCTTTGTTGCTCCACTTCAGCTGTTGTTTATTCTTTGATCCAGTATTTGTGATAAAACTGATACAATAAAAACATCAGTCCTTTGGCAGTATCAGAAGAAAGTATTGCATTGCACTTTCTGTATTAAATGTTATTTTAAACATATTGGGGATCAGAACAGTGTTGTTGTCGCAGTCTTTCAGTTACCCACTAGTTTCCATTAGACTGGTTCATTATACACTTCACTTTGCAGGGATTATTTGACCAGAAAACGTTTGCTCAGCCTGCCTGCTCTTTTTGAGCACAACATTGCTTCAAGGTAAACACCCCGCAAAGTCACACTGGCAGATGTTGTTAGAGTAAGGTTTTTTTTTCCATTTATTATCCCTTTCTATTTTAGAGAGGACCTATTATGCTCATTTTCAGGTGCATACTTGTATTTTGGGTTTCTACTAGAACATGTTTACATGCTTTAATGATTAAAAAAGACTTTGCTTTTCTCATACCGGCTGTGCTGCAGCACCTCTTTTCACCCTCTATCTGAGCTCCTGCCCCCTGGTGAAAAGCCCAGTCTGCTCTGATTGGTCAGCTGGCCCACTCTGTAGTGATTGATCAACTGAACCAAACTCTTCAGACTCTGCTCCAGCCTCGCTCTAACTAGGGCTGCGGTCGAAAAGTATTTTTTGCTTGGTAAGGTTCCTAACTGAGTGAAATGACCCAGAAGTATCTAAGAAGCAGCCGTTGATAAGAGCTGTTTGAAAAGTTTCTAAATGATAAGGGAAAATGCTTCAATGCTTCCTTTCTCATCTTCTTTAGCATGGGATACAGTGGACCATCCTTTATGAAAGGAAAGGAGATAATGCCGTCCCACAATTCCTTGTGGCTACAACATTTGAAGGAGAGCTATTATGCGTTTGTGCTTTTTCCCCCTTTCCTTTAGTGTGTTATATAGTTTTTTGTTCATGTAAAAGGTCTGGAAAGTTACAAAGTCCAAACCAAAAGAAGTTACTCTCCCCCACAGAAACACTGCTGGTGCTCAAACAGAGTGTTTCAGACAGAGGGTGAAAAGAGGTGCTGCAGCACAGCCGGTATGAGAAAAGCAAAGCGATTTTTGAACACTAAGGCAGCAGTGGGTAGAATTGGAGCAGTTATTTTTATAAAACGGTCACTATATCCTGACAGTGGTGCATGAGACAGGTAATCTGAAAAAAAATCATGTGCGTCTGTGTCCTCCGGTGCTCCTAGCGGCATTTGCGAGATTTCAACGTGTCCGAAGGAAAACAACCAATCAGAGCCGAGCTGGAGCCTTGCCGTCTCTGAGCCGTCTCCTTACAAATTCTTTCCTTGACCTCATGACGTCTTCCATCGAGGTCACGGAAAAGTTGTTAGGAAAAGACATGAGGATGTAATTAGCCAAATTAGCTGCTAGTCAGGTATCATGCAAATGTGTTACTTGGTGATATCATCATGTTAGGGAAGAAAATGCGGGACTTCAAGCAAGGCGTTTCAGGCAGTTCAAGAGCAGTGCTTCTGTGGGGGATGATAACTTTGGGCTTTGTAACGTTGCGGACCTTTTATATGCACAAAAAACTATATAACACACCAAAGGAAAGGGAAAAAGCTCAAAAGCATAATAGGTCCTCTAAGGATTTAAACCAGCAACCTTTTAGTCCCGAATCACATTTCTCAGTGCGTGTTTTGTATCCTCTTTCCTTTCTTTAGAAATGTTAAATCTACCTTCACAAGTTCTTACTTGAGGCCTGTGATTTTAGTCTCAAAAGCCTGAACAAGGTTCTTGGCCTCATCTTTCCAGCGCTGGGTACATTTCTGCTGTGCTGTAAGGAGGCGCGTCAGATCAACACTGGAGCTTCGGCTGCTTTCCTCCAGCTCCTCCACGCGTGCCCCGAGTCCCTGCTCCTTCATGCTGTACTCCTGCTCCATCTGTGACAGCTGGGGGGAGGGCGGCAGAGTGAGGTGGGATGATATAAGGTCACCTAGCCGGTCCAAAAATAATTTACTGTATATAGATGAAGAAGATTCACAAGCCCCATCTTGTCAAAACTAATCAAAACCAGACTATCTTGCGATGGGATCACCCCAGCTGCGACACCAAATCGAACCAGGGGCATAAAGTAGGGGGGCCCAATGACCTCTTCCCAACTTCCTTACCCCCTTTTTCCAGCGCCCTTGCTTGTACCACACCCATCTTCAAACTCTGCCTTTGTTTTGATCTGAACAACACACCCAAGACACCAGTTTTGTGATGCCAAATTGGTCCAGGGGCGTTAAGTGGGGGCACAAAGTTGGGGGGGAGGGAGGCACAATCATTTTGCCATGATGACTCACACGGTGACAACAATACCAGCGTCACTGTCGCGGCTGGTAATGAATGATATTTATGTTATTATTCGATAATATTAGCACTTATCACTATGTAGCATGACTTGTGTGTGAATCATGCATTATATTATCTGTCTTTGTCTGTTCTTAACTTAACCCATCACCCCCTTTTCCAGGAGCAGTGCCAACTGTTCAAATGGTTGTTTGGCAAACACTTCAGATCAACAGGCTGAACAAAAATACATCTATTCTCTCACTCTTCTTAAAGGGGCACTACGCTGACATTAAACATAATGATTAGTTCCCTTGTCGTGAGTACTGCTACTGAGCGTGAACAAATAGTTGTATAATTTCATCTTTTGGCTGTAGAGGGAGCTTTCTAGAGTCTGAGAACATAATCCCGACAAAGTCATCAGGGTTATCTTAGCTTGGGAGACAGCACATTTATACCAGAAAGGCTGAGTAACAAACTGAAGGTGTGGAGATTTGAAAGATGTGGGCATTTGCTTGGCAGGGATGGTCTAATGGAAGTTATAAAAAAAAGTTATCAAGTTGCATTAACCTTTTCCACTCCCCTCAGTTTTTCATAGACCCATCTTTGTCTTTTTTAGGGGGGTGCAGGGGGTCTTTAGGGAGAGATGGCAGTTCAGCAGTAGATGTCACATAGAAGTAGTGAACATAATCTGAAAGCTGGGAAGCTGAAGACTATTTGAGATGTAGCTCAGAACTGCGTAACAAGTTCTAGTCATAAATCAGAAATAAAAAAATAATTGATTAATTAATTAAAATAAATGTTGGAAGTGTATAAGGGCCAAGAACCTTATGATAGAAGTATATGATGGCCATTCCCATGCTCACTTGTGTCTCATAAGTTGCTGCAGCAATTTTTGGGTTGATATGTTTTGTTACAAAGATTTGGTGCTAAATTTAACAATTTTTTACCACTCGAGAATTGATATTGATGATCAAAAATGCCTACAAAATACCACCTTGATGAACACAATAGAAAAAGCCATGCTGTGATATGGTAACAAAACTTTTTGACATTTTGAGAGTTCTGCAAGAATTGCATTCGTCGGCGATTGGATGTTGAGCACTTGTTCCAGAAACTGCTCAAAAACCCCCTTATTTTCAATCTACCTAGGGAAGCCATCCTTTCGTCTTCCTTCCTTCCTGTTCATCGTTCTAATGGGCCAGCACTCTTTTATACTATTGCCCTGCAGAGCCACTTCCTTCCCTTTCTTCATTTACCACCAACATCCAACTTGACTCATGTTTAAACTTGTCTTTCCTCGAGCTTTTTGTAGAGTCCCTATTCCTTAATTTCCTTCCTTTTCTATCCATCATTAGGTTACCTGTTGTTTGGTCTTCTTTTGGACCAACAGGGTAGCCTTGCGCAGCTCATCCATCTCCCTGCGGAGCTGCAAGTTCTCCTGTTGCAGCTGGAGTCGCTCCTCGCTGATGCCGACACAGTCGTCCCGGGCTGTGGCAAGAGAGCCCTGCAGCCGCCGCACTTCCTCCTGGCACCGGGACAGCTCCTCGCTGTAGCTATACACGGACGGATGGATCAAGAAAGGAAGGGGCGAGATAGACGAAGAAAAGGACAAAACGTTATTTTTATACAACTATCATTATTGGCAGCAGATGGAGCCACATGGGTACCACCCACTGCTGTTGTGAGTGCTCCAGGATGCGATCCTGCCAAGAATGTGTTGAGTTCAAAACTAGTGAAGATTAATCCTACAAGGCTAAGTTACACTTACTCCATCTCCATCTTTTTCAGTTTGTTCTGTGTGCTTTGCAGAGTGAGGCTCATGTCTTCCTTCATCCTCTCTGCGTCTAGACACCTCTGGTGAAGGGCATCAATCTTCCTGAACTCGGGCTCTGCCCTGCCCTCCTTATACACCTAAAAGAAAAACAATTATAATAACAATTATAATCAAACACTATCAGAACTCTGGAGCTAGCTTTAGCAGCTTCTTTCATGTGTTTCACTGATACTGTCATAGATACCTTCTCCAGCTCCTCCTCTACAGCTCTTCTCTCTCGCTGGGACCTTTCAATCTGAGACTCTTTATCGGCACACTCCTAGAGAGAGGTGGAAAGAGAGAACAAGGAGAGTCAGAATGAAAAAAAGACACATGAGCAGACAGGTGAAGACTGAAAAAAAGGATTTAATGTAACGTTGAACGGGCCAGGGTCTTACCAGCTGCAGTGCAGACAGCTCCTCGGCCATACGGTGGATTTGAACGTTGCACTGCTTGCGCACATTATCCACCTGTTAAAAATAAAGTCACAGTTCCAAAATGCGCAATGACTACTGGGATCTGGGTAATGCAATCACTTTGCAATCTGTTAGATACACTAACTTTTATTGGACAAAAAAGAAGGTACTTGAGTTGGCAACTTAACTCAGCAGCATAAGTTCAAAGATTAAGTCGAAACATACAGTATGTGAGTACCATATTAGGACTCTTGCTTTGACTGTGCATATTTTGACTTTTGGGCAGCACGTCCAAATTATAATAATCATCTGAAAATTAACACCACTGAGGCTGTGAGGATTTTGCTGTGTGGACCTTCTTTTTAGGAATAAGGTTTTCCAATGTGTTAAGCAAGCATGTGCCTTTAATACCAACGATTTTGGGCAATAGAAGCAGCAGACTGATGAAGGAAGTGACAATAATGTGTGAAAAAGTGATAGATGGATTTTGAAATAGTCTGTGATATAAAAGTAAATAATACAAATTAAAAAAATTAAAAAAGAAAGGTCAAGATGCAAATAACATTGTAATGTATTTATGGCCGTCAGTCCATTAAAATATTTAATTGTGATTAATTGCATGATTGTCCTTAGCTAATCGCGATTAGTCGCAAATTAATCACATTTTTTTGTTCAAAATGTACCTTAACCCTCTGAGACCCGCGGGCGATCCCGACCAACTTTACTGTCTATCAGAGGCTGTCAGTTTAAGAGGTAGAGTGAAGTTGTAGATATCATATGAAACTAGACAACCTAAGGAATCCAACAAGTTTGTGACCCGGCCGCCATGTTGAGATCAGTTAATAATAATAATAATAATAATAATAATAATAATAATAAATTGGACATATATAGCGCCTTTCAAGAAACCCCTAAATGCTTTACAAAGAGGGCACACAAAATAATACTGATAAATAAAAAACAAAGGAAAGAAAAAAAGAAAAGAAAAAAAGTTGAGGAAATACCAAGCACCAGCATTTTACAGCTAAACAGTACACTACAAGATGTTTCTGAAAATTCTTTAGGTGAGAAATAGGCATTACAGTTAGAGAATATTGATTCATATTTGATCAGCGCTCCTTAGTTTGACCTTTTCATCGGAGCTCACGAGTGATTGACAGCCGTCTCTGTTGAATGAACAGCCAATAGGAACGCTCTCTCTCTGGAATGACCTGTGATTGGCCAAAGTCTCCCGTCACAAGCTAGATTTTTTAAAGCCTGAAAACAGAACCATGAGGAGGAGCAGAAGTCTAGTTTACTCTCAGAACACTTGACTTACAATATGCTGATGATGCCAAAAACATTCTGCCTACTGCAGGTTTGAAGTGGCTGGAGGCAGAATATTTTTGGCATCATTGGGCAAAAAATCCATAATATCCTTTCAGCATATTGTAAATCCAGTGTTCTGAGCGCCACACGCTCCTGATGTTCCCAGTGTGGATGAGGCGTTACAGTAACAGAATATTGATTCAAATTTGAATCAGCGCTGCCTAGTTTGACTGTTTGATCGGAGTTAGCGAGTGATTGACAGCTGCTCAGAGACGGCAAGGCTCCAGTTCGGCTCTGATTGGTTGTTTTCCTCCGGTCTGTGAAATCTTGCAATTGCCATTCGGAGCACCGGAGGACACAGACACACATTTTTTTCAAATTACCTGTCTCATTCACAACTGTCAGGATATAGTGACCGTTTTATAAAAATAACTTTTTTTTAAATCATATTTGCTCCAGTTCTATCCACTGCTGCTTTACATCCTCAGGTAAATCTGAGGTCTGACCACCAATGTAAGCAGTTTGGGGATTAATTCTTCATTACACATGCTTATCTAAACCCTTCAAGTGAAGATGAGGGGGAAAGAAGGAAAAGGTGAAAAAACTGCCTCACGTTGGCTGCAATGTTTAACCTCCACAAAAGTCCTGGAAGGTAAAAAGGCAATTGCGAGGGAAGTTCTCTAATTTACAGAAAGTCAAACACATCAACAGTTACTCTCCAAAATAAAATAACATCATTCGTTGAAGGCCAGCCAGAGACTAAGATGACAGCCATTGCCTCAGTCTTACTAGACGGCATTAACAGGATTAAACAGTTTAAGGGCTTGATGAAGAAGACCAATTAATTGAGCTTTAATCACCATGTCCCCAACTGAGGTTAGGCAGGGGAAAAGAGCAGTGCTTTGCTTTTGGCTTAGCACATCAGTGCAGTTAGAGGTTGTGCCTCCATGTAAGGCTAATTATAAATCTAAAATTCTGTGGTTTCTGTAGTTTTTACAGATATTAATTTCTTTGAGAACTTAAGTATAGAGTTGGCACCAACTATCTTGACATCATCCGGTGCTTTTAAGCAATGATGGGATACATTCGGTATGTTAAAAGAAGATTCTAGTCACACACAGAGCAAATTACATGGAATGTATTTAGTAGAATAAGCCAATTCCAGACAGCTGACATTATTTCATGGAGTTTCAGTACTATATCAACGTCTAGAAGAAACCGGCAGTTCTTGTTCAAAGAGCCATTCAGTTACTCCAAACCTCTTTTCTTGTGCGGACTGCAGCATCCTGGATTAACTGTTTGATGGCCTCCTTTGTCTTCTCCAGCTCCTCTGTCTTCTGTTTCTCTCTTAACAGGGCCTGAAGGGAGAGGGTGAAGACAGACACAGCTGCACATCTCAGTGGGCAAAGTTCTGAAAGTGCTGAAGGGATGTGGACACAAAGGATCGATTGTCAGAGGATCTCGCAGCTCAAAAGATTGAGGGGACGGCTCGGCCAGTGAAAAAGACAAAAAATAGAGGCAGAAGAATGGTCCGAAATTAACACCCGCCAAGCGCCAAATGGGGGTAGATTTTCCGTTTGGCGAGTAAATCTCGGATGGCTATCCGCCACACAGTCATGTAATAAAAAACTATACTCGGTTGCACTGAGAGTCTCTACCACTTTTGCTGACATTCACAGGAGCACTCCTTTGAACTGATAACGTTACTTCGTTACCAAGTCAATGCCAAAATTCGGAAAACCTGACAGTACTCATTTTTCTACCATTAGGGCTCGAGACTCACGGCGGTCTGTCATCCCGTCATCCCAACACCGTGGGTCCAGCCAGGACAACTGAGGCAGAGAGGCCCGAGATATCATGTGTTCAAATGTTATCTTGTAAAATGTAATTTTGGCGAGAGACTTGAATGAATACAGTTTTTTGAAGGACACGTTTTCACAGCAATATGAAATAGATGATAGAGAGGTAATTATGACCTGTTTAACTTCCTAACAAAAAGCAGTATGCAAACAGTAATAAAGGAGTGCATGTTGAAGTACATGGGATTTATTGTTTTAATAGCCTATACCTGGTGAAATGTCAGAAAGGTATGACCAAATAGATACTGCCAAAGCCTAGTATTCAGGTTTGAATAGATTAACCATCAATATATCTAGATTATTTTGCTCTGGCCTCTTCTCTAAGTATTTATTACACGGCTTTGTTGAATACTCGTTCTAAGGTCTGTTATTTCTTTATAGCAGACCGTTGCTATGTATAACAGACCGTTGCTATGGGCGCAGTTCTGATCTTAGATTCTGGCAGACCGTTTTTGTGTCAAATTATTGAATTCTTTAGTAAGTAGCCGTGTAAGCTGGATAATGTACAGATAGCGGGATCATTGTTGTTAAAGAAACCCCTTCAGGGCAATGAGGGACTCCTTCGCTGCGTGTCGGGGTGCGGCATCGCCCTGTCGGGGGTTTCTTTTACAACAATGACCGGCTTGCTGTACATTATCCCTTACATTATCTCAATGAAATGTACTAAAACAAATGTATATGTGACACAAAAAGGCAATTCATTATTTTGGCTGGTAAAAAGCATGCTTGGCTGATGGATTTTTTCATCTAACAGTGCCCTTGGCTGGTGAGTCAAAAAGTTCATTTCGGACACTGGACAAAAAGGAAAAGAGAAAAAGACTGCAGTCACCTGGTCCTTCTGCAATGCAGCCTCCTCGGCCACCTGGACACTCTCTCGGACTTTAGCCAGGGCCTCATACTTCTCCTCTTCTAGGGTGGTACAACGTGCCTGGAGTTCCCCCACCTTTCTCTCCCACACAGGTTGATCTCTGCGAACTGCCTCAGCCTCCTGAGATGCAGCTTTTAGTCTGGCAATGGAGAAAAAGAAGTGAGTGCCAGCAACAGGGGAAAAGACACGAAACTGCTGCTTGGCTCTGCGGTACTGTCATTTTGATGTAAAACTCCACGGCTTCCCAAAAGATTCAAACATTGCACCGCTTCCAGGGTCTCAGAAACTCTTATCTCTGAAATCGGTTATAGTTGTTGGGCTACTGTTATATCATTTAAGTCAATTTGAATAACAGAATGTGGTGTGATGGGTCGAGTGACCCATTTGTAAAACATGCTGAAATACTTACCATTTTAGTATGATTTTATACAATTTCCCTCACCTCATCGGAATTTACATCTCAGTGTTTCACAATGGTGCATACATTACACAAATGATTGGAACTCTTGTGCAGAAACTGAAAATGGGATCGCAGATGAAGGATCAGTTTTACTTGTGCTCACCTGGCCTCTAGCTGGCTCAAGGCCGCCTGAAGCTGTTGGAGCCGTCTGTCTGATGCGTCCTCTCGACCCTGAGCCTCTGCCACATCTTCCTCCTAAATACACACACATCTACTGTTTTTTTCTTAACTAGATGAATCATTTTGTTTATAAAATATCCAAAATAATGACAAGCGGTGGTCACTACAGCCAAGTGAAAAATATCACAAACTGTTAAACTGATTAAGAAACAAAATCAACTGCTGTTTCACTTGTTTCCGAACGAATTCAATGTATATTCAGTCTTAAAGGGGAACTAGCCCATTTTCAAAATTCATAAATGTTATTCCTATGGTCTAAGACAGTCCAAAAATATTAGTAAACATGAACAACTCTCCCAAATTCAAAAACTAGAGGGCTAAAACTCAAGTTTGTGATGTCATAGGGTATAAAGTGTGGAGCTGCTCCATAGACAATATATAGGGAGAGATGTTATAGATGACACAGAGCATCCAGGGGAACGTTCTGCAAGCGAGTTGCACAACTGCGAACACTACAATAGAATAAAGCTAATTTGGGTATAAAAACAACAAATGACATTCTGTGGGTCCACAAAATCACTCTCCCATTCATTGTCTATGGAGCAGCTCCAGACTTTATATCCTATGACATCACAAGTTTGAGACTCACTTCTCTGGTTTCTGGCTTTGAGAGAGAGTAGCTCATGTTCACAAATATTGATTGAACTTTACTAGGCCATGGAAGTAACATATTGGAATTATTGATTTAAAGGTCACATATTATACTCCATTTAAACTAGTTATTATAGGTCTCAGACACCTCCAAACCATGTCTCTGAAGTTTTTTTTTCAAAAAAACAATCAGATCATGCATTCCAGCATGTCTCTATAACCTCTGTTTCAGCCCATTTCCAAAAGTGCTGATTTCTGTGTCTGTAGCCTCTGTCTCCTCCCACTCTGCTCTGATTGGTCAGCGTTTTCTGTCAATCAAACGTCCTCAACAACAGCGTCACCCTCCCCCTCCCTCCCGGAGAAGCTCTCTCTCTCTCTCTCTCTCTCTGGAGAGAGAGAGAGAGAGAGAGAGAGAGAGAGAGAGACGAGTGGAGAGATAGCAGCTAGAATAAAGTTTATAAACCACTTTAAAGTTTATAAACCAGAAACTTCACCCAGCGCACGTTACCGGAGGAATCTGATCAGAAATCGACGACACATGATGAACATCTTCGGTCCAGATTCCAGGTTTTCCTGACGGTTTCTCTCAGGTAAATAATGCTGTTTATAGCTCTGTTAGTTAACTCAGTGTTTACCTCATGCATCAACTCTGTAAACCGTAAACATACACTCTGTTTTACGTCTGTCTTTACAGATCCATCTGTGAGAAATGACCGACAGAATCATCCCAGAGGAGAGCAGACAGCTGAGAGCAGACAGCTGAGAGCAGACTGCTGAGAGCAGACAGCTGAGAGCAGATGGCTCTGTTTACATGGAGATACAAAGCTAACCCGGTAGCATGTAGCTACATGCTAACGGGTTAGCTACATGCTACCGCTATGACACGGTGTGTAAACACAGCGACCATCAGGGTGGAAAATAGAAGATGTGAAACAGTAGTCAGTTCATTATTTCTGCTAAAAGATAAATGTATGGAAGATCAGAGTAATGGTATATTATTTACAGTAGTAGCTGTCTCTGTGTTACCATGACTACAGACCACCGGAGCTTAGCTTACCATAGTTTACCAGAGCTGAAGACTTTCTCCTGTACCATGTTAACATAACTAACTAACAGGTGGGATGATTACAAATGCTGTGAATAATTAATATTGTCATCTGTCAACTCAAATAAAGTTTGACTGTGAAACAGAAATGTGTTGTGTTGCTTACAAGTCACTATTTACTACCTGTACTCTGCTACATGCATGACATCAAATATATATAATATATAAATATCATCTGTTTAAACAGTGTAATTACATAAAGCCTTTGTGAATGAACATGTTATATTTAGATGATGGGAGTACATGAAGCCTGTTCTGCTGGTTCTTGCAGACTAACTGTAGGGAGCTTTGCTCAAGTTAGGTTGAGGAGGAGAGACAGTGACGCGCTGTGGGCCGGGGTCAGCTACTGAAGGTTCTCTCTGGTTCGACCAGGAAACCCTCACGTGACTTGCATTTCCCTAATGACGTCAAGATACAAGGAAAAAAGCGAATTTTTTTTCTGCACCCATTTCCGGACAAACGGAGGAGGAGAAAAAGAGAGAGGATGGTCTTTTATGATACTATGGTGGCCTGTAGACACACTGGGGACAGATATTGCTGTTTAAAAGACATGGAAAAGTGCATTTTGCATAATAGGTGACCTTTAAGTGGTGTTCCCCTTTAAAGCTAGGGTTGGTAATGTTGAAAAACTAGCAAGAGTACCGCTAGATTAAAAAAAATATCCAACTGAAAAACCCAGCCCATTGTTGCTAACTCTTTTCCAGTGAAAGTCAGAGTTAGCATGCAGCTTTAGCCATCATGTCTAGCTCTGCTTTTCAAGGCAATGTGTGAAACCCAAAGTGTTTCCATACTTTACTATACAGTATGTGTAGTGTTTACCACTTTGGATTTAAAATGTGAGGGTGCAGGTCTTATCAATGCAGACCCTCTGTCATTTTCATCTCGCTGCGGCGGCCTGTGGTTTGTTTTAGTTGGCGGAAACGGAACAGATATGGCGTCACGTTACTCTGACTACAACAATAAAAGCGGCAACTTCCTTCTACGTCCGCATAGACTTAAATTAAGTAAATATATTGATTCTGGCAATAAAAAATAACTTTCAAAATCAAAAAAAAGAAAAAGAAATTGCGATACATAGCTGAATCCATTTATTTTCCCACCCCTAGCAGATACCAGATTTTCTTTTTTAGTCAGAGCATTTTATTTACTGATTGCTGTCGAGAATTTCAACAAATACAACAAAAAAATGTTTTTGAAGATTAGTGTGAATGGTTGTCTGTCTCTATGTGTCAGCCCTGCGATAGTCTGACGACCTATCCAGGGTGTCCCCCCCCCCACCCTGAATAGGATAAACGGTTACAGATAATGGATGGATGGAATATATTTTTATTCTGTGGATTTTTTATCTTCTCTCACCCGTCTCTGCATCTGGTCTTGGATACTCTGCAGCAATTTGGTCATCTCATTCACTTTGGCTGTGGCCGTCCTCAGCTCAGCCTTTGCTTGCCTACACCAGGTCGACAGAGAGAGAGAACAATAGTTCCAAGCGAAACACTTGAGACACTTTCACACCAAACCAATTGGGTATCCTGTATCTACCCATTTTCCTACAGTAATTATTTCTACTGGTGGTATTTGTAAATCCACAACTGATGTGGGAAATTGTTGTCAAAGCGGTAAAAGTAACCCCACAGAGCACATTCACAGAGCAAGACCTCTGGCAGCAGCCACTTTGAATATCTGATGCATTTCGTTACCTGAGCTGGGAGTGTAGCTCCTCCATCTCCGTGCTCTGCTCCGTCATTGTCTTCAGGAACTGCTGGTTAGTCTGTGTGTGGCAAGAGAGACAAGACTGCCATTTCTGTGGCATGACTCCAAGTACACACCTTGACCTTTATCCCAAAACTAACTTTCCCCTCAAACTTATCTCTTAAAACTTTCTATGTCCTTTTCAACCAAACCCTGAGGAGACTCTGTCTGTCATTCATGGCTACAAAGTCAATCGCTCTCTCACATACAGCGACTAAAAAAGGCTGCTTGTGTGAGAAGTCAGAGAAGGGAAAGCCCAAGGCTTGCCCTCTCATTAAAAATGCATCAGAGGGATATAGTATTACCCTCTCCTCACACACTGCATTGTGTCCTATAAGCACCAGGCACGCATGTCTATGTGTGTGAGCATGGCTTTGTATGTAAATAAATTAGGGCTGACAAAGTTAAAGCTATAATAACGCATTAACGCAACCTGCGATTGTTAGTTTGTAGCAAGCTTTTAAAGCTACAGCGAAGATACTGGTATCATATAAAACTAGAAAAACCTAAGGAATCCATTGGTACCAATCATGTAATACTAGTTTGTCGCAAAGGAGGTTAAATAACGCTCCAAACTTAAACTAAATTTTGGCAAGGAAAAACTGGCATGGCCGTTTTCAAGGGGTCCCTTGACCTCTGACCTCATGATATGTGAATAAAAAATGGGTTCTGTGGGTACCCAAGAGTCTCCCCTTTGCTATCGCAGGTCCTTCCTTCCTGCAGCTGTCAGACTCCACAACCAGCACTGCTCCCAGTAGACCACATACACACCAAATACTGACAATAACTGCACTATACCTTATATAGACTGTGCAATATCATTATTACTACTAAGGTGTAATTCATACTGTGCAATATTTTCAGGTAGAATTTAATTTCATTCTCATTGTGCAATATCATTTTCCACTTGTGCAATTTTTTAATAGTCTGTTTATTGTCAATACTGTATACACTACTCCTATTTTTATACTTCCTTCTATTTAAATGGTTTATATTTTGTTACACTTTGTTTAGCTCTTTTTTTTTTACTGTGTTGGCTGATGCTTCTTGTTTTTTTGCACTATCCCCTTTGCTGCTGTACACTGCAAATTTTCCCCACTGCGGGACTAATAAAGGAATATCTTATCTTATCTTCTCTTTACAGACATGCCCACTTTATGATAATCACATGCAGTTTGGGGCAAGTTATAGTCGTCAAGTCAACACACTGACACACTGACAGCTGTTGTTGCCTGTTGGGCTTGAGTTTGCCATGTTATGATTTGAGCATATCTTTTATGCTAAATGCAGTACCTGTGAGGGTTTCTGAACAATATCTGTCATTGTTTTGTGTTGTAAATCGATTTCCAATAATAAATATACACATACATTTGCATAAAGCAGCGCATTTGTCCACTCCCATGTTGATAAGATTATTAAATACTTGACAAATCTCCCTTTGAGGCACATTTTGAACAGATAAAAAAAATGTGTGATTAACTATGGACAATCATGCGATTAATCGTAAAATAAATATATGCACAATATGCTGTACGCTTTAATCTCACTCAACATCGAGCCTGTCAGATAAGTGTCTAAATGGAGCCTAAACAGTTTGACCTTGAGTGTATTTATGTGTGACTTTAGGTGTGTGAGAGAGAGAGACTAGTGCCTAACAGTATGTGCTGGTAGTTAGAGGATTACCAAGCGAGCTGACAGTCCATTATACAACCAAGACAGTTCCGGCTAACTATCAGCATGATTTAGAAACTAATTCACTTAGTTACAAGATTGATTATTTGAGCAGGGTTAATTTCGAAGAAGTGCGCAGCATTTCGATCCCCTGGCTAATTAGGAGGCAAATAACTTAACACGCTTTTAATTAACCATCACTTACCGATTCCAGTTTCTGATTAGCCACTTGAAGTTTGTGTGTGTGCTGCTGGAACTGAACAAGCTGATCCTGTGACGGGAAAAAAAGAGGCACTCAATAAAAGTTGTAATTACCTCATGCTTATATGAAGCATTAACTGAGGCCAAACTGCTCTAATTAACCTCATTTCTATAATGATGGCTCCATCTAGTGGTGAAAGGCTGCTGTGCTAATAATGTGCTGGCTCTGCATGTTCAATGTGGAAAATACTGAACCTTGAGCTGCTGCCTCTGAGTGTCGTGGATCTGTCCGTCAGAGATGGTCTTCTGGTAGGTCTGCTGGAGTCGGTCCAGCTCCTGGGCTGCCGTCTGCCACAGCTCCATGGACTGCGCCCGCTCCTAAACAAATACACACACAAATATGCACGCATTTATGCATGTTAAAAAGAAATCACTTACTACGAGTTGCATCCATCTCCGTGCATTCAGTGACTGAATCAGGACATATCATTAGTGCAGAACAGGCACTAGCAGCGTGGAAAACAGCCAGACTAAAAGAGAACTGCTCCAAAATTGTCTTATTTTCATGTTGTATCTTGCCAGCAAACAACTGAGTCACCACTAAATTAAAAGGGCCGTGCTGTCTAGGGCCACTAGGACCAGCTGTTGCTGTTGCTTGCTGTTGTCAGTTAATAGCTCCGACGTGTGACTCCACTACTCAATAAACCACTATGTCTTGTTTTCTGGTGCTACGCACGTAAAATACACAAGACGCAACATGTAAATATGACAGTTACCGTAAAGCAGGTTTGACCTTTGTACTAAGGGTAATTCCATACCAACTCACCAAGACCTCCCAATTCATGTCATGGATTTACCTGAGTCAACATATTACAAATATCTACCAATGAAATAAAACCAGAGAATGTAATATTACAACCAGTGAAAAGTATGAAAATTAGCTTTTTCAAAAAATGATTAAATGATGAAGGAAGTAATGTAGAACACCTTTTTAAAAATGTTATACATATATGTAATGAATATTAACACTTTCTCCTAAAAAAAAGTTTCAAAGAAATTAAAATAATCCTTCTTGGGAAAAATATACAGTAATAATATCCTAGACAGTGGGCTTTTTAGCTCTGAAGCTATATTTAGCAAGATCTGTGGCACTTCAAAGAACTTCTAGATGTGATAGAACTATATTAATACTACACAGAATCAAAAGTTAGTTCCAAGAGGGCATTCACGACTGCTGCATTTTAGTAGTCATCGACTACTCCCAAAAAGTAGTGGAGTAGTCCATTAATCGCGGGAGGTATATATTTGTTTTCACCCAATAACAATGACCAATCCTCATCAAAAAGGTCTCAAATACAACCAGTAAAGGGTTAACTAATGTAGGTGGGGCCCACCCAGGCTCTGGGTGGTTGTTTACAAATGAGCCGCGATCTGATTGGACTAAACCCCCAGCATACTTGTCTGAGCTGGAGATACTAGGCTCCTTTGAGATGAACTACGCCTCGCCTAGAAAGTAGACGAGATCAGGCGGCAGCAGCAGCAGGGGGCGGTGACAATAAGCTGCGGTCGACTTGGGCAGTTTCCATCAGCCTTCAAAGAATTTAAAAGAGGTCACAGAAATGTTTACATCCTGTTAGACCCATCTGTAGGCTACCTGTAGTTTGCACACCATGTTTCGATGGCTATGGCTGAAGAAATTGCGTACAGTATGTGCTCCTGATCGCAGACATATTAACCTTTCATCGCACATATTGAGATTAAAAGCCTATAATGTAGCGTTAGATATGACAACTACACAAACAATTTTGATTTTCTACAAAATGTGTTGTTTGTGGTCAAAACTAAGAGTAAAGTTTGTTCTGGCCGACGGGCGGGGCTTGGTTTTGGCTTGACTGTATGCAACATGGCGGCCGGGTCACAAACTTTCTAATTTTACAGCTAAACAGTACACTACAAGATGTTTCCGAAAACATTTGAGGTGAGAAATAGGCATTACAGTAACAGTATCTTGATTCATATTTGATCAGCGCTGCCTAGTTTGACCGTTTGATCGGAGTTCACGAGCAGTGACTGACAGCTGCATTAGAGACTCATCGGCTCTGATTGGTTGTTTTTCTTTGGGCATGGTGGAATCTTACAAATGCCATGATGAGCACTAAAACGAGGCAGAATAACCTGTTTTTTTTTTATACAGATTATCTGTCTCATGCACTACTTTCAAGGTATAATGAAAGTTTGAGCAAATATGACAGTTATTTATATTAATTTAGTTACATAACCATGCTTTTAACACACCTTGAAAGAACAAATCTCGCCAAGTGAATGCACAGAGATAAAAAACATTAAAGACATATTTTTTTCATCTCACTCCCAGTAGAATGGCAACAAAAAATTGGCCTTAATCTACATACGTTTAGACATCACATATGGACATATGCAGACCTGTTCACACAGCTGGACCTGCTCTTGGAGGTTTCTGATGACTGCTTCCTCCTCCAGCGAGCTGCCCTCCAATCCTGAAGCCACCGGCAGGGCATGAAGTTGCTTCTCAACAGACTCCCTCAGCCCTGCATGCAGCCTGGCAAAGGTGGGGGTAGATATTAAAAACGTGATTTATAAAAATAATGATTTTGCAGATAGTTCTTGATTTAAAAAAAAAGAACACAACTTTAATTACAGTCAACCAAACACACTTTATATGGCTGTAATGTAGATGGTCACAATGGCTTGATGATCAACAAAGATCTACTGTAACTCACTACTCCACTACGTCTACTATCTCACTGTTACCTTAGTTTTGGTAGGACACACAAATACAATCATAGTAACTCAATGCATAATAATTAAAGTTAGAAAAACAATTAATATCTGATATTCTCTAAGAACATGTCCCATGACATGAAAGCTTGGTGGATGTTGACTGATGTGATTAATGATCTCCTCATGTGTATCTACTCTCAATATGTTGACACCAGTGGAATTTTTCTACCTTTCGTTCTCCTTGACAACCCTCTCCAACTTCACTTTGACATCTGTCATCTGCCCCTGTTGATGTAAACAAGTAGATCAACACTGAGTGTTATCAATTAGTTAAGACATCCATATACATTTTAGAACATGGGTTCTCAAACCTTTTGGGGCCAGGGACCCTGTGTAGGGGAGAACATTTTCCAAGGACCCCCTCATAACCGTAACACCGATTAAGCATAATGCTTACTACCATTTGTACTCTTAGATGCCATTGGAACTATTTGTATTCTAAAACGTTTCAACCTAAATACTTCAGACCTGATATACAGAAACACATTTCAATTTGAATCATGTTAACACCACTTTGTTTTGCCCTGATATTCCGGATGCTTTGTAATCAGATGTCGCTTTAGCTTGGCCGGCTTCATGACTTTCACGAGCACATGAAGGCAAATGACGCATTTTGGTATCTTGACGATGTGGACTGTTAGCTCACCAATAATAAGCCAAGCTAATCAGCAGCAGGGACAGTTCGTTGCTCCCAGAGTGAAGTGACAGATATGATATATGTCACAATCATATCAGAGTTTCTATTTTTTTTTTTTACCTTTATTTATTCAGGGGGAGGTTCACTGAGAGCACTGCTCTCTTTTTCAGGAACGCCCTGATCACATTCACAGTTACACAATCACACGTGGAAGCTGCCCAGTACAATCAGACCACAGTCTGATCTGCTGGTCACTGACCAACTCCACTGGAGCGGTTGGGGTTAAGTGCATTGCTCAAGAGCCCCTCAGTGGTGGTAGATTCATCATACAGGGGGAATGAACCGGCGACCTTCTGGTCTTAAGCTCGCTTCTCTAACCTTTATGCCACCATTACCCACAGCTAACGTGGGTGCAACTAATGGACACAATATGCTTGTTTTACTGGTGCAAATGGTCCCCATCATTTGTACTTTATAGTGATACACTACAATTTTATAATTTATAGCAAATTATTTTGCGGACCCCCTGACAGAGTGCCACGGACCCCACTTTGAGAATCACTGTTTTAGAACACCTGTAATGAAATTTAATTCTGCATTTGCACATTTCAAAAGTAACACAAAGCCAAAAAAAATATGTTACTCATTAAAACAAAGTCAGATCTAGGAGCATGCTTGGAAGGGTCGGATCAAGAGATCACTCAGCTCAAGTTTTGGGCTTTCTGCTACTTAATTAAGCATATTTCAAGAGCTTCTATTTATACATTTGTTTCTCGTCGTTTCAGTTTTTTTTCACCTCGTATCTTTGCAGCTGTTCAGTCATTTCATTCATGTGCCGATCGTACTCCGCTACCAGAGGGGCCATTATACTGTAACACAGATGAATAATCATGTCACTTGTGTAAAAAACAAAAGGTCTTTGCTCCATTGCACTCATATCAACAGAAAGTTGCTGTCCTCATAACTCAGACTTGGAACAAGAATGCGTCATACAAGAAAGACTTTTACTGTGCCTGACCTTCTGTCTGAGATCCAGGGTGCAGGAGACTCGGACCGTCTTGCCTCATCAACCTGATGAGCAGAGATGCAGGAGTTGAAGGTTAGCATCATGAGGTGTTCCATTGTAGTTAATTCTACTAAATACTTTTCATTAATCAAATCCCAATATATATATATGGTATATCTTGTTGAATAATTTCCTAATAAAGACAAATACATAAATACAAATTGTTTACTGAAGATACCAAATAATGAGTCAAATCTTTGTCAGTTTATAGACAGATTTACAGATGTCTTTGTACCTGAGATGATGTGGATTGAGTGCGGTGCCCATACTGATACTGGCTGAGGGCAGAATTTAGTCTCTGGACTGAAAACAAACACACACAGTCAAGCACACACACTCATGTTGCTCTACTATTCAGCGTTGCAAGTTTCCCCACAAAACTGGGCTATTTTGAAAATGCAAATTTTCACAAATTGGGTCCTAGTTTTAAACAGTATCAATCACCAATTATTCATAGCACAATAGCAAAACGCAGAAAAAGAGCATTACAAACATCTTAGAAATGCATGTTGAATCTGGAGTTGAGTATCAAAGCAATTCAAGGGCAGATCCAGCAATGGTTGTCTGTGTTTGCTGGCAAGTACACTGCCAGTTCCGCCATAAGTCACGTTACAGCAGTTTTACTGAGAGCAGTCACAGTTTAGGTTCGAGGTTAGTTACAGTTCAGAGTAATTTAGGGGATGCAGCGATACCGGATTGGATATCGGGCCCATACTGACTGAAATAGCTGGATCGGCTATCGGTAAACAATGGGGCCGATCTATTCAATTCAGTTTTATACATATATACTATATACAAAATAAACTGAAATTTTAATTCCTGTTTAAGTTTTGACCAATTTGTTGCTGCAATAAGAAGGCTTACACTTGAATTGCAATTCCTGTTAATTTTGAAGATTTTTTAACCAAGTTGCTGGTGTTCGATTTATTATTTTAATAATAAATAACATAATTTATATACATATTTATTTGTTATTTTGTTTCACAAAGTTATGAAAGCAATGTTTAAGTCATGCCTGATGTTGCTTTAGACAAAAAAAGAATGATCCCAGTCACTTCCACACAGTGAGGCAAACAGCTTATTAATTAAACACTGGTATTGGATCAGTACTCAGTATCAGCTGATACCCAAAAGCCCAGGTATCGTTATCACTATAGGGACTGAAAAGTTGGATTGGTGCATTGCTAGAGTAATTCAAAACTTCAAAAAAAAGAGGGAATTAGATAGAGGACATGAATGAGTGACTTTTAGGCAATGGAGTAAAAGCATTTCATCAGAAAAATGTCATAATTCATGAGAGATTCCTTGGATTTGTAACTGTTATCTTGGAAAACATCAAATAAGCACCGCAGTATCAACAATTGGTCCTGGATTGCGTAATTGTTGTGGCCAAATGGTCCAGGCACACACAAGCACCTTGACAATGAAATGAAAGCAGAACAACAGTCCTGATAACGCACATATTGTGCTGTCTGAGTGTGCTGATTCGTGGCATCCACTGTGCCAAACTTGTATCAGTTTAAGATAAGATATACTATTACCCTTCATCAGTTTGTCATGCGCCCCAAAATCATGACATTTTCAGTATTCATTTAGGACTGTAGGACAGTCTCATACTAGTCTCAGCATAATTCAAAAGACTGTCCCAGATTCTTGATGAATAACAGCCATACTGATACTGATGTGGGTCTATTTATTTATATATTATATTGTCATTCACTTAAAACATGATTTACAATTTAGTGTACGTGAAAGTAGACATCAAATAGTAATGATGATGAATTTACAGCCCTGTTATTATTCTCAATCTTGGCCTAAACTTCCCATGAACGGATTTTAAAGACAGCTTTGGGCTGGACAATTCTGATGGACATGACTACCTGCTGCTAGTGTGTGTGTCCTCCCTGGTTTGTCCTTACCTTGATCCCGTAGAAACTCAACTTCTGTTGCCATGACGAAGGCGCAGTCTATAGATGCAAGCAAAACAGTTTGCGTTAGCAAGTTTAAAAATGAGCACCGCTTTACCTTGTAACATTAACGTTATTTATTTATTTTTATTTATTTATTTATTTGCACATATATAAAACTGCACAAAATCCAGTAAATGAAAAAAAAACAAGAAATGTGTCAGGAGAGGTCAAGAAGCCACAGGCTTATACAAAGGACCTCCCCCCAACCCCAGGAGGAAAAAAAACAATAACAAAAAAGGAAGAAAGATCTAAACTAACATAATTTTAAAAATACAACAAAAGTTAAACAACAACAAGAAGTACACAAAATGTGCAGAAAAACCCTAACCAAACAGTGGAAAACAATCCAATAAAAACAATAAAATACATACAAAAAACAGTACAGAAGAACAAAAATATATATCTAAACATATCAAAAGATAATCAGACATCATGAATTAAATGTGATGATAATTGTTCTAAGGATAACGAGCTCTTGATAACATGTGTTTTGGTGTTCCATATTTGAACACCACAATATCTGAGGGAGTACTGGCCATGTCCAGGTGAAGATGATTAACCTGTCTGGTATTATGTGAATGAATTTGAGAATTAGATTGAAAGAAGTTGCTAAACGATGATGGTAAAGAAGAAAGCAATAACATATATTTATATATAAACACACATATCTGATGAATATTTACGTCATAAACTGAAAGTGTTCAGTTTCCTGAACAGTGGAGCAGAAATAGTAGCACGTACAGTCTGTCCATTAATCGTGTTAAACTGTTGTTTTCAGTGTGGGAGTTTAACAGTCTCTCAGAAACACATGTCCTCCGCTACTAACGTCTTTACAAAGCTGTTAAACAATACGGCAGCTCGCGGTGACGTTACCTGTGGTTACCGTGGTTACCCGGTGCAGCTAGCCTTAGCTGGGACAGCTAGCTAATCAATCTCAGCTAAGCTTAGCGAGCTAACTAAACATTTTAGTCTGGTAAACAAAACGTCTGACTTACAACACAGAACATTTATAGATAAATGTGACACTTACGGGTAATGTGAATGTCTTATTTGACACGGTAGCAGTACAAAACCTACATGTTTTTACATCTCTATTCCGCCGTCAGGTTTGAAGCAAACAAATAACAACCAATGGCAATGAAGGTGTGCACCGCGGAACTTCTTCCGTCTGTACAACAAGGAAGTGGAAAGGTTCCGCTGTGTGTCAGGAACAGGAAGCTACAGTCCATAAGGCAATACTATAAACAATTCGATGTTTGGTTTCAGATTGAATAATGTTTTGTCGTTTTTCAAGTGGAAAGAGATTACGTCTGTCTTCAACCCCGACGCTTCGTCAGGAAGTAGTTAACACACGTATTGATATAAATATAGCTGGACAGCTGTTGGTCAGCTGGTCATGTGATTTGCTGACACAATAAAAGAGTTTGGTTATTATGCTACCTTACTGACTTTCTGTGAGTAAACAACGTCCTCTTGATAGGTTAAGAACAGGTCTAATCTGAAACGACAAGGACATCAAGTAAGTTCACTTGAATTGCAATTCCTGTTAATTTTGAAGTTATGAAAGCAATGTTTAAGTCATGCCTGATGTTGCTTTAGACAAAAAAAAGAATGATCCCAGTCACTTCCACACAGTGAGGCATACAGCTTATTAATTAAACACTGGTGTTGGATCAGTACTCAGTATTGGCTGATACCCAAAGCCCAGGTATCGCTATCAGTATAGGGACTGAAAAGTTGGATTGGTGCATCGCTAGAGTAATTCAAAACTTTAAAAAAAGAGAGGGAATTAGATAGAAGACATGAATGAGTGACAATAACATGTATGTAAGAAGGCTGCAAAGATGATAGATGGATAGAGACCTAGGCATTTATTCACCCAGCCTTTCAGAGTAGGGAATCAGTCCTAACATACCCAAAATTGAACATTTAGTCCTACTTTTAGGCAATGCAGTAAAAGCATTTCATCAGAAAAATGTCATAATTCATGAGAGATTCCTTGGATTTGTAACTGTTATCTTGGACAACATCAAATAAGCACCGCAGTATCAACAACTGGTCCTGTATTGCGTAATTGTTGTGGCCAAATGGTCCAGGCACACACAAGCACCTTGCCAATGAAATGAAAGCAGAACAATAGTCCTTGATAGTTCCAAGTTTTCCATATCAGGGAGTCAGTTTTACTATCTTGATAAATTATTGAGTAACAAAACTGAATTTCTCAATACCCTAATGTGATAACCAACTCCTATTTGCAGAGGGTGTACCTGTATATAAAGACACGAGAAGCCCAGCTGGAGCACAGTCGAGAGTTACTGTAACCAGTGAGTCTCGTTGACAACATGGGGTTAGCTCGGGGACTCCAGTTTGTGACACTCATCCACATTCTGCTATGCTGTCAATCTCTGTAAGTTTGCAGTTTGTTTTCTGCACGGTGTCACCATGTCACTTAACAGGTTCTCATTCTGTCTGAATCTTCCTTTCAGTCCTTTTAAGCGAATGGAGTTCTCGATCACGCACACCTGGGATAGCAATCCTGTGAATCATGACCCGATAAGGATCGTTTTCTCTGATGGGCTAGGAGGGCTGAAGATAGAGATGTTTGGTCCCTTCTTCAATGACCCACCAGGTCCTGATGGGCCCCCCAGTGAGGCCTTCCCTGGACTCTGGAATTATGAAGGTGGGTAAGAAGGTGATGCTGTATGTATGGTACTGCATTACACAGCTTCATAGACAGGCAAATATATCTGTAGCAAGAGGCTACAGGGGGATTTATTGACAAATCCACGATGAATGTCTATAAATAAAGTGACTGCAAAATCTTTTAAAAAGTATTCTACGAATCTCCATACCAAATTCAGTGATTTACTTATATTTGAAGACCAATTGGCACAAATAGAGTTCATTTTATAACTTCTTTACCAAAAGTTTGTAATAGTATTACTATGAAAATGTAATTAATCATGTTATAACTTGTTCTTTGAATGCATTTCTTATTAAAGGGATTGTTCAACATTTTGGTAACTATTTATTTGCTTTCTTGTCGAGAGTTAGATGAGAAGATCTATAGTACTCTCATATCTGGCAACATGAAGCTACGGTCAGTAGATGGTTAGCTTAGTTTAGCTTAACATAGAAGAAACTCCACAAACCAGCATCTCAAAATTTCACTAGTTTACTCATGTTTAATATTGCTTTTAATTTTTTTATTCACAATTTATTGGGGCTGTCAAAGTTAACGCGATATTAATGCATTAATGCAAATTCGTTTTAACGCCACTAATTTCTTTAACACATTAACGCAACTTGCAGTTTTTAGGTTGTGGCGGGCTCAGTTTTAAAGCTGGAATGAAGATACTAGCATCATATGAAACTATAAAAAACTGCTCCAAACTTATGCTAAATTTTGGCAAAGGAAAGTTCGCATCGCCATTTTCAAAGGGATCCCTTGACCTCTGACCTCAAGATATGTGAATGAAAATGGGTTCTATGGGTACCCACGAGTCTCCCCTTTACAGACATGCCCACTTTATGATAATCACATGCAGTTTGGGGCAAGTCATAGTCAAGTCAGCACACTGACACACTGACAGCTGTCGTTGCCTGTTGGGCTGCAGTTTGCCATGTTATGATTTGAGCATATTTTTTATTCCAAATTGAGTACCTGTGAGGGTTTCTGGGCAATATTTGTCATTGTTTTGTGTTGTTAATTGATTTCCAATAATAAATATATACATACATTTGCGTAAAGCAAGCATAATTGCCCACTCCCATGTTGATCAGAGTGTTAAATACTCCTTTGAAGGTACATTTTGAACGGATAAAAAATGAATTTGTGATTAACTATAGACAATCATGTGATTAATTGTGATTAAATATTTAATTGATTGACAGCCCGTCTCGTCAAAAAAGCGAGTGAGCATATTCCACAACATGTCCTTACACTGATTTCATTAAACAATTAAAGTGTCACTCTCCAGACTATAGTGTTGGTAAACTGAACTTTATAAACTTCACAAAGGTTGCATTTATGGCATATTGTAATAGATTGCATAAGATTGCTTTTATGGTTCCCACCCCCCAATAGTTATATCATAACATTGTTATTGCAGTCATGGTGGGATTTAGTCAGTATAATGCAATTTTAGGCCACTCTAAAAGCTGAGATAAAATTATGAATATAGTCCAATGAGAACAGAGAGGTTGGGACTAGCTCTGTTTATGAGGCCATAATAGTAATTGCATTATCATTATTATGGTGACACAGCAATTAAACCCTGTAATGAGGTTGAGTAATAACAATCCTATCTAATTGACCTGAAGTAAGTTCGATTTCCGGTTAATGAGCGCCACATATTTGACCTCATTAATGTTACTTATTAGATTGGAAACCAACCCCATTATAATCTGGGGAGATAATGAGACTGCTGCCAGGTGAGCGGGCGTGCTGGTCTTCAGATCTTATTTGAAAGTTTATGTATCTGTTATTTTTACGTGAGATTGTTAAGCTGTCACTCAAAATAAATGACTCAAATCATTGAATTATTCTTATTATTCTTGATCCACTGATCTTTCTTCTTCTTCATCTCCTCAGTTGTGGAGTGCTTCTTCCTCGACAGCACTACAGTAAATTACCTAGAAGTGGAGTTTTGTCCGTAAGTACAGAGCTTAACTGTTGTAACATCCATGTGACCATATGTTTATAGACAGTCTTAAAACACAATGTGTTTTCATTTCAGACATGGACAGCACCTGATATTATTGCTGTCAGGAGTTGGCCACGCATTCCAGGTGGGCAGACATTGAGGGAGTTACTGAAGGGGGCAGTGGTACACTGAGTTAGGTGTTTAAGTATTTCTTATTTTTGTCTTGTAATTCTTACTCCAGCAACAACTGCCCATGGTGTTTAATGCCACGATCAAAGGGGACAAGTGGATGGGTGAGGCTCTCCTCCCCTGGTCGTACTTCCCTCCCAATGTCAACAAGATGAACTCCTATGCCATCCATGGCTCAGGAGAGAAGCGTACGTATGAGGCTCTCTACCCCATCCCCAAGGCGGATCTAGTGGAAGGCCAAAAACCCAACTTGTGAGTATAATAATTCATGAGTACAGTTGTTTGAGGTCATGTACACAGATATTACTTATAGTAAAACATTGTTGTTGTGTTTTTAAGGGATACTCCAACAGTTTAGTATTGCACTTTCATGAAGTTGGGGAAATTACGAAAAAAAGATTTACAAAACAGTGGTCAAAATCAAAGCAGCCTCCTGAATATCAGTCCCTAGTATGGGTTAAGCGGGACGACTTACATTTCCCATAATGCAACTCTACAATGTCTTTCGTTAGACTTCCCCTTTCTGGTACATGCTCACGTCTTTTTAATGTCGCATTCACAACTCAACTTCACTCGCGCAAGTTGGACCACCAGCATCATTTGTGTTCATTCACGCTAGACACGCCAGAAAAAAGAAAGGGTTTGTCTCCATAGATACCAACAACTTTTCTTTCTGCCATTTCCTCCATGAACCTTGGAAGAAATAACCACTGTTGCTGCTTTGTCTATGTTGTGGAAGTCCGAGATATGTCGGAAAACCAAACGCTGTCGTGTCTGGTTTCATAAAATCACCCGGCGGCGAGCTGTATTCACATACAGTGCCTTTGCACTGGCTGTATCTAGCAAGCCACACGTCGCTACTGTGTTATGAACCCAAAATAAACAGATTGTGCTGTGATTTAATTACAATAAACAGATCAAAAGATGCCGACATAACAACAAAATGATGCCGATTTGTAAAAAGCCTGAATTCATGCTTTGTCAGGTCTGTCCGCAAGACGACAAGCAAACAACTTTAAAAAAAATAAAATTCTGAATGGAGTTCTGATGGATCATTTCCATGCAGATTTTAATGCCCTCCATGCAAAGCCAGAAAGGAAATTTTTTCAACTGTTCATTTTTTTATACACAGTATGTATGTATATATATATATATATATATATATATATATATACATATATATATACATATATATATATATTGCAGCCAGACTTAGATTTTGAAAAACTAGTTTTGATGACAAAGTATTAAGAGGCCGACTTGCACTTTTTAGATTCGTCAACTATTAGCCAACACCTAGCTGGGTAATTACACTGAATGTGCAAATGTGTATGTAAGAGTTTGGTGCATAAGATAAAGTAAATCTTTATTGTCCTATATTAAATTCTCTCTCTGTCTCTTAGCCACCGCCTGGAGTATTTCAAAGACTTCCGCCTGCAGAGCATCATGGGAGAAGATTGGGTCCAGCCAGAGTCTGGTCTGTGGTTTGGAAAGCCCTGAGCATTTCAAAAACACTCCCTTTTCCTCCTCTCTTTCCTTTCTCTTGCACACCCAGACGCACGCACACACCACGGCGGCAGGGCAATTGTACAAACACTCATTGACGGGGAACAAAGGGCAATCAATCTTTATTAGTTAATGATGCCAAACGATATGACAAGAAATATGTTATCAGCTTGTCGGAGCGTATTAGCCTTCACACACATCTGTACAAGCACACAGTCACTCACACACACACACATCACAAGGTATTGGACGTCACGTTAATTTGTTTCGGCAGTGTGTGACCTACAGCGGTTATACTGTGGATGGTGGCGAGGAATGCTCGCCTTGCTTTGACATTGAGCTCCTGCTTCGCGTTTCAGTGAGATAAACCACTGCAGTTTTTTTGTGATTCTTTACCTCACTTTTTATGAGACATAAACACAAACACACACCACTGAAGTGAAACATCTGTTCTTCAGAGATACATGTTAAAGCTTTTCAATTAGTGTCTTTCTATGAATCATTTTGCAACCATCCCACAACCTGTATTGATTTCCTTTTACAATTAAATAAGTTTTCATTACATATTGCTGAAGTCTATTGTCAATTATTTTTTTTTCTGTGATTTTGTGTGACATAGTGTCACTTTAATGGTATTTTGGATGTGTGATCATGACTCAGTGCAATGTCTATCTATTAAAGTAATGATTCTTCATTTTGAGAAATATCATTTTTGGCTTTCTTGCTGAAAGTTAGATGAGATTATTTAAAGGGGAACTACGTCCATTTTCAAAATGTTATTCCTATGTTCTAAGACAGTCCAAAAATACTAGTAAACATAAACAACTCTCTCCCAAATCCAAAAACTAAAGTGCTAAAACTCAAACTTGTGATGTCATAGGGTAAAAAGTGTTGAACTGCTTCATAGACAATGAATAGGGAAAGATGTTGAGAGCACCCAGGGGAATGTTCTGAGTATATGGCTACATTTTCTGTTTCACAACTGACAACACTACAATAGAATAAACCTCATTTGGGTATAAAAAAGAAACATTCTGTGGGTCCACAAAATCAGTCTCCCGTTCATTGTCTATGGAGCAGCTCCAGACTTTATACCCTGTGACATCACATGTTTGAGGCTTATTTCTCTGGTTTCTGGCTTTGAGAGAGAGTAGCTCATGTTCACAAATATTTATTGAACGTAAGCCATGGAAATAACATATTGGAATTCTTAATTTAGGCGGTGCTCCCCTTTAAGTAAAAGTACCACTATAACAATGTAAAAATACTCCATTACATGTAAAAGTCCTTCATTCAAAGTCCTACTAATAGAGGACCCATTGTGCTCTTCCCCTTTCCTTTAGTGTGTTATATAGTTTTTTGTGCACGTAAAAGGTCTGCAAAGTTACAAAGCCCAAAGTCCACAGCAAAGGGAGTTATTCTCAGAAAAACTGCTCCTGAACTGCCTGAAACACCTTGCTTAAAGTCTCGCCTTTTCTTCCGTAACGCGATGATGTCACCAAGTAACACATTTGCATTATACCTGCCTAGCGGCTGGTTTGGCACGCCCTCAAACAAAGCTAGTTAGAGCAGAGCTTGAGCGCAGTCCGAAGAGTTTGGTTCAGTTGAACCAATCAAAACAGAGTGTGTCAGCTGACCAATCGGAGAAGACTGGGCTTTTTGGGAGGGGAGGGTCTGTTTGTGACAGAGGGGGAAAAGAGGTGCTGCAGCACAGCCGGAGTGAGAAAATTAAAGCATTTTTGAAATTTAAAATGAGCATCATAGGTCATTTTCAAGTCAAAGTACGCAAGTAGTATATGAAAAATTGCCCCTGTGACTGATATATTATAATAATAAGACATTGTCAGATGGTTAGCACTGATGCAACAATATGTAAGCAATGTGAAGTACTGACTTCTGGCTCTAGCTCCATAGTTAGCGTACAGACATCAGAATTGGTGGTATCAATCTTGTCATTTAACTCCTGGCAAGAAGGCGAGCAAACTTATTTCCCAAACTATCAAACTATTCCTTTAACTTGACTACAGGGGAATATATGTCCTCTCATTATATGAAAAGATGGTATGATATGGATTCTTAATAAAAAATCAAATTAAATAAAGTAGGTTGAAAGCTGCTTGGGATATTAAATTGACTCACCTCGAACCTCTGCAGTTCATCCCCCCTCATATAGTATATATCAAAGTCCCCCTCACTTACTTTTTCCACCTACTTTTAGAGTAGAGTTGAGATCACAGGCCCTCTGATCCTCAACGCACACCGACACACACACACACACACACACACACACACACACCGACACACACACACACACACACACACACACACATGATGATTGGGGACTCACAAATCTCTGTCTTCTCTCCATGACCCTGCGAGTCTTTCCCCCCTTGCCCCTGCTACAGCCCCTTGTAGAGCCTGTGTATTTATCAGAAGCTCCCCTTGGATCACTGGCTGGCAAAGCTCTTCTCCTGACCAGGAGACGGGGGACTGATTGATTTTCATGTTGGATGTGTTGCTCCTCGCAGTGGCAGCCCAAAAGCCCGTATTGAGCCCTATCAGTTTTAATTGGCGTTCTCGCCTTTGAAATGCGTGCAGTGATTAGGCCTAGAGAGCCCATTGCTTAAGCCCCCTCCTTATCATCGCCTGCGGTGCCTTGCCACCGCAATGCACACCATTCACATGCACACACACGCACATGGCGTTGGCACATTGTCTTCCAGCCAGCAAGTCTTTTTTACTTGACCTAAAAATATGTTTCTGGACACAGTAAGAGGAAAACAGGATCTTGGGAAAACTCTTTGATGAATATACATGACTACACACACCCACCTGTGCACGCTGCACAGTCAGAGGATGTGTGTCCCCACTAAGGTTTAAACCCAGCTCCCTCTAATTAGTGTGAAGAGATGAGAGGGGAGAGCAGAACAGGTAGCTGCCTCTCCTCTGCCGCCAAAGCCCCGGCAGACAGGCAGACACAAGAGCCGTCTTATCCCCCCTCAGAAAAAGAGACCAGCCTGCTCTAAAACATTCAACACCAGCTTAAGGGTGATTCTGCGTGTCAGAAACTTTCTGGTGATCACCCCAGACCTAGTTCCTTTATTTATTTTTTTTCCCCTCCAAGAGACGTGGGTCTCATTTCTTCAAGTTTGAAGAGTGTTTGAGGGTATGAATGAGGATAAAGTTGTGATGAAAAATAGAACGCGAGGGATAAAGGAGTGATCTCGGAACATGAAAAGAGCGAGAGATTGAAAAAGTGAAAACGGTAATGACTTTGTCTTAGGGATTCTGGGATAGAGACCCAAATGAAAGATTCATATTGGAGCTAATAAGATACTGGGACAATTCGTAGCCTTTGCAGGCCAAAAACCTTATCCGATTGTGCAAAGAGATAGAACTTATCAACACTGTGCAGTACACAATTCTGGTATGGCTGGCTTCCAAATATACCACATCACACAAATAGAAGCAAACTTTGATCAGTGATCATGTGGGACTTTATCTCACCAAAGTGCCATTCCCCAATCTGTTTTCCACAACGACCAAGGCTAAACCAGTCATTAAATATGATAATACACCAACAGAGCTGTGTGTGTGTGTGTCAGTCTTCCATTAGGGTTAAAATTAATCGCCATATAAGAAAGCCCTAATGGAAGGGAACATGGTATTCACATAGAAATAGAATGGGAGTAGCCTAGAACGGACAATGACCTGTGTTTCATGGTCATTTGACTAGTACAAAAGAAAATGGTGATTGTTGTTAGTCGTTATGGTGACAACAGAACACACGTCAGTGGGACCGTAAAGTGTGGTCGTAGCTCGCTGGGAAGATAACAGACCTAGCTCTGGAAATGGATGGTAAGCTTGTCCTTCTCTGGAGCGGTGGGGAGTGAGGACCCAGAGCTGCCGCTGGCCACCAGCCCGCTGTTTGGCTCATTTTCTGTAACCAGTGTAGCATTAAAGCATGGTGGAATTTGCAAGCCAGTTAACTAGCCAGGTGTCTGCTATCCACTATGCTTTAATGCTTTAATGCCACACTGGTAACGGAAAATGAGACGAACAAAGTTGTCACTCATCTAGCGATAGCAATGTGCTTTCCTGCGCTGTGACAAGAGTGTGTGAATGAAGCATTAAAGGTCCCATATTATGCTCAATTTCAGGTTCATACTTGTATTTTGTATTTCTACTAGAACATGTTTACATGCTGTATGTTCAAAAAAACTTTATTTTCCTCATACTGTCAGCCTGAATATTCCTGTATTTATCCTCTGTCTGAAACACTCCGTTTTAGCGCATTTTGACGGAATTGCAACAGAACTCTTTCATTCCCGACCAAGCAAGAGACCTCCACGCCATTTGTTCCTGTGAGATTTCAGTCAGTTTGTGAGACCTGTGCACCCACAGCGCCCGGTAGGGAAGCTCCAGTCCCAACTGGAGCTTGAGAGGGGAGATGACTAGAGCAGCGAAAATGTACATTTCAACTTCATTAATGCTTCTCACAGTCCTGTAGTCTGTATGAAATGATTATAAGGCTATCACAAGTAGTTAAATATATTACCCTTTGTTGACTGAATGCTTTGAATTGGGCATTTTTAACATCAATTGCGCTCACTGACTGCTTGGCACTGCAGCAGCAACTATGATAAACACAAACGCTCTTTGCACGTAATCCTGCGCCCAATATTGATGTTGCAGCAGTGCCATTTAAAAAAAAAGGTCAATAAAGTTAACGGTTATTACATCAATTGAATATTTTGACATTTTAAATTTTCATTAATCACCGTTGAAATCATGTTATGCGCTCTGTACGTTACACCATTGGTCACCAGTATGGTCCGTACACAGGCAGAGGCGTTACATTTCCGAACTTTTCTCAAAAACTATTGGTCCAAAAGATATCAGTCAAATTGTAGACTGTCTAATGGATATTCCCCTGAAGAATGAGCACACAAACATGCTTGTCTGGCTCTTAACAACAAGAGGAGTGCTCCTTGGTGTGCGCTGAAGGGCAAAAAGTGTACAGAACACCGTTCAGTCTGAATTACTACTTCAGTGCTCGTTTTCAGTCGGTGCCAAACCTCACCTCAGTGAGTCCGCCACTTGCCGTAAGCCGGTTTAGTTTATGCGGAAGTTAGTCTGCTACAACGGTCGCAATGGCAACAGTGCACATAAAAATGACCGCCGCTCTGACCATCCTGCTAGGTTAATTTGAATGATAATGTCTATTCTACTCTTATTTCTATGGGTATTTCAGTGTTTCCCTAGACCCGCTGAATGCTTATAAAGTCTGTCTAATTATTGTCCAACAAGTCCATCATTATTGAGAGGGCTGCAGAGGTGAAGGATGGGACGAGTGGTGCTGGGCACAAAAAAGATCTGGGCCCAAATGCGTCTGCAGTGTGTGTGTGTGTGTGTGTGTGTGTGTGTGTGTGTGTGTGAATGCGTGATGACAAAGGTACTAATTGCAGTTGAAGCCTGCTAGTGTTGCACGTACGATGATGGCATGGGTAGAATGTGGGATGAAGCTGTAAGAGGCTGGGGAGTTGAAAAGAGAGACGCAGAGCCAAGCGAATGCCAGGGACATTAATGAGGGCCAGACGAGTTCTACTTCTCAAAAACACTACAGTGAGCAAGAGAAGAGAGAGGGAGAGAATGAGGGGAATAGAACAAAAAGAAAGAAGAACAGAGGGGTTTCATTACAAAAGAATGTTGGACAACCGTTTGCAAACTTAGGCGAGCGAGGGGCTATTTTTTTTTTCCCCACATCCACACACATCGTAGATATGCAAACATTTTCCAGGTCAATGTGAAGACAAATTACACACAGAAGCACACATACAGACAGAAAGTATAATCTACTCCAACCAGATACAGAAATTGCCTTCATGTTTATGAATCATTGCTAATATATGCATTAACATTTTATAGTCAGAGTTAATAATTAACCATTACTTCTGCTTTATATACGCACATACACGCTCCCATGTGCGTACACACAAAGAGATGTATAAAGACGGGCACTGCTGCTCAATTTATTTGTCACAACTTGGGAATGGGACTCATATGTTATCATCGCAGGAACATTACAAACAAATGATATCAGTAAGAGGGGAAAAGAAAGTAAATTAAGCTTTCTTTGTTATCAACGCAGAGTATAAATCATGAGCGTTTGCCTAATTGATTCCATTACATTCACACCTGCCTGCCGACTCTCTCATCCATCCGTGCATTGTTTATCTTCATTTTAAGCGAGATGGATGAAAGAGGTTGTTATTGGATGTGAAGCCCGCTGAATTTCACCTTTTTTTTTGCGAGCACATTAATTGCCAATTAGATGTGACACACAATTATTAAGAGGGAATATTTGTTCTTGTACAATAAACTAACAGAAAAGCAAACTCTTGATGCAGAAGTTTGCTTGTTTGGGAGATACGAGATGGTGCCATTGCTTTGTTTTTAATGGCAAATAGACCGCATTACGCTTGAAGGTAATTTATGTGCAGCTTGATATTACTGGCCGTAAGTGAGCAAGTTCACTAACTCTTAATTGGGAAATAAATCACACTGTTGCCATGGTAACAAACACTTAAAAGTGGTAATGGCAAAATGAGAGCATGCTGATAGCGTCTCAGCACGTTGAGGCGGTGTGTGTGTGTGCGTGCGTTTCGTGAGTGTGTCCACTCATGCATGTGTTTTTCACCCCCTCCAGCTCATTACCACAGAACCTTGTTAGTATAGCTGCTGCTATGTACTGTACATGGCATGCCGTTTCATTCCATTAGGTCTTGTTTTGTCCGTGTTGCAGAAGGAGCTGCAGGCTCGCTCATTTAAAACACTGACAAATGTTGAAATAGCTATGTACTTAATCACATATAGTGGACCAAAACAATAATCACATCATTAGGTGTCACAGTCTACAAATCATTTCTTCTACTTAATCTATTATTATCATTTAACAGTGGGCAACCTCCGGTTCTAAAAAGTGAAGCCAAAGCAGAAGTGCCTTAAATTAATTGATTGCATTCTTTCTAATAGCCAGTATATCTAAGTCTATGAGAAAATGACCCTACATCTCACTTGATTAATTACCTCAGTAGACATTGTAAACATGAGTTTATGGTCTCGATCGCTAGTTTCAAGTCTTCTTCAATACAGCATTATGTTCATTTAGTAAATAATGTTCCCGTTTAGAGTCAAATAGACCATAAAGCAGGGTATGCTTTAGGGTGTGGCTACCTTGTGATTGACAGGTCGCTAACAGACGTTGTCCGGTCTGGGAGCTGTCCGTGTTTCCGTTTTAAGGCCCAGACACACCAACTCGAAATCAGAGAACTAACGGCGATGGAGGCCGAAGGTTGCAACGCCTCACGTCTCCTTTGTCTTGTCCAAAAAGTTGCGCTTGAACACACCGCAAAGACTACAGCTGACGGCCAGTTAGCACTTACATACTGTGCCCTGCATGAGATGAAATAACTCTACATATCAGCAGGTGGCGGTAGTCTGTATTCATCATTCAAAACGGGAAACCGGAAGACCGAGGATGGCGGATATACAAGCCGTTGTTATGAAACGTACATGAAACAAAGCGGCGTTTGCCGACCATTTTCAAACCACTATCACTCACCACTTGGCCTCATTACAGATGGCCATGTGGTTGTGAGAATATCTGGGTATTGGAATGATCAGATGAGATGAAGATGGAAAATAAGAAGAGTCTTCTCTGTGTGTCCTCTTGACTTAACTCGTTAGCTTGCTTTCCTCACTTCTGTTTTTCTTCTTGTGCAGTGATTTGCTTAAGCTGAACAGCCAATCCGAGTGATTCCTCCCACTGACGAGCTCTGCCACCAATTCAACATGCTGATTCGGCACAGAAACCTTCAACACAGGCAGACTAGAGCCAACGTTGCGGGACATACTGCAAAAACTAGGCCGTCAGACGCTCACTGACGGCCCCAAACTGGCCGACGGCCGGCGGTCGGCTCGGTGTGTCATGGGCTTTAGAGCCTTAATCTTTCGCAGTGTGTTTTCAGTTCATGGATTATAATTGTAACACTTTTATAGCTTAAACATATCTTATTCAGCATTTGGTTGTACTTAGCTCCACCCTCTTCTGTCACTTCTGGTTGCAAAAAACCAACATGGCGACGGCCAAAATGCACAAACCAATGGGTAACGTCACGGTGACTACGTCCACTTCTTAAACAGTCCATGTTATATACCCTCTTTCTCTTTCTACTTTTAAAATCTTTTCCACTTCCATTCACATCTCCTCTTCCCCTATGTTCTTCTCCTGGCCCCTGTCCTCTTCTCTCCAGTACCCTTCAGCTCATGAAATGGATGGAGGCAGAAAGGGCATTAGCGTAGATGAATGGGTAGACTGCCAAAACACAATCTGGCCCACTTCAGTAGACAATTTAATATGGACTCGCCCACAGTGCGGTTACCCCGCCAGGGCGCTGCACTAAATCTCACTTTGACTTGCTATGATGGATACAGATTTGACACATCAAAAACGTGTGTGTGTGTTGGTATGTGTGCATTCCTGTGTTTGAGTATAGGCATGATGGATACGACAGACGATCGGCAGACGGGTGAGCTGTGAGAGGCAGGAGTGATAATTATAGTATTTATCTGGGTTAGGTTAGGTGTCATGGCTGCCTGTGTTGCATTATGAACAGATAAAAGGCTGAAATGACTTTCAATGCATTCCATCAATTCAACACCTGCAACTCACTTTTAGAAATGAGCAGAGTATGCAGGAAAGAGATGAAGTATATAATTTAAGTGAGTATCTTGGAATGCAGAAGGTAAACTGTTGTGGCCTAATGGTGATTATAGGATTCCATTTCACTAGAATATAGATCTATGTGGAGAATAGTGTAAATTAACAGGCAATCAACCCAGATGAGAAACTAATTTATTCTGCCTTGAAAAAAAGAGCAGAGCTGTTAAGTATAAAGCAAAAATAATATAAACTTCTTTTTCAACTTTTTTCACTCATTGTATTCAGAGTTCCACTTCAACGTCTTTCAATATGTCAACTATTTCAAATGTTTCAGCTAGGGATGCACCGATACCCCGTTTTTTCAGACCAAGTACGGGTACAAGTACCTACATTTGCCGATACAGAGCACCGATATGAGTACTTAATAATGCCATTATAGTTCTGACAATGACTTTGAAAACATGTTTCATTTTCATCAGATGTTCCTCACTTTCTGACTGTAACAAATTAAATATATAACATGATGCCGCCGCTGACATTTTAACATTCAACTTTGTTTTTTCATGATGCAAACAGAGCATAGTTTGCAGTAGGGATGTTAATAATTAACTGTTTCAATATTAAAAAAATATGCTAATTCTCCCAGACAGGTGAACTGGGGACTCAGTTACCTGTTTGTGCATCGAGTTACCATTGCATCTGGCCAGCACTTCAACCACAGCAGCCCTGCATGCAAAACACTAATCTTGTCTGTTAACGTCGCGTTGCCGTAAAGTGGTAACGAGTGCAGTTGCATCAGAGTATGTGTAAGTATGAGGAGAGTATGTGTGAGGTATGTGAATAAGTACAAGTACATGATCAGATGTGATACCTGATACTGGTATCGGTGCATCCCAAGTTTCAGCTAAAAATTTTCAGCTGCAAGCACACTTAAATTTCCTCCAAAAATGTAGCCTTTTCTAGATTCACCCTTATTCTTACAATTTATAAGTACCATGTGTAAACGTGCCTCAAGTTTGAAAGTGCTAAATGTGAGATTGGGAGAATTTTGACTGACTCCACACAGCTCTCAACATGGCGACAGCTGGGACGGGCGGCTCGGTGCTAACAGTCAAAACTAGCCACTAGCAACACTGCTGACAGAGCTAACAGTGATAACCTGGGGGGGGAACCGAATGGTTGGCGCTATGCTTCCGCAAAGGCGCCGTCGGTCGGGACGGCATTATCAGCTGTAACCGCCATATGAGAGCAGTGCAGAGCGGCGTCTGTGAGCTAGCCAGTGGGGCACACTCACATGCACTAAAAGGCACATGCGGCTGGCCTGACGATGTCAACAAAGCATGGAAAAACTGATTACAACACACAGAGGGAGAGTGACTTCCTTCTCTGCTCAGGTAGACATTACTCCTCTATATCTTTACATAGCAAATAGTTGTTTTGCTGCTATATTAATGCTCTGCATATCAAATAGAGCACCTTTAATAGTTGTTCTCAGCTCCCAAATTATGTAGGAAGGCTCCAGAGGCACCAGCAGTTAATTAGCACAGAGGACACACACTTTCTAACACAGAAGACGCATCATGATCAGTTGATAAAAGATACCAGGTCTGTCCTGATACCAACAAAACAAGAAATAGTTGAAGCCATTCAGTTCATATAAAATGGATTTATCATGAATAGAAGTTGATAAAACTCAAAGAAATAAGGCAACTAGCTTCTTTTGAGTTTACTCAACATTAGGGCTATAGACTTAAACTCATTTTAAGAGGTTATACGGTTAGTTTAATCAAACCTCTAGGTTTATTAAACTTACTAGTTTTGTCGACCCACTCTTTTTTGTTTAGATAACTTAAACATTTTAAAGTAGACAAGCTTAAAACATTAAGTTGAGGGAACAACTGTTTATTTATATTGTCAAAAGTTGTAGAGTAATATTCAATATCCAGTCTTTATTTGTCACTAGTTCCAGGATCATAACTTTCCTCAAATTAGTAAAAGGCATATTCTTAAGATTTATTTCTTAATCACTCACATTGCCACTAAGCAGAATTATTCATAACCTCTGGTGAAATCATCAAGTAAAAAAACAAACGAGCATACTGCTACTACTATCAGTGCTATTGCTGCTGCTAATGCTACTACCAACAAACTACCCAAATGTTAATTATGTTTGATAATTAAACTGTCATTGGTTTAATCAGCTGCAGCCAAAGAAACAGGCAACACTAAGTGGCTTTGGGCTGAATAACCACTGCCACCCTGTCCTCTACTAACAGCATCTTATTAGCCAAGATAAGGGACAAATCAATGGTTTGAAAGTCACTGGATGATCAGTGCACAGCCATTTGTCTCCACTGACTCAATTAATTCTACCGCTATCACTAAGCAGATCAATCAGCGCAACAAAGTGCATTTCGAAGTGACAACTTTACTAAGATGCCCTAATTGCCCCTTATTACTGGAAAATACCATTCATTTTTAGAATGACCATATGTTACTCTGATGCCCATAAACAGTTAGTTGTGAATAGAAAAAACTCTCTTCCACAGCAACCTACCAGTGTAGTAATACACTAATCGTTCACATTACAGGGCTTACAGCGAGGGTAGGCAGAACGTTTTTGGCATCATTGGGCAAAAATTCCATAATAACCTTTCAGCATATGGTAATTCAAGTGTTCTGAGAGATAACTAGACTTCTGCACCTCCTCATGGCTCTGTTTTCAGGCTTTAGAAAATCTAGCCTGTTCATTCAATGGAGGCAGCTGTCAATCACTTGCAAACTCCCATCCAACAGTCAGACTAGGCAGCGCTGATCAAATATGAATCCATATTCTGTTACTCTGATGCCTATTTCTCACGTAATATGTTTTCAGAAACATCTTGTAGTGTTCTGTTTAGCTGTAAAATGAGAAAGTTTGCTCCGTCTGGTGGGCGGTGCTTGGTATTTCCTCAACTGATCGCAACATGACGGCCGGGTCACAAACTTTCTCATTTTAAAGCTAACCAGTACACTACAAGATGTTTCTGAAAACATTTTAAGGGAGAAATAGGCATTACTGTAACAGAATATTGATTCATATTTGATCAGTGCTGCCTGACTAGCTCTAGTTCCTGTTATTGGTCCAAAAGTCCAAACCATCCCCAAAAGTTTTCAAACCAGAAATGAACCCAACGATGGTTCAATTTGATCCAGATCTATATCACTTCTTTTCATCAGACCAAGATTCAGCTGTTTGGTCCAGACCGTGGTCCGGGGACAGTTACACACCTGTAATTTTGGTTGGCGCAAACTGAAAAATCCAAAAGTCCAGACCAAATGTGGTATGTGTGAAAGGGCCCTGGAAGACAGAGAGGCAAATTCACAAAAAATGGATTGCGGCTGCTGATAGCACCATGAATTGCACATCACTTGTAACCGCTATCTGCCCCGTCTCAATGTCCAATCCACAAAAGATATTGAGTGAATGATATTAGAGCACAAACATGGCCATAACGTTTGGCCCTCTTTGTTCATCTGATTGCAATTATCCATGTGGCAAAGTATAAATGGGCTTGAGGCCAATGCGTCAGTGGTTAGGGGTGAGAGTCAGCCTGAGCCAAAAGTCCGTTGGGATCTGATGATCGATTTGGACCGGCCTTGGGCCATTTTTTTTTTTTTTTTTATACACAGGGCTCGGGTTGGACACGGGATCGTTTAACTTCTCTCCTTTCATTGTGCCCATATACACCCACACATATGTGGGTGAAATAATCCATCAATAATGAGGAAATATTAATTACATTATTTTATTTTAAGTGTTTTTGAGACATATGAGACATTTTTTGAGTTTATTAAATACCAGCAGCGATCCCACCGCAGCAGAAACGATAAGTGAGTCTCCCCATTTAGAGAGACGCCGTGCGTATTTACGCACAAGGCACAGCAGCGTTACTCCATTGATTATTTAAATATCGTTTTTGCTGTTGAATCTCATTTTGGGGAGCTTTATTCATAAATTTTTCATTACACGCTGATAATTTCACTGCAGCTGCATTTGACTATTAGCTCTGTTCTTTGAGAATTAGACTGTTTTTACAATGAGGCTCATTTGCATAGAAAGGGCAGATTTTGCGCCAAATGTATGCATATTACCTAGTAAGTAACTTTGAGCGAATATGATGTTATTTTTTTATAGAACTTCCACTATATTCTGACAGTAGTGCATGGGACAGATATACTGGGGGAAAGAAACATGTTCCTCTGTGTCCTCCAGTGTTCCTAATGGTATTTGCAAGATTTCACAGTGCCAGAAGGAAAACAACCAATCAGAGCCGAGAGAGTCTCGAATACAGCCTTCAATCACAGCTCGCAAAGTTCAAACTCCAATGAAACAGTCAAACCAGGCAGCGCTGATCGAATATGAATCAAGAATCTGTTACCGTAATGCCTATTTCTCACCTCAAATGTTTTCAAAAACATATTTTAGTGTACTGGATTTGGATTGGATGAACCATCTGTCAATCAAACTTTTGCCGCAGCCAGTCGGGAGAAGAGCGAAAACTTTTTTTTTCCATTGAGAAAAGCCTTAAGTGCAATTCTGCTATTGCAGCATCTACGCCTCTAACCTCTTCAGGAGCTGCCATTGTTGTTTAGAACTGTTACGGCCGTGGAGCTGTTTGTGTGTATTCGAGGCGATCCTGCCCTCTGCCTCTCTTCCCCTGCAGATGCCCTTACCCCCTCTCCTGCACCGATGTTTCAACTTGGCAATTAGATTGAAGCTTAAAAGGCTGCGGAGGAGGAGCCAGCGGGACCAGTGTGCCAGTTCGGCAGTCCAGGATTGTGTTTGTGAACCGACTGGAGCCGTTCCTCGCTCCTCGCAAGAGGAGGTGTTTTTTCTTAGTCATCTAGCTGTCTTACTTTGACAGTAAGCTTGTCTTTAGTTAAGTACTTTAAGTTGTGGATATGAGTTTGTAGCTGTCGGTTTTGGTTCTATTTAGTTAAATAAACATTCTTTGCTGTTGCATTGACCTCCGTTTCCTTGTTTCCTTTTTTTCCACCTAGTTTTACTTTTCATTGTTACTCCCCCATCCCCTAGCCTTAAGTGGAGTCGTATCAAGAACCAACAGTCGTCTCTCCGTGTCGTCACACAAACACCTAAGCCACGCTCGTAGCTGCCAGTAGCTCGTCACATGCTATTCATCCATGCTCACAGGACGCTGATTGGTCCGTGCACTGGCGAGCCAGACACCGACGTTTTACTTGAAGTCTGACCATATTCTCGTGATATGTGATCCTGCGATTCTCGTGCGATCTCGTGACATCCCAGCGGCCGTGCAAGGTAAAAGACACAGAGTTGTATGAATGCAAGAGAGAGATGATGAACCTCATGTCAAGAGCCTCTGTATCTCTCTTTACTGTATCTAGGGCACAAAGTGACAGTATAGGGATGGCCCCAGAAATGATGTAGCCTACACCAGCAAGGAGTTCTGTTATGCATATGGGTGATGTGGAAGGAAAGGGATCGCCTACTTCTTATTATATATATATACACAGATCTTTGCATGGTGGTGGCTTGTTGGACGTGTTGACAGGCTTGCAGTCTCCGGCGGACTTAAAGAAGCACAGCTAACGTAACAGACCTTTCTCTTCCATCAAGCCCACATCCGCAATCAGGACAAAGGACAAAAATTGAATTTTCCAGGGGGAAAAAAAGAGAAAAAGGGAACTGTCAAAGAAGATGTCTTCACAATGGAGGCTCTCCAGCATCATGGGAAGCGGAGTCACTGTAAATGACAGCAAGATACACGGACAGTTCCCACCTCGCTGACAGCTCAAGGACCGGACAGCACCTGAGACTGCAACCTTGACAACGAGAACAGCTATTGAATGCAGTATCAAAAAAAAAATTATGAATTGAAAGCTGATGAATGAAAACAACTCAGAGAGGCTTGCTCACCTCTATATAACCTGGTCATTTCTTTAGAAATAATTTAAACTTGAGTTTAAACTAGGGAAGCACCAATCCAACTTTTTCAGTCCCGATACCGTCACTGATACCTGGGCTTTGGGTATAGGCCGATACCGCATACTGATCCGATAGCAGTGTTTAATTAATAAGCTGTGTGCCTCACTGTGTGGAAGTGACTGGGATCATTTGTTTATGTGTAAGGCAACATCAAGTTTGACTTAACATTGCTTTCCTAATTTTGTAAAACAAAATGTGGCCGATAAATACGTAGATATAAATTTAGTGAATTGTTATTTAATATCAAAATAATAAATTGTACATCAACAACTTGGCAGGAGGTATAACAATTCAGGTGTGAAACTGTAAACCGCTTTAATTAAAAAACAAATTGGTCATAACATAAACAGGAATTCAAATTTCAGTATATAATATATAATATATATATATATATATATATTATATATTATATAGTATATAAACATATAATTTAATTTAACAGAACGGCCCCATTATAACAGATACCAGATCCAGCTATTTGAGTCAGTATCGCCCTGTTATCCGATCCGGTATCGGTGCATCCGTATATTTTAAACTGGGTCATTGAGCTAGATATTAGTATTAGATCAGTGGTTCCCGACCTGATCTAAGCTTCACGGAGGCCTTTTTAAGGGGTGTAAGACAACTTAAAAAAAACAAAAAAACAATTAGCCTATATCTCAGCATTTCATAGATTTCTGTGAAGAAAATTAAATTAAATTATTTTTAAACTTTGGATAATAATATGATATAAAATGAAATAAATCCATAAAATTGGTGAGGGGTCGTCAGTTTACTCATTGATAGAAAAGGGGTCCCTTAAGGTAAAAGGTTGGGAACGACTGCACTAGATAGCATACACTGCATAGTATTAAATATACTGAACACTGAACACGCAGCCCTTTCATCACGTCGACATTGTATCATTTCCTCTCTAACAACTTCCACTGTTGACCTCATGTGGAAACGTTAATTTTTGTGCTTTTCGCTCTGCAGGTTGTAGTTGGTAAACCAAGAACAGTAAGTACTTTCCGAGTAAGAAAACTGACAAAGAAGTGTTGTGTAAGTAGAAGGTCATGGTGTGGAGTGTTAATATTCAGCCTTGGCTTTACAGCTTTGAAAGGATTATAAGCAAGTTTCATCACATGAAAGTAGTGCCTCCCGGAGGGTTGGCATCTTTGATATAAAGATGTGATCAGAATTTGATTGGAGTAGTGCAAGCAAAGTGCAGCAAAGGGAGAGGGGATATACAAAGAGGTGGTAGAGAATAATATAAAGTAAGAGAGTTGAAATGGGAAAGAGGAAAAGGCACAAATAGCACAGGAAGAGGAAAAAATGGGAAACAGATGAAAGCAACACAAAACTCGTCTAAGACAAAGAAATTGTGCGGGAGAGAGAAATAGAGGGCGAGATTAAAGAGAAAGAGTGGAAGATGGAGAATATAAATGCTAAGAGTCAAAACTGGGATTCTACTGGGACTGTGCAGAAGAGGGGAGGCTTGCAAAAGGGAACTAAACGGACAGAAAAGAGGCCAATAGAGAGGTTTTATTTTTATTTTTCATCACTGCTGATGCTTGCCGGCTGGCAACCAGTCAAACCGCTCTGGTGATCAGAAGCAGCTCGGTGATGAGTGAAGGAGATAAAACATCTCCTCTTTCACAGATAAGACGAAATTAGAATATCTTTTATTTTACCCTCTTCATGGTCCTTCTCTCCTTCTCCAACTCTTGTTTCCCATCTCCTCTCCCTTTTTCCTTCCCCCTCTTTTTCTTCTCTTTCATCTCTTCAGCTCTCTGTTCTTCCCATTACTGCATCCTCTTCTTATCTCGCTGATACGGTTTCTATCTAGCTGCCAGTCAACTCCGATGCCAAGCAGACACTGATAATGCTCTGATTTCTCCTGGAACCGCAATTAACTAAAGCTCTGTGTCTCCCCTCAGAAGGGAAAAAAAAAAAAAAAAAAATTTTTGTCTGCATCTTCCCTCCTGTCCTTTTTCTTCTCTGAGCCACCTTGTGAATTTGTGATCAGAGTGTTGGAGCACGTCGAACTTTTAAACCTCGCCGTCACAGAAACAGGAGCAGATAGCTTCACTCATCCGCTCCGCGTCGTGTCTCAGTGTTTCTGTGACGAGTCAGACTCGGGCAGCATGGCTAATATCAATTCCAAAAGTAAGTGCGTTTAATTTCGTTAGCGAGTGTGCGCGCACGTGGTTCGCTGAGTGAGTGAGTGAATGAGGATAAACTGTCACAGCTGCTCTGCTCCTTTCCAGTATTACATGGGTAACGTGTCAGCGACTGCTAATAGCTCATTCGCTGCTCCAAATTAAAACACAATCGCCTAATAGGAGTACAGGGAGAGAGGCGGGATCTAACAGGATTTATGAGAAAATGAAAAGTGATTGGATGTGAAGTTTGAATTAGAGGAAAGCAGTCTGGTGTCAGACTCTATGAAGGTGACTGACTGGACTGGTGAGTGGCCGACTCTCAGTGGACCAAATCCCATCCAAAACCTGCCTGTCAAATTAGTGTGATAGGTAGGCCCCTCCCAACAGTTAGGCTGGGCAAGCGACGTGCCAGCTATTAATTATACTATAGTTTGAATGGCCTTACATGCCCCTTTCTTCACTTAATATGGTTGCAAGTCATCTGATCATCTGCATGACTTTACATTTGTCCTAAAAGTTAACATCCACTCTAGTTTTAAAGGGGACATATTATGCTAATTTTCCGGTGCATAGGGGGAGAGTGGGGTGACTTGAGCCTGTGGGGAGGTAGAGCCACCCCTTGTTCCTAGGCAACCACAGACAAAATCGGTCATATGACCACACATTTTTGAAGAGTCATCCATTTTACTGACCCTGTGAAGAGGAGAGGCCCATATGACAAGTGGTAAGCACATTTAGGTTCAAGGATTCATGATTCTTGTGTCTGAACAATTACAGACAAGTTTGACAAAATCTCACAAGCGTTAATGCTTCAGGAAGTTTGCAATATGATGCTATACTGTACATCAGACTGGCATATACGGGTACTTCACAAAAAATCAAGGCCGTGCCCCCTTTTGTGGAGAGCAAAAGAGGCGGAAGGAATTGGCTGAAATGCAATCTCAGAACCCACCGGCTATCGTCTGATGATGATTTAGCTTTTTATTGGTTTAAAATTTGCTTGTAAACTGGGTCATTGTGAAGCAATCCCATTGTACACGTCATCTGTCAACCGAAACGATGAGTCGATGGGTTCCGAGCATGGGTGTATAAAGAGAATTGGATACAGCGTCGGAGGTGGGCTCCCGTTCATTCCTATGAGAGTTGCTCGGTAGCACATGAAGCCAAAATGGCTCGACTGCCGAGTATTCGGATCATCCGGCGATCTTCCGCATCCATTGAGCCCATAGAGCAGGCGCAGTAGTGTTTACTTTAACGCCGCCTCCCAGCCGTCGGTCTTGGGTTCATTCACATGAATGGAGGAAGGAAAATAACTCTGGATTCGGCTATTAGTGCATTTTAAAATGTTTAGGCTATTCAAGTGTTTGTACTGGGAAGTTGATTTACCCCAAAAAATTATCCGCTGATTTGCGGACATCTCTTTCCCAAAGTAAGTCTATCGGAAAAAGTATTTTTGGGCCCAATGGCATCACGTCACAGACACGGAAGTTGTAGTATAGTTGTAGTACTACGAAAATTTGCTTCACAGCCCGACGCTTTACTTAGGGGCTTGGTTCCGAGATTGACAAAAAATTGACTGGGTTGTCTTATTTTACAGTTTGTGGATTGGTAGGAACTCCAGATACACAAATGTATGTGCACAAGCACTGAAAAGTGGGTTTTTCATAATATGTCCCCTTTAAAGTGAGACTATGTGACTTCTGAAATAAGAAATAACACAATCCACCTCTTGAAATGGCAATCTGACCAGTCTATAAATGACATGACAATTTGTGAAGATGCCTATATGACCTATACATATTTTGTTGCCAGTACCTTTAATCAAAAGGAAGGCTTATTTCTAGAAAAAGAACCAATTTCTCAACTGACAGTATAGCCAGAAGTCTATAATACAATGCTGCCTCATGACATATCGTTTTTTGAGAAAGCTGCGATAAAAAAAAGACTTTTAAAACACTTTCTCAAGGCCATTAAAAAAAGAAATCCTAAGAAACTAAGGCACGACGTTCGATCTTGCGGCCTTCATTATTTACCGGACGACTGAGGTGATTAATGCGTTTGTTTTTTGAGTAAATATTCCCTTTCTGTCCTTGAGAGAGTACCTTTCCTTATAGGCCTATAAGCCACGTTTTTGGGCTGCAGCTCTCTTTGTGATTTGAGTGGGTGTCATAACCACCATCGCACACATGCCCTAATGTTCATGAGCTACTTAAACAGTCGATAGATTAGTCGTGCTATATGTTATTATGTTTTATACCAATACCACCCACCAAAGAGACATTCTGATAAGAACACACTTTTTTCTTCAGGTACAACAAAAAATGAATTACGACACAAAAAATGTCTCAATCATCATCATTTCTTTTTTCACCCATCTGTCTGTCCTTTCCACTAAGCCATCATCTATCCCTTCATACATCTTCATACATCAGTGGGTGTCTAAAGGCTGGCTCACACTAAAAGATTTTTCCATTCTTATCCGATTTTTTAAATGTGAGAGACCCCACACATAACGACATGTTATGTTAAATAGTTTTGTTCCTATAGTGTGTGGTGAGCAACGATTTGGCCAAAACAGCACAACACACACTAACGGATTCCACTCATGAACAACAAGAGTCCCGAGTAAAAAAAAACAGAAATCTTGCGAAATCTCACACCATCAAACCGGATTTAGCGTAAACAAACATGGCGGACGACAGGCAGGAAAAACTAACGATGTTAGTTTTTGCACTTTTTTGTACTGAAAATTCCCGAAGGATAGATGGATGAAGTCATGGAGACATGTTAAATAAACATTTGTGTTGCCACAAATCAACAAGTTGGTCCTCCATTTCTGAGGTCCATCTTACTACTACTTTATGCTTCACGTTTTGCATTAGCTCGTGCATTAGCTGCGGCTGCTGTGACGGCGGCGGTTGTCCTTCCGCTTCAGTCAGCTTAGCTCCCAGTTGGCTATCGTTCTTTCACATGTAACTGCGTCATCGGCTGTCCTCGGTGTTCCCCACACACAACAGGATATCCGATCGTAAATATTGAACATGTTTAATATTTACTAGGGCTGTCATTCGATTGAAATATTTAATCGCGATTAATCGCAAATTAATCACACATTTTTTATCTGTACAAAAACTACTTTAAAGGGAGATTTGTCAAGTATTTAATACTCTTATCAACATGCTTGCTTCATGCAAATATCAATTAACAACATAAAGCAATGACAAATATTGTTCAGAAACCTTTAGCATAAATAATATGTTCAACATGTCAAACTGCAGCCCAACAGGCAACAACAGCTGTCAGTGTGTCAGTGTTCTGACGTGACTATGACTTGCCCCAAACTGCATGTGATTATCATAAAGTGGGCATGTCTGTAAAGACTCGTGGGTACCCATAGAACACATTTTCATTCACATATCTTGAGGTCAGAGGTCAAGGACCCCTTTGAAAATGGCCATGCCAGTTTTTTCTCACCAAAATCTAGTGCAAGTTTGGAGCATTATTTAGCCTTCTTCGCAACAAGCTAGTATGACATGGTCAGTACTAATGGATTTTGTAGGTTTTCTAGTTTCATATGATAGTATGACACTAAAGTACCAGTATCTTCACTCTAGCTTTAAAACTGAGCCTGCTACAACCTCTGAAAGATCAATTGTGTTAATGCATTAAAGAAATTAGTGGCGTCAAAATGAATTTGCGTTAATGCTTTATTATCGCGTTAACTTTGACTGCCCTAATATTTGCGATTTGAAATCGGTGCGGTCAGGATGGACTTCCTAGCCAATTGGAGAATGTAAAAAACACTCTTAACATACTTCACACCACAGGAATATCTGGAAAGATAATCTTCAGAACCATCAAAAAATGGGGGCTTTGCTGACAATCGTCGAGAGGGAGAAATCAGGCCCAAAATCGGCTTCACTCTTGTATAGTGTGTACCCAGCATTAGACATCATCACCTCGATTTCCATCACTCACACTACCCTTGTTGAGGTGCTTTACACTGAGCAGTGAGCACTATATCTAATCTGTATAATAGCAACGGTATGCATCTCTCTGTTCTTGTGCATCGTTCCATTTCACTCTTTCCCTTTCCTCTATTATTACGTCCCCCTCACATCTCTCTCACCAGCCCCTCCCCTATAAGTGCTCCCCCTCCTGTGTTGGAAGCTGCTATCATTAAAGTCCTCCATGTATCTCGGAGACCACGGCGACGCAGCCGGATGGGATTGCCTACTTGGACGAGGAGCGCTCCAGTCCATGGGCAAACTAAAGAGCATTAAAAAAATCCTCCCCCAACCCTACCACACCCATTCGCTGTCTCCCTACCTCTCAACCCTGCTCTTTTCCTCTGTCACTCTCAATTCTCGATTTCTCTTTGGACGTCTCTTCTCTTTCTCCTTGTGTCTCTCTCAAGAACATTGAGATCTCTCTCTTTCGCTGCCCTTTTGTTCCTTTCTTTCTCCCTCGCTGTCCTCTGTCCTCTTTAGTGTAATTACTGTGGTAGATACAGTCAGGTATAGGAAGGAGGAGGGATATATTGAAGAGGAGGAAAGGAACAAAAGGGGGCAGGAGAAGGAGGGACGAGGCGGTAGAACGGAGGAGAAATGTGGTGGGAAAGAGGAATAAAAGGGAGAAAGCAGAGAGGTAATGTAATCTTACTGTGGGAAGTGTGGTAATATATCACCTGCCACAGTTAATAAAATGTCACCATTCCGTGGCTTTAGACAGGAAAGAAAGGTTAACTGGCGCTTCATATAAATGTACTTCAGCAAGCACAGGTGGAGGAGATAAAGACTGCACACACGCACACACATACGTATACTATAATACACGCATAAAAGCATGCAGGCTTGTAGGTAAAGTAGACAGATGAGCTCGTAAAAAGCAAGAAACGCTAACGGACAATTCAAGCACACTCACAGCTATGCATGCAAATGTATGTGCAAGCGCGTAGGCAGTAACTAAAAAGTGCACATCTTTGAACACACATGCATGCGTCTGCACATATGCACACTCAAATACTTGCACCCTTTGATGATAGTTGTAATCATACGTGGTGGAAAATCTCATTTTCATGATTTTTTTTCTCATCGTGCATTCTCACCATCACTCTTTTCTCTTCCGTCTCTACTCGCTCCTCTTTTTTCTTTTTTACCCTCCTCCCTGTTGTCTCCCTCCGCTCCTCTCTTTCTTCTCTCCTCTCTCTATGCATATCTCCACTCTTCATTCTCCACCTCCTATCTCACCCTCACCCTCCACCTCCTCTCCTCCCTGTGGTCGGCTCATCCCTCTCTCCTACTCCTTCTTTTGCCCCAAGGATATCTTCCCTCCTACACGGCCTCGCCTCATCCCTCTCTCTCTCTCCATTTATTTATATCAATGAGCAAAAGTCATCCTTTCATCTTCCTCCAGATGAACAGACTCGGCTTGTGGAAGAGGACAGAAGAAAAGAGAAGCGGAACACAGAGGAACACAGTTTCTCTTAGTCCATAAATTCAACCGTACTGTACCAAGCAGTGGGAATATTATATAAACTCTCCCTTGTAAGAGGAGATAATTCAATGTGTTTTGGCTGGCTGGTAAACGGATTGTTTCACCCCAAACACTCCAAACGCATATTAATACTGAATTGGAGAAATCAAGACTTTATTCCAGCATTTACACAATGGAATATATAAAAAAAACAACCTTTTACAGAGTTAAACTCACCTCAGGCTCATACTTTGGCCTTAAATTCACAAACCATACGAACATATTTTGTGTGCAAAATCTGTCTTTGCGAAGTGAAAGAACGAGAAACACTAAAAGCAATATGATGTTTTGAAAACACTGGTTATTAGGATTGTTTCACATTTGTGCCTTTGAATGTTTTAAGATCACAGTCTGCAAATTACAGTGTGATTATTCTGCAATTATGAGGCACTTATAAAGTAATTATGGGACGTATTAACCGAGCAAGAAAAACAGGAAGTTTGGGAATAAAAAGGTAACAAATGGTGGGACTATTTTTTTCATTAGGGGATACCTATGGATGCACAAAAATGTAGTTTTAGGGAATAACCTTTTGACAGTAAGGTTCCTATATCTCACTTTTGAGTTACAGTAACTTATTTACTGTGAGAAAAAAACAAATATGTAATGCTACAGTCTCATTAGATTGGATAACACATAGTGTAAAGGAGTGTTTTTAACTCTGTCCATTGTCTTATGTGTCTGTTTTTGCTGTGCCACAATGAATGCAAAATGCCTCACAAATATGTGAACTGAACTGAACCGAGCAGAAAAGCTCATAGTAACGGCCGGGTGCGTAACCCTCTTATTCCCTGTTGTCATTCCTACTGCATACAGAGCTGTGAATCAATATCAACATCAAGTGCCGACCCACTTTTTTTAATACGAAATTGCACAACTGCACATAAACCTTAGATGTGAAGGGTAGCCTAAAGGACTTATTGAAATACATCCTGACAAGAGGGAAACAGGCATCATTTTGTTGACAGCCCACAAACAGTAAACTGTGTATTAAGATCACAATTACTATGTCTAGGAGGGCTTAGCGACTTTAACTATACTGTGACCAATTCAAAGCACGTAATGCATAATGGTGGCCAACTTAATATGGAAATGGCCTAGGGCTGTCAAAGTTAACGTGATAATAATGCATTAACACTCCAAACTTGCGACATTTTCAAAGGGGTCCCTTGACCTCTGACCTCAAGATATGTGAATGAAAATGGGTTCTATGGGTACCCACGAGTCTCCCCTTTACAGACATGCCCACTTTATGATAATCACATGCAGTTTGGGGCAAGTCATAGTCAAGTCAGCACACTGACACACTGACAGCTGTTGTTGCCTGTTGGGCTGCAGTTTGCCATGTTATGATTTGAGCATATTTTTTTATGCTAAATGCAGTAAGTACCTGTGAGGGTTTCTGGACAATATCTGTCATTATTTTGTGTTGTTAATTGATTTCCAAGAATACATACATTCATACATTTGCATAAAGCAAGCATCTTTGTCCACTCCCATGTTGATAAGAGTATTGAATACTTGACAAATCTCCCTTTAAGGTATATTTTGTACAGATGAAAAAATGCGATTGATTTGCGATTAATCACGATTAACTATGGACAATCATGCGATTAATCGGGATTAGATTTTATAATCGAATAAGCTAATCAGTACCTAACAGGCAGGTGACTGCAAGGTAAGTCTTATGTAGGGCATATGTTGAAAAATCAATAAGCAAAGTCATAATAAAGCCAATTCAATTTTTTAAAAAGTGATATAGAAAGAGCATGTAAATTAACACTTGGCACAGCGCGTAAGACATTCTAAACAATTTATTGATAATAACTTCAGTAAAGTAAGTAGAGATTGTGCATGTTACTAATAACTTACTAATAACACAACTCCAAACTTAAATATATGTGAAGCCTAACTTCAGCTGTCCTTCTCCTATTGGCTGGTTCTTGGTGGAGTAGAGTACAACTGATGATGACTTGGTTTTGCTTCTCTCTCAGAATGTTGGGTTCTGGGTGGGAGGCAGTCATGTTGGTTGGTGAAAAAGCTTCAGGAATCTGTCTGACGCCCTGGGGGCACCCAATATATTCATTATTTATGGACTCTTTGTTTCTAGCATCATTACAACAGAAGGAAATGAAATGGATTGTTACAAGTGAAAATTGTCAACTCCTGAAATGTGGGAAATGAGCTGGTAAATGGACAGGCTCAGACCTGAAGAAGGCAACACATAAAATGGCAGAGTGCTGACGCCCAGCTAAATCCAAACCCTTTATACCCCAAACTGATACACTAAGGCCTGTCTCTTACCAATAACTAACTGGAGAAGATGCTGACACAACAGTTTCCAGCTGTGTTGCTGGTGTGTGCTTCCAGGAGTATTATTTAATGTGAGACTGAATTGCACAATGTGCAGGCTAAGTCTAGTGTAAAAGCAATAAGCATACGGGTTTATGGAAAACAATGCCGTCTGGATTATATCACATACATTAAATAGAAGTAATGTTATGATGTATCTCCTTTAACATATGTTTGAACTGTCACATGGGTAAACCTGATTCTCACACTGTAAATTCTTGCTGTGAGCAAGAGGAACGTGGCACTGTTTGGATAGCTTTTGCTTACTCCAGAACTACAGGGAGCAAGAAGGAAACAGACATCATTTCGTTGACAGCCCACAAACAGTAAATTGTGTATTAAGCCCATAATTACTTTGTGTAAGAGGGTTTAGCGAATTTTAACTATACTGTGACTAATTCATGGCACATAATGCATAATGGTGGCCAACTTAATATGTAAACGGCCCTTTGCAATATTGGCTAATTACACACTTTTTGCTGGGTAATATTTGCATTGTCCCACTTCAGTATGTTAATTTCCCCTATAATGAATTGTTAAAATCCAATGTACAATGTAACAGCATGGATTTTACATGATACTATCCCCATGATACTATCCTTGTCTGTGTAGGTACCACAGGAAGCCATAAAATGTCATGCATGCTGAATGTTACTGATTACTGGTGACATATCTAGCATTGCATATGTAACGTTAACAGGTAAGTAATTGAGAACATTAGACAGGAAGTGAGACAGTCCTATTGATAGAAACACATTAACATTGGAAATATTTCTCCTGGAGTGTCAGGGATTTATTTGTTTGAACAAATCAACTAATAGGAAACAAAAGCCCCTCATATACTGTATATATATATATATATATATATATATGGGGGGCTTTTGTTTACATAATTATTTATTTATTTTTTAATAATCAGCCCCATAAATGTTTGTGAACTTCAATCGCAAATGAGATGCCTTCACCCTCCTTAACTCCTTCCAATTATGGTTGTTTACTCTTCGCCGATACACTGCAAAGCATCTCCACTGGGACAAACCACCTAGCTTATTACTCAGTCTTAAAATGTTAACAAGTTAGACAAATTAATCTTACAATGAGGTGGGATTATTTCCCATTTTTTAAAATGCAAATGAGGAAGAATTTGCAAGAATCGCCTGCTATTTTCCTGATACAGCTGCAAGGTAAAGGGGGGGTAAGCAGTATATTTTTGCCATCATTGGGCAAAGATTCCATGATAACCTTTCAGCATATTGTAATTCAAGTGTTCTGAGAGAAAACTTCTGCACCTCCTCATGACTACGTTTTCAGGCTTTAAAAAATCGACGGAAGATTTTGACCAATCACAGGTCATTTCAGAGAGAGAGCATTCTCGACAGAGAGAGAGCGTGGTATTTCCTCAACTTTTCTCAACATGGCTGCCAGGTATGCAGTACACAGTACATACTGCATATTGCGTTCCTCAGTAGTATACAGTATGAAACAGTTAAAGCGACTAATTTTCCAGTATGCTACAGTAGGCCAGGCTTTAGCCTTTAAACAAGCTCTTAAAGCACTTGTAAAAAAAACAACTTGTACCACTATTGCAATATTATCGAAAAATACAACTTTGATTTTTTTTTTCTTAGCGACCAATGTTTGTTGACTTTCTAAGATACTGCATGGTTTAGCTTCACTACCTCTGAAACAATTTACTCTAACAACTCATGGTGAAGTAAGACGAGCTGGATCATCAACGAGGGGAGACGGTAAATATAAAACATTGCTCAACAAAATTTACTCAAACTGCTTTTTCAGTTACAGCAACAAAACAGTGGACTGATTTCCCTAAAAGTATTAGAATAATGTTAAAACGGGTCAAGTTGTCTCAGCAGGTATCTCTCTGCCCCGTCAGAGGCTGCTCTTTCCACCGCCTCTTCTCTCGCCACTCTGCTGCTCAGTAGCCGGTCTGAGAGCGTGACTGGCTGGCTCTAGAGCGAGCTACGCCCGCAGGCGACTGTGGAGCTTTTCAACTCCAAAAAGGCAAATAATTGTGATAATTTGTGTTGTGATATCTAAACAGGGTAATAAAAGCCTCTTGTCTACGAGGCGCGTCTAGAGAGAGCTCCAGCCAGCTCATAGCGGGGTCTGTGAGCGTGACCGCCCAGCTGGCTGGTAGTGACCCCGGCAGGCGCTAGCTATCTGTGGCGACAGTTTGTGGAGCTTATAAAATCCGAAAACGTTGGAGAAAATGTTCGATTCGCCATCTAATATCGTAAAATGCCAATATTCAAAATCGACAAAGCTGAGTCCTTTTTCTGTTGATCCACTTCTTGGTCCACTGTAAGAGGACTGAATTTGGTTCGTTTAACAAAAACGACTATTATGTGAAAACACTGTGTTTTTAACCAATTCCTCCACTGCAGGAATGAGAAATTCCTTTAAAGTGGATGGTGATCTTTCAAGTTTATTTCAGTTCACTTAGGGGGTTGCCTCAGGGTCTGTGTATGTAAGGCTGACTCAGTCAGGAGAGCTGATGTCTGACATGTGTCTTTCCAATCAGCTCTCCTGCCGTGATTGATTCATCCTTTGTGACTCAGACGGTTAAAAACAACACTTCAAACTGGGACTTCTTAGGGAATCACGTACGCTTACGCAGACAGACACAGACAGAGACACACACACACGCGCCGGTGATAATGGAATAACAAGCTCCGTTTGGAGAGTTATTGCGTTAGACTCAGATGAACGTGGAATGAGCCGGAACACCTTTAGTTTTCCATTAAGGGGGGAAGCTGTGAGGGAGGGGGATGCTGCCTGGAATCAACGGTCTGTGTCACAGGGGGGAAACCGCAGAGCTGGATGGAGAGTACGAGACAGAGGGTGAGAAAAAGGATGATGATGCTATTGGTTAACTGCTGGGAACGTGATTAAATCGTCCTCATTAAGATAGGGCTCTCTTTGTCAGTTTCCCTTTCGTTGTCAACACTCTGACAGTTACTGTGGGTCAGTCTCTGCACATAAACACATCTCCTTCTCCGTCTATCTCAAGACGTGCAAGTTCACCTCATCAGTCCCAACATACATTTAACCTCTCTCTCTCTGCCTTCGCTTCTTCACTCTCTCTGTCTTTGTTTTCATCGGCTTTACAGCTGAATCTCAGTCACATCATCTCCCGAGGATCACAATAAAGCTTTCTCGCAGAGCCCCATCCACACCCCATGCCACTGCCAAGTCTGTCAACTACAGCTACCTACTGTGTGTGCGTACATGTCAGAGAATATAGATCTAAATACCGGAGTACAGATTAGACAGTTGTCTTTACTGAATAAAAACGATGCGCTAAGGCCCTTTATAAAGACTGTCTGTGATTTAAAAAAAAAAAAAGACTTCTCAAGCCGAGAAAATCAATATTAGTGATGATCATCGTTAGAGTCTCTTCAACGGCAAAGCACAGAGCTGTGTTTAGATTCAATATTCTGTCAAATCGTGTAGAAAGAGAAAATTATTCATAATGCCATGCGGAATAAATGATTTAAAAATCTCTCTCAAATGTGTCAGTTTTTTAAATAAATGGAAAAGCGAAGGAAGCGGAGGCGCATCCTTCACAGACTTCACAGAAGTCTCTTGCATGGGAGTTTCACTTGTGTCTATACCGGCTCCTTTTTCTCTCTCGGTTGCCTTTCTGCTCTCCCCTCTACTTCCCTATTTCTTCACAGCTTGTCATTTGTTCCCTAATACTACCTTGCTCTCCAAAGAAGAAGACGCATAATTATCTCCCCATTGCTTTTGCTTTCACACCCTTTCAGCGGATGATACGCATGTGTGAGATACATATACGTTTGTATGTTAGCCACATGCAAACACACACCATGTTGCTTGGCAATGTGCTGACATGTTAAGAGTTCGCGCTCTACCGGCTTGCGAGTAACGGCTAATATTACGATGCTAATTGGAGGAGCGTTTGTTTGTTTGAACTATGGGAACATCAGTCAGCTTAGTGTGTGGACTAATTATGTCTTACGTTACTGTCTGAAAAATGGAAAAAAAGGAAAACACATGAGGATTATCTAAACTGAAGATATTTAGTCATGTCTAGTTTATTTATAGAGCACATTTTAAAACAAATGTTGACCAAAGTGCTTCACAAAGAGATTAAATAAACCAGATTAATGCAACTTGCAATTTTCAGGTTGTAGCGGGCTCAGCTTTAAAGCTAGAGTGAAGATACTGATATCATATGAAACTAGAAAACCTAAGGAATCCATTGGTACCAACCATGTCATATAGCTTGTCGCCAAGGTGGCTAAATAATGCTCCAAACGTACACTAAATTTTGGCGAGGGAAAACTGTCATGGCCATTTTCAAAGGGGTCCCTTGACCTCTGACCTCAAGATATGTGAATGAAAATGGGTTCTATGGGTACCCACGAGTCTCCCCTTTACAGACATGCCCACTTTATGATAATCACATGCAGTTTGGGGCATGTCATAGTCAAGTCAGCACACTGACACACTGACAGCTGTTGTTGCCTGTTGGCCTTGAGTTTGCCATGTTATGATTTGAACATATTTGTTTTTCATAAATGCAGTACCTGCGAGATGTTTTGGCTTCACGTTTGGGGAGCTGTCATGTCGTCCACCTTTATGTGCAGTCTATGCTAGATCCTAGCAAACAAGTGCTTCTAAATGTTTGTTTTAAATGTATGTACATTTAAAAAAAAAAAAAAATGTTAACGTACGGTATCATAGTTTTTCTTATGAGTGTCAGAATCCGATTAGAGCCACTTCGTTTTACCACACATTTTTATTCAATTTTATGACAAACCACCAGACCGCAGTGAGACCGGTGATGGAACAAATTCTGGGCTCTTACTGTTGGAATGAATGCCAGATGGATTCATGACAACAGCACCTGTGATTTGATCTCCTGACTGGCAGTTGCACAAAGTCTCTGAAAAAGGATCTATTCGCCTGGTCTGTGATCATTCACAATCATGAAGGGGAGGAGACCTGTCCAGCATTTTGAAGGTGAAGACACAGTTGATGAATGCAATGGAAGAAGATCAAATCAAGTAAGCTGTATAGAGAAATATATATTTGGCAGTGTTGATTCACACTTTGAAAATAACAGGTAACATTTAGACATGAGGGGGACTGTGGCTTTAGGCCCTGAATAGCCTGATTGGAGTAGAGCTGCTTGAAATGATCTCTTGATTGACCATCTAGTCTTTGATGGACATGAATGAACAGACACTCATATACATACACAGTATATGTGTTATATAAGTGACCAAGGGCAATTCTCGGATCAGACCTTTTGGGGGGCTCGGACCACATATTAAGCATATTAAGTCTGTGGGTCCTACACCAGGGAATTTTGAATGTCAAACACTTAATTTTAGACTTTTTTCATTCCCTATAGCAATACCTGGGCTTTAGGTATCGGCCGATGCCGAGTACAGGTCCAATAAATATGAGACCAATTAATATGCAAATAAAAATTCATTAATTTATTATTAAAATAATACATTTTACAATTTTACTTGGTAAAAAATCTTCAAAATTTAAAGGAATTACAACTCAAGTGTAAACCTTTTTAAAGCAGCAACAAATTTAGAACTTAAACAGGAATTAAAATTACGGTATATAATGTACTGTATATAGTATGTAAACATTGAATTTAATTGAATAGATCGGCCCCCATTATCACCGATACCCGGTCCAGCTATTTGAGTCAGTATTGGCCCGATATCCGATCCGGTATCGGTGCGTCCCTACTTAATTTCCTGCAGTTTATACACCAATTTCTGTTTCCAAGTTATGGTGGAAATGTAAATTCAGGCACCAGGTGACAATTCAATTCATTGGAGTCTCAGCTTTCTAGTGATACCCAATTTATGCCATTCCGAGACTGTTTAGGGACCACAGTATGCAGAAATATTCAAATACACCATTTTTTTAATAAAACTGCATGGCTTTTGCCCAAAACTGCATGTGATTATCATAAAATGGGCATGTCTGTAAAGGGGAGACTCGTGGATACCCATAGAACCCATTTTCATTCACATGGAGGTCAGAGGTCAAGGGACACCTTTGAAAATGGCCATGCCAGCTTTCCCTTGCCAACATTTTGCGTAATTTTTTGGAGCGACATTTAGCCTCCTTCGTGACAAGCTAGTATGACATATACCAATGGATCCTTGTTTTTCTTTAGTTTCATAGGCTACTAATATCTTCACTCTAGCTTTAAGACTGCTACAGCCTCTTAAAGACACTAAGGTTGTCCGGGATTGTCAGAAAATCCCGCAGGTCTCAGAGGGTTGTTTGAGCACCCCTAAAAAAACCTTTTTAGACTGTTATGCCCACACATACATGGACATGCAAACACACACCTGCTCACATACATGAGTCCATCCATCTCATTGTCACTGTAAAACTCGCCAAAGAGCGGCACACTTCACACAGGGGCTTTAATCATGTCTGTGAGAAGTTGCCAAGTAAGGCGCCCTTACACTGAGCCAAGGTGATAACGAAATCCGCTGTAAAAGTGACAACAACATCAGAGAACACTGCCGCCTTCCAACAACCACTGCTTCCACCTGCAAATGAGGGAATAAGAGAATTAAAAGAGATTAAGGAATGACAAGCGCTCTCTGAAAAGGGAATGAGTCGCTCGTGGCCTTTTGCGGAGTGATCCTGAGCTGTGCAGCGAAACCGTTCTGTCACCTTCTGATAAGGACTGAGCGAAGCAGAGGGACAGAGACAAAGAGAGGAGGGAAGGGAGAGAAGGAATGTAATGAAAAGAGAGGAGGTAGATGTGAGGAAAGAATGTGAGGGAGGGAGGAAGCAAAGAGAGCTGGATTGGACTCCAAGCTGTTTTCAAGCACGTAAAAATACTCCGAAGAGAAGCCGTCTGCGGAAACTGTCACCACTGGAATGGACTTCTAACTAGTGTTTGATTAACCTTTTCTCTCCTTGATCCACACAACTTGGTATAATCTCTGATGCCCTCCTGCTTCACCTCTGCACGCACACACACACACACCACATCTAAAGCCTCCAGGCGCTTTAGACACCCAATTTTTTTTCCCCGGTACGGAAAAAAAAACGTGTCTAACCTTTCAGCATCTTTTCTCAGCTTATTAATATGCCTCATCGCTAAAAGGCAAGAAGGGAAAATGTCTCATTTAAATGTGGAGCGGCGATGCGATGGATGTGGGGTTCCATTAAAAGGTACCTCTCTCTTTTCATGATATATACACACTCGCACTGGTACGTGCACACCTTGGCAGTGTTCCACGCGGCATTGCATGACTCAGTGATTAACGGGATGGCGGCGAATCTCAATCTGAGCACGTTCTTAGCAAACCTGACATTTCAACTCCTTGCTCCTGTCTAATCTTGTATCTATCACACAGCGCTAAGTAGCTAGTGGAATAGCTTATGTTTCTTTTTCTCTCTTATTCCCTATCGTAAGACCAGTTCTTGAACAAACTACACTACCTTTTGAGCTTTTTCTCATCTATTTGAGTTTTCTTTTAACTTCACTTTGCTTTGAGTTCATCTTACCTCCCCTCACCTTTTATGGAATTCACTTTTGAACAGCTATTTCCTCCCATCTCGTGCACCCTAGAAGCAGCATATCTCTGCTCTGACAGCAATGTTGCTCTCATCTAGCTTGTACATTTCTGGTCATGTAAATATTTGATAGCCCCCCTACTTTATTATTTAAAACAAATGTTGACTTGCATTCAGGTACTGTAGCACTATGCATATAGCTGGAACAATGTTACCAAGGCTACCGGCAGCAACCTAATTAACGAGCTCGGCCCTGGAATCAAATGAAAGGTTTAGAAAAAAGACTGAAATAGCCACTAGTTTTGTCAATTAAAAAAGGTGTGATTGAACTACATGGATGAAAAGTAAAAGTGCTAGAAATTTTGAAAGGGCTTCAACCCTGAAATTGTCACTTTGACTTCTTTTTACCGCAATTACCTTTATGTTTTTCACTTTTAACACTGCTTTCTCCTGCTCTACTCTTATCCACCCAAAAAGCAGCCACTCCAGTATATACGTCATGTTGATGGCTATTTACTTATTTTTAGGTAGCGTAGCACTACACCATAGCTATTAAATGTTACCATTGCTAACAGTAGGAACTAATTGTTACGCTTGATCCTTGAACTAATCGGAAGGCTTACAAAAGGCAATTAGGGGCATTCTGGCCATGATTTTTATACCTGGCAAAGGCATCACTTTATGCATTAGAAGTATATAATACAACTTTTTTTACCTTCAAAAAGTATGCTGCTAGAGATGAAGGAATCCTATTTCTCTCCTTACTGAACAAAAACTTGTATATATTTAAGATAAGATAAGATAAGATATTCCTTTATTAGTCCTGCAGTGGGGAAATTTGCAATTAAAGCATCAAACTAACTTTTCAAATCAAAATAACACAATTATATGTAATTATTATCTTTATCAACTTTAAAGGCAACCAGAATTTACATCAGTCAAGAGAAAACAGTTTAGATTCTTGCCACTTTCATTGGTACACTGTCTCCTTATTTCGACTGCACACTGACAACCTTTACTAATAACCCCGGTAGTGCAAGTGTCAAAGACAGTCCCAATCCACCAGCTGGGGACTGAGGTAACATTTTGCCCTCTGGTAACTTTAGTAAACTATTTTCATTATAAAAATAAGGAGCGTTTCCAACACTTCTGTATTTCACTGTAGGAACACTGACAAACACTTTCCCAAAAGGGCAACAAGTCACTCACAATAGGTTATAAAAATGAAAAGCATCTCTAATGCTAATCGTTTTATCCCGTTATTGTTTTCAGTCCAAAGGCTGCTTGAAAGCAGCAGGGATAAGGAGTTGGGATCCGGTTTGTTTTTTCCTCGTCCCGGTGATTGGCACATATAATCTGTGTGATGCCGTTGAATGTGCGTAAGCATGTTTGATGTGTTAATTTCCCATTCACACCCCCTACAACGGTGACACCGTCACATCATCCTTGTCTTATACACAACTCTTAATTTAATGTTGTAGCTGAACGGGAAGTTACAGCTTTTCATTTCGCACTCGCTATAGTGTGACTGACTCACACGCCAATCCTCTTGTTATTCTAAACCCAGCACCTGTTGCTAGCGGTGTACGACTATAAGTTTCCGAGTGGAACTTGCAATGGTGATTTTTAATTTTGGTTCTGCATTACGTGCATCAATCATTTTTGCATTAACAACGCAACCGTCTGTAGAAAAAAACTCAGGTGACAGTATTTTGAGTGTATCTTTGTGTGTGCCACCCCGGTATACAGTATCTCTGCTCTGATAGCAATGTTGTGTAAATTATCTTGCATTCATGAGAGTATAGTGTATCTTAAATGTATGTTTCTAAAAGGATTCAGTTTATCAGCTTACATATCTCTCTACCGGCCCATTTTTCTCCCGAACCCCTCTGCCAAACTTAATGGTATTTCTTGTCATTTTCTTGTTTCCCTAATGTAAGATAATTGCTTATAATAACACTTCTGAAAGAGCACAGTCTGTGTCAGGACATCGCAGACCATCTTGCTAATGTTCTGTGAGGGTCCCTGAATAAATAGCTTTCTTTTTAGTTCCCCAGTCACTAATGTGGACAATCGACAGCTTAAAATCAGTTTTTTTTTGTTAGCAGCACATACGTATGCTTCTCAGGGTCACTGATGACCTCAGTGCTGGTGAGTGCACTGCATTGGTGCTACTTGAATGAAAAGCTGCATTCAAGCTACTGACCATGGCATCCTTGTTGACATTCTAATCCATCGGGTCGGCGTTTGTGGTACGGCTTTAGATTGGTATTTAGTGGAGATATTTTTTCAGTGTCAGTAAAGCTCAATGACCTTATCAAGTTGGCCACCATACTTGACTGTGTAGCTGGAGTGAAAGGCTGGAAATTCTGCTGCCAAGAATCGTTGTCAAAACTCCAGCCAGATCAGGTGACGTGTATAACGAGCGAGAAAGTCTGCACAGGGAGTAGGACGGGTGGATGGATAGGTAAAAAAAACACAACTTTCACCTGTTGACTACTTAACTTACATACATGACTTAATTTACGTAACAAATGTACTTATTTTAACCGTACTTTTCCTAAACCTAATGAAGTAGTTTTGTTTGAATTCACAACGTTAACCACATTTTTAAAACTACGACCGTGCGTCCGCATGTCACGGTTTAAGTTCACTACTTAAAGCAGCAGTGGGGTAGAATTGGAGCAAATATGATTAAAAAAAGTTATTTTTCATAAAAAGGTCACTATATTTTGACAGTAGTACACGAGACAGGTAATCTGAAAGGAATGATGTGCCTCTGTGGCCTTTCGGTGTCCAGAGGAAATCAACCGATCAGACTGTAGGAAAACAAACAATCAGAGCTGACCTGGGGTCTGCCGTCTATGAGCCGGCTGTCAATCACTCGCAAACTCAGATCAAACGGTCAAACTAGGCAGCGCTGATCGAATATGAATTAATATTCTGTTACTGTAATGGCTATTTCTCCCCTCAAATGTTTTCAGAATCATCTTGTAGTGTACTGTTTAGCTGTAAAATGAATATAGTTTATGACCCGGCAGCCATGTTGAGATTAGTTGAGGAAATGCCAAGCACCGTCTACCAGCCGGAGCACAGCCAATAGGAGCGCCTTCTCTCTCTGAAATGACCTGTGATTGGCAAAAGTCTTCCGTCACAGGCTAGATTTTTTTAAAGCCTGAAAACAGAGCCAAGAGGAGGTGCAGAAGTCTAGTTTTCTCTCAGAACATTTATTAGGTTATATGGAATTTCTTCCCAACGATGCAAAAAAACGTTCTGCCTACTGAAGCTTTAACTTATGTACGTAAATTAAACATACTTATTTTAACCCAAACCATGATCTTTTCCTAAACATAACCAAGTAGTTTTGTTTGAATTCACAATGTTATATGACGAGTTGGCAATGAGAACGGGGTGTTAAATGACTCCTTTTTTCATGTGCATTTTTTGCGCTTTCACATAATATCCTTAGAAGTGACGCGCTAGTTATACGCCTTCCCATGAGTCCATGCTGGTTTCCCGGTTTGATGATTCTTCTCCTGCTCCCTGCCTGGTTAAGCTTGCCTGTTTCTGGATTAAAGCTGACAAGAACTTTTTCTCACTTCTGAAGGTAGTGTGTCGTGCTTCTGAGTTCGAGCCTGTTCTGTGACACATACAGGGCTGTCAAAGTTAGCGTGATAATAACGCGTTAACACAAATTTGTTTTAACGCCACTAATTAACGCATTAACACAACGTTTGATTTTTAGGTTGTAGCTGGCTCAGTTTTAAAGCTAGAGTGAAGATACTGGCATCATAGAAACTAGAGAAATTAATTGGTACCAACCATGTCAGATTAGCTTGTTGCAAAGGAGGCTAAGTAATGGTCCAAACTTACACTACATTTTTGCGAGGGAAAACTGGCATGGCCATTTTCAAAGGGCTCCCTTGACCTCTGACCTCACGATATGTGAATGAAATTGGGTTCTATGGGTACCCACGAGTCTCCCCTTTACATACATGCCCACTTTATGATAATCACATGCAGTTTGGGGCAAGTCATAGTCAAGTCAGCACACTGACACACTGACAGCTGTTGTTGCCCGTTGGGCTTCAGTTTGCCATGCTATGATTTGAGCATATTTTTTATGCTAAATGCAGTACCTGTGAGGGTTTCTGGACAATATTTGTCATTGTTTTTTGTTGTTAAATGATTTCTAATAATAAATGTATACATATATTTGCATATAGCAAGCATATTTGCCCACTCCCATGTTTATAAGAGTATTAACTACGAAATAAATCTCCCTTTAAGGTACATTTAACGAATACAAAACATGCATTTGATTTGTGATTAAGCGCGATTAACTATGGACAATCATCCGAATAATCGCGGTTAAAAAAGTAATAACATTAGTGTGATTTTTGATTTTAATTAACAAAAAACTGAAAACAATTGTTGCTAAATTATAGAAAAAAATAAATGATAAGGATAATTTATGCATTTATTTATTTATTCCTTAATCTGTAAAGTAGCTTTGCTACTCGGTGAGGATATGCAACTATATAGAGCCACCACAAACTCTACAACAGCTGCTTGTCTGTTTTTATTCCTACCTGTCCAGCTTAATATTTTATGACTTCACAAATACTGCTGGCAAAAACAGTAGCAATGTGTCTGTGCTCTTGACCCTCTATGAGCCGGTGCACAGCCTGAGAACCCTGTGCAGAGCCCTCTTGGCTTTTCCACAATCCACACTGAGGACTTAATGTGACCAGATTTTTGCTGGTAGGGCCAGTTGAGCCTGGATTGCCCTGCCCGACGAGATAAGGCTGCTAGACACAGTTATTGTGTTTATACTCTCTTTTGAAAATGTCGTTTTTTGATCAGACATTTGTAGCCGTATTTTTTACTATACCGTTTTATTTTCTTATTGCTGTTTTCTTTGGTGTTATCTTATCTAGATTTTTTCAGGACCCTCCATGTTGGGAACCATTGCCCTGCACACTACGTAAACAGCATTAACATCTCTAAAATTAGTTGAGTATCTCAAGAAACGGAACATTATGAGCTTCAGCGGTCATATTTATTGTATGGAATGATATACTACAGTAGTTTCTGATTTGGCGTCCACTCCCGACATGCATGTACGCCCAGTTGCGCGCACACACACACACATGCACTCACGCAGAAATACACACACACACACACACACACACACACACACACACACACACACACTGACACATGCAGACTTGAGACTGTCAGGTTTGACACACCAGTCTGAATACCAGCTGTCATCACTTTTCTTGTCTCGCTGTCCCAGTCTCTTTTACGCTGTCCCCCACACCCCGTCAGTCTTTGTGTTCCTTTCATACACCCCCACCCATACTCCTTGTATCTGCCGCTTTCTCTCACCTCTCGGAGTGTGAGGCAGGATCCGACATTCTTTTAGTGTGCTGTTTGTTGACATCGCCAACATCCTAGTTGTGTAAATGTCACACCCACACAGCTCCATCAACGAGGTCTGCCCTGTCAGCTAAAAAAAGTTTCTACATACTGATTTTCAACTGCCAGAGCGCCAACTGAGGATTCAATAAACTGTAATAACTTGCCATTGTACTAATTAAAGGGCTGTCAATCGATTAAAGTATTTAATCACGATTAATCACATGATTATCCATGAGTAATTGCGATTAATCGCAAATTAATCACACATTTTGTATCTGTTCAAAATGTCCCTTAAAGGGGCAGTGGAGTGGGCAAATATGTTTGCTTTATGCAAATGTATGTATATATACGTATCTATCACTGGAAATCAATGACCAACACAAAACAAGGACACATATTGTCTTAGAATAAAAAATATGCTCAAATCTTAACATGGCAAACTCAAGCCCAACAGCTGTCAGTGTGTCAGTGTGCTGACTTGACTATGACTTGCCCCAAACTGCACTTGATTATCATAAAGTGGGCATGTCTGTAAAGGGGAGACTCGTGGGTACCCATAGAACCCATTTTCATTCACATATCTGGAGGTCAGAGGTCAAGTTTGGAGCGTTATTTAGCCTCCGTTGCTACAAGCTATGACATGGTTGGTACCAATGGATTCATTTGGTTCCAGTTTCATATGACACCAGGATCTTCAGGATCTTCTTCTAATTTTAAAACTGAGCCCACTACAACCTCCGAAAGATCAATTGCGTCAATGCGTTAAAGAAATTAGTGACGTTAAAACTAATTTATTATGGGCCCAGAATAAGGCCCACTGGGTTGTATTGTCACAAATGCTCAACACTTAGCATTTAGAGCATGACGCATATACAGAACATACTTGCAATAAACTATAAATAGGAAGAAAGAAAACAGAAAAACAGTAAGTCCTTGGCCCTGTTCAGCAGATAAAACTCACCCTTATTTTTCATAGAAGCCTGGACAAGCAGATACCATATCATCCATACCATCCCACTGCTTCACTGCACAAAAGCAATGAGGTGTAATCGTTTATTTTGCCTTTTTCACCTCAAAAGTTGGATCCAATGAACATCTTCATTAACTGCACTGGAGACATTAATTTGTGGATAGCAAAAAAAGTTTACAGCTCAATAGATGCTAAGCAGAATTGATGATCCCTGAACTGAAACCACACAGGTAAAAATCACAAAGCCTCCTTGTCCATATTTAACCACAAAGTAAAAAGAAATCAAGGTCATTCTAAACCTCGACTTCAATTCTGCACTTCATTTCAAAAGGTCTGCTTCATTCTGCTTTTCCACCTACATAGATATTGTTGGAGAGCAGTGCTTTAATGCTTAGGCTGATGGAGAGATACAACTATGTGTTTGAGTACTTGTGGAGAGCAGCTCTGTTTGCTTGTTTTCTTAAAAAATATTGTTTGTTTGCAACTAATCCAAAATTCTAAATTTATTCAGCTGCATTTCTCACAATGTCAAGGTCAAGGATAACCGTCATATTAAAACCAAATCCCAATCAACTCTAAGGACTTTACCCTGTCAGCTCCCTAGTACACTGTAATGTCCGATTGACCCATGTGTGAGGAGAGCAGGCCATTGTCCGAAGAATTCACGGCTAGTGAGTGGGCGTGTTGATGACATTTCCATGCAACTGGCACAAAACCGGAAGAATACAAATATCCAAGGGTGAAGAAGAGAGGTTATTTACATGAAGACGCCAATGAAAATGTTTAACAGGAAAGACCGAAAGACTGTCGGAAGGAGGAACGGCAAAAGACTTGGATTGGACAAGGCTTTCATCCAGGAGGCCGCTGTTTGTGTCCCTTGCGCAAGGTTTCACTAAAGCTAAGTTCACACTACACGACTTTTAACGTCATCAGTTCGCTGTACTGTTCACACTACACAACTTGCTGTCTTGTAAGCGGAAGTCTTGAAGTCATTGTGTTTTCAGACTACATGACTGACTGGCGACAGGGGGTCACACACTCCGGGATCTTTCACCAGGAGGAATCCCAGATGAGGTCTTTTGTCATGAAAACACACGTGAGAATTACAAGGTAAATGACGTGATACCATGCATGAGACATATTGCAGTTGTTGTCGTTGGCACATGGGTTCACAAAATACCCTGTTTCCACTTGTGTTTACTATTTATTCCTCGAGGTGCAACAAAAACTTTGCTCTGTGTTGCAAATGCAACACAGGCAGTAAGTTCCTACTGTTACAAGCGACCCCTCCTAACTCAGGTTTCCCCTCAACCCGTGTCTTGTGCTCTCATTGTCTGTAGCTTGTGACCGGAGTCCCCGACAGGTCCACATATTTAGCATGCTAGATATCTGGAATGTGTCTGCGAGGCATCGGGGAGCATCGGGGAGCCTTTCGGTTCGTGTCTTTGAGCAGTTCATACATGATGCCCGAATGCTGAGTGGCGAGCCGACGCCGATTTGCCTCTGATCTGGGGCTATTGTCAGGGATCTCCAAAAACTGTCAGGGAGCGGAAAATCAGTGAATTAGTGTGAACTGAGCATTACACGTTACAATCAGCTGTTTGTTCGTGTCCCGTATTCCCAACGTTCACTGTCATTTTCACTTTTCAAACGTAGTAGTTTTAAGCCCAACCATGTACCTGTAGTTGTTTCCTAAACCTAACTAAGTGGTTTTGTTACCTAATCCTAAAGTGGTCTAATGGGTAACTATAGTGGCTTTGATGCCAAAAATAAAGTGACGACGAGGGGCGCGACAAAACGGCAGTATGTGGTGAGTTGGGATGAGAATGTGTTGTGTATTCTGATCGTGTTGCTTGTTATCAATTAATATAATTGTTTAACCCAGTAATTCCAATGTTGGAAAGGTGTGAGGGAGGTGAAACAGACTTGACACTTTCAGCTGGAGAGGGCAGTGAATCACTGTTTTTTTAGTTTGGTGTTGCAGTAAATAACTCCTTGGAGTCATTGAAGCTTACCCGCTCTTGTGTGGGTTTCCTCACAGTCTAAAAACAAGCACCTATTTCTACTCTATTTATCTATCAAGTGTGTTTAAGCAAAACAAACAAAATAAATATGTGTATAATAAACGCACAAATTGATGCTTGATTAAGCTCAACCTCTCCCCACTGAGCAGAAATAAACTGGTATTGAGAATTATAATGTCACCATAGATGGCACATAATGGCACTTTTTTTTAAATCATAGCATGCGAATTTAATTCAGGTTTTTCAAACCACAATTTAACTTCAAATTCCATTCATATTTATAGTTTTTATGCACTCACACAATGCATGCTGGGATAGGCTCCAGCTCCTCTGCGAGTAACAACCCATGAAAGAACAAGTGAGTATTGAATTAGAATGGACGGACAGCTGAACGGTCTTATATCTTCACCTATACGTTCTATTTAACTGTTTCTATATTTATACAAGCTCACACATATGAGCTCCATAAATGTTTTGCCCTGACTTACTGATACACATTTTTATTCACTCGCGTACAGTATGCCTGCGCTCTCCCACATTCACTGTGATGTGGTGCGCTTACTACTTTATTTTCTCAGCCGGTTTCTCTGTCAATCACATGCTTACTCTTGGCCCCAAACTGATTCATTTATTGATCATTCATTCACTCGGTATGTCAGTTAGTCACTCAGTGTCCAACTCGCCTCTCCTTCACTCTCCACAGTGAGGACAAATGCAAGATCCCAAATTGTTGAACAGCTGCCTGAACACCGGAGAGTTTATGCTACACTGATGGACAAGCTGACAAGCAGAGCAGTGCAGCAGAAGAGTGGAGATGGTGGTGGTAGAACTGCTGGGTGATTAATTACACACTGAGAAAGATAAATGCTCTAAAGGTCAAGATGTGTGTATACGTGCCCATATTTCTTCAGTCACTTTCGTATTACTGAGAGAGGAAGTGTACCTGGGTGCCTTACTTCAATATTGGGCGTGCGTGTGCATGTACTGAGTGACTGGGAGATTTTAAAAGTGAATTTTAATTTGGGTGAGAACCCTCCGAGGCAATAAAGGCTTGTGTACACAGTATCCACAGTATAAACACACAGACGCACCCTGAGGAGAACACCGGGGATGCAAAACCTTTCACACCTCAGCGTGACTGTGTGTGTGTCTCTGTTTATGTATCGATGAACACACCAGGCCACGCGCACGCCGCGGTGCTTGTCTCGCAACCCACATGGAAACACACACATGTACTCACAAAACCTTGACTCTGACCGCACCATTATAACTGCATGAAATAGGTGTCTCTGTGTGTGTGTGTCACATAAGTAAACTTATGGCAACAATTGACTGTTTTCTAAACCACACAACCCTTACACTGTTGCTATGTTTGTCCAGTCTTTCCAACACTTATGCAGTTTGCAATAATAATGGTGGTGGATTTGCATCGTGGAAATTGGGATAAGTAACAGTAAGGTTTTAAAATTCAGACAGTGGTCGACCCAAGCAGGCTTCTCATTTCAATTACAACTGTTGCTGACAGATTTTAACTATAACTATTAGGGCTGTCAAAGTTAATGTGATAACAGTGCTTTAACGCAAATTTGTTTTATTGCCACTAATTTCTTGAACGCATTAACACAACTTGCGATTTTTTGGGTTGTAGCGGGCTCAGTTTTAAAGATGGAGTGGAGGTACTGGAAACTTACAGTGTGTTCCAATCCGCGTACTTCTGTACTTACTCGTTCTATTTTGAGTGTATAAGTGCGTTCACACTGTGAAGTATGTCAAAATGCAGTGCACTCAAAGTACCCGGATGTTGTACTCAAAACGGTCAAATCGTTGAGTGTGGAACGCTGGACACTTTTCACACTCAATTGTCGCCACCTTGGCTACGTAGTGGAAGGGGCGGACCACGACCACTATTCAAACATGTGAAAATGGTGGCAGATGATGCAGGAGCTTTTGCGGTGCTGAACAACGTACCTTATGGATGTCTATGGGCTACGTAGATAACAGAATAATTCAATACAATACGCAAACATACCGGTGCATTTTCAGCCAACAGGTGGACACATCGTAGGCGTAGGCGACGACGTAGGAAACGTAATTTCCATTTTGCTTTCATTTTCTGTGTATTCTTGATCAACAAAGCAGGCACATATTTTGGCGGGTAGCGAGCCGCGGTGAAATGTTGCGATCGTCATTTCCGGTAAGTGCGCCGCAGAGTATTCCATTTGAGACGACCCTACCCCGTTGAAATTCACGCACTACTCAAGTAAGTACAGAGTGCACACAGTGCACTACATTGAAGTGTACTTCTGGAAGTACGTGGATTGGAACACACTGTTAGAAAAACTACGGAATCCATTGCTACCAAACATGTCATACTAGCTCGTCGCGAAGGAGGCTAAATAATGCTCCAACGTTACGGTTAAATTTTGGTGAGGAAAGTTTATGGCGATTGAGACCATAAACTCATGACTCGACTCAAACCAAATGCCAACTACACAATCATCCGGACAAAGATAAGATAGCTAATGCTATGCTAACGGAATACTAACAAAATGTCGGCTAATACTTTATAATTAATCTACCAGTATCTTGCTAAATGAAACCCATAACGTTAGCCTACCTTTGTGTCTGACTGTATACTATATATACTACAACTCAGCTTTTGAATCTTATTCAATGTGCAGTGTTTTGTGTTGAGTTTTTGACACTTGCAGTAAACGGCCGGCGGATGGCACTCTAAACCTTTATCCTCGAAAAATGGCCCACTTGCTTTCGACGTCCCATTCCCATTCCTTATACTGTAGGTAGTAAGCTAGTTAGCCAGACATACTAACATTTGCAGCTCATGTTAGAGCACACAAACACACGGTTTAATCCATTCCATACACTCCTGTTCTTGTGTTTTGGGTTTTGCAAAAGCTAAACATAATAACACCCTCCAAAATATACAAGGCAGTCGGGCCTATAGTTACGATGCTAAGCTATGATTGGGACAATCACAGCTCGGTGGGAGGGGTTTAGCTAACAGTCTTTGCTGATGCAAACAAATCTTGAATAAAAAAAAAACTGAACCAGCAGGTGAGTAAGTGAGAGAGTGAGCGCGCGAGCCAATAAACGAATGCGACTGAGAAAGCAATCAGGTAAATGAGTGAGTGAGCGAGCGGCGGACTAATCGAGTGAGTGAATGAGCAGGTAAGTGACTATACATCTGACTGATTAAGTCACCGAGCACTCCTGCTTTCTAAGCACTTAAGCCTAGAAAGCAGTTGATGCATTTTATATGTTAATGCCTGCGATAGGAAAGTTAGGAAAGAATGTGGTGTGAAAAGAAATGAGCAGCGGTAACAAAAGGTGCTGCGTGAGGGGTTGGGGGATGTAGAGAGAGAGAGAGAGGGCAGTGGATGAACGTGGGGGAGCAGAGAGGAAGAAGGGAGAATCATTGGAGTGTGCAGGAGGGATGGAGGGAAGGAGTGAGGGTGGCTGTGGAAGCTGCTGGTAATCAGAGGGCAGCGATGGGTGGTCAAGGTGTGCGTATATGTGAGTGCGTGTGAGCCCCACTGTGGTCAGAGCTCTGTGACAGGCCGACACCGAGTTCCTCTGCCCTCAGAGTGTGTCGGTCTCACTGTGCACAGCTGTGTGTGTAAGTCGTATTTTAAGGTGGCTGAATGGATTTTCAAACACTTTTTCTTCTTGCTGGGTGCCTCTACCAAAGGAGTTCCTGTACCTACCAGTGTGCAGATGTCTGCTTCAAACCTAACCTCAAACACATCCGTAACACTAAATAATAACCTTCATTTACAAATGGTAAATTGATGGATAATTAAAATGAGTTAATAGTTATTTTACTGTTAACAAACAATTAAATGGTAATTAATAAAGTTTACTAGTTATGAGTATTGCTATCATTTATTATTCTTATTATTTATTATTATATGTGTTTTGTATTGTTGCACACATAAGATTTTATATATATATATATATATATATATACACTATATATGGTATATATATATATACAGTATATATATATTTACAGTATGTTAATGATTAAAATATATCTGCATGTCTGATTAAGTCACTTGCTGAACCTTCTGCATTACAGTAGTTGCGCTCAACTTAATTCATCTAATCACAAAACAATACTTTTGCTACATAGTTGAACTAAAAACTGCCAGTTTATTGTAGCACGAAAGGCAACTGGAAGAAACTGGAACTAGCTAGAATAACCACGAAATACCTGAATATCCGTTTCTAGTAATCAAGCCTAACTTGGATTTCCACTGTCTGTGTCGGCCAGGAGTAATGACTCAGAAGACTCTTTGTTTGAATTAGGACAGAATCACAGTGTAACAAAGTGACTGTACTAGGGCTGTCAAAGTTAACGCAAATTTGTTTTAATGCCACTCATTTCTTTAACGCATTAACGTAATCGATTTTCAGAGGTTGTAGCGGGCTCAGTTTTAAAGCTAGACTGAAGATACTGGTATTATATGAAACTAGAAAATGGAAGGATATGGTACCAACCATGTCATACTAGCTTGTCTGGTAGGAGGCTAAATAACGTTCCAAACTCACACAAAATTTTGGTGAGGAAAAACTGGCATGGCCATTTTCAAAGGGGTCCTTTGACCTCTGGCCTCAAGATATGTGAATGACAATGGGTTCTATGGGTACCCACGAGTCTCCCCTTTACAGACATGCCCACGTTATGATAATCCCATGCAGTTTGGGGCAAGTCATAGTCAAGTCAGGACACTGACAGCTGTTGTTGCCTGTTGGGCTTGACTTTATCTTGTTATGATTTGAGCATATTTTTTATGCTAAATGCAGTACCTGTGAGGGTTTTTGGACAATATTTGTCATTGTATTGTGTTGTTAATTGATTTTGTTGTTAATAAATATACACATACATTTGCATGAAGCAAGCATATTTGCCCACTCATGTTGATAAGAGTATTAAATACTTGACAAATCTCCCTTTAAGGTACATTTTGAACAGATAAAAAATGTGCTATTAATTTGCGATTAATCATGATTAACTATGGACAATAATGCGATTGATTGCGATTAAATATTTTAATTGATTGACAGCCCTTGACTGTACATACTTTACTGACCACACTGCTCTCAACATGGAGAAGACTGACTCGGCGTCTCTCAGCGAACGGTGCTAAGAGTGCAAACAACGGCAACAGTGCTGACAGAGCTAACAGTGTTAACCTGGGGGGGAACCGGAGGGTGGGTGCTATGCTTCCGCGAAGACGCCGTTGGTTGGGACGCAGTTATCAGCTGTAACCACCGTATGAGAGCAGTGCAGAGATGCGGACTTGATCTAGGCAGTGGGGCACAACAGAGATTTATATGCACAAGCATCCGGCCCAGCTATGTCAACAAAGCACAGAGAAGCTCTGAAACACACATAGAGGGAGAGCGACTTCATTCTCTGCTCAGATAGACATTACTCCACTATATCTTCACATTGCAAACAGTTGTTTGCTGCTATATTAATGCTCTGAATTTTGAATTTAGCACCTTTAAAGACATTTGGTGCAATTTTTTGCCTTGTTATATTCTTGCCATATTATCCTTTAAATAATATGTAATTTATCTCCCCATAGGTTAACTCAACAAGGGAACTTTTCTTTGCTTTCCTCTCTTTTGATTCTTGTAGCTCAGCAGATCCGAGTATCTGTCGTGCTCGCTAAACTGCTTACGGAGTATTTCTGGGTGATACAATGTGTGGGTCCCTGGATTCTGAATTCATCCATGTTTGTCTATGCATACTAGGGTATGTGGGGGAGGGTGTGCATGTATTTACTGAAGCTGCTCTCACTTAAGTGTTTGTTCAAATCCCTTGAGGAAGGCTTTGCAGTGATCAGCAATACATTTAATTTAAAGCTTTAAATCAGCCATTTTGCATGTTTTAGACCATGTTTTAATGCATATATATTTATATAATCTGTTAATTATTTCCTCAATTAATCTATTCGTTGTTTGGTCTATACAATGTCATGTCTTCTTTAGTCCACAACTCAAAGATATTCAGTTTACTTTAGATAAGTAAAGAAACCAGAAAATATTTACATTTGAGAAGCTGGAATCAGAGAGTTATGTCTTTTTATTTTTCTTAAAGAGGACCTATGATGCATATTTTCAGGTGCATACTCGTATTTTGGGCTTCTACTAGAACATGTTTACAAGCTTTAATGTTCAAACAACGCTTTATTTTTCTCATACCTGCTGTGCTGCAGCACTTCTTTTCACCCTCTGTCTGAAACGCTCTGTTTGAGCTCCTGCCTCGCCCTCTGGAAAAGCCCAATCTGCTCTGATTGGTCTGCTGGCCTACATTTGTGATTGGTCAGCCAAACCTAACTTTTTGGACTCTGTTTCAGCTCCGCTCTAACTAGCTTTGTTTGAGGGCGTGCCAAACTAGCCGTTATGCAAATGTGTTACTTGGTGATATCACCACGTTACGGAAGAAAAGGCGTGACTTCAAGCGAGGCGTTTCAGGCAGTTCAGGAGCAGTGTTTCTGAACTGCCTACTTTGGGCTTTTTAACTTTGCAGACCTTTTATATGCACAACAATTCAACAGACGCTTAAAACTTGAACAAAATGGTCAGTCCACAATGGTTTAGACTTCCTGCACTTTGTTGTCAAAGTTATATTTTTCCTTAAATAGGAATGCAGTTAAAAGCATGGATTGATTTTTCTGCTCAAGTTCTAGCAGGAAGCTCAGATATCTAGAGTCAGCTGCTGAAATCAATGAGAAACCAATAGCTGCTTGGAGGACAAGGGAAATACAATCAAAAATGTGAAAAAAATAAGTTTAGAAAACAGATGGCAGTACTGGAAAGTCTATGTGATTGGTGACGTGTTGTATTCATGTATACATTACCACGCTCTCATTAAAAAACGGTCATTTCTGTAAACATACAAAACTAGAGAATGGCTACCCAAAGCTCTCTCTGTGTGTTTTTTTCTCGTGGCTCTCTGTCGGCTCACTGTCTTCTGACTGGCTAAGCTCTGAGATCACCTTTCTGTGATCATTGTACTTACTACTGTGTGTGGGCGAGCGAGGGAGGGATGGAGACAAAGAGAAAGAGAGCACATTCTCTTGTCTGTTGTTCCCGGCTTCCTCTTTGCCACCGCTCTGCTTTGATATCCCCCTCTCTTTCCTCTCCCCCTGTATTCTTCCACTTTTTCCTACTCTCAAAACCGCCACAGATAACACACACAAACACAAACAACTTCACGGTAGCACATAGAGCACAGACTGACATCCCAGTAGGATGGGACCCTGAGACAAACCAGTACAGCCCAGTGTGAACCCGGTCATGGATCACTGGTAATCCCTACAGTGGATCAGTGGCCTTCTGTGTGTTTTTGTGTGTGTGTTGGCTGAACTTTCAGGTTTCAATAACTGTGAGCACATCCACTTCTCCCACACTTACATTAAGTATCATCCACCTTCCCTTGTTGACATTTGCTATTAGTTTAAATGCCAACATAAACATCTTTATTCCTTTTTATAGACACTCTCGAACACACACGCACAGACACACATTCACTCTGCTACTTTACATTCAAATCTTACCTTGGCTGTGCTTGTGATTAAATTCCTTGTCTCCGAGGAGAGCAGATGCTATTGTTTCCTCCCTTTGGCTGCCATGAACGGAATGAGACTTGAGATCCCCATTCTGGCTCAACCGCCTCGCAGTTGCACTGCATCTATGAGCCCCGACATGTAGTGGAATGAAACTACGGGGTAATATATGGTTGCCATTACACCGAGGCCTGCCAGCTTAACCTCTCTCATAGATCTCCCGGCGGAATCTCCTCTATGTTGTTTTCAGAGTTAAAGCTTGTTCTCTCCAAGTTGACTTTTGCTGGTGCGAGGCGTATGACCGCCTCGCCTGCTCTTATATTCCAGCCTTATTCACAAATGTATTAGCATGTGGAAGTGATCTGTCCAGTGTTATGAGTCAAACAATCATTTGCCTCCCCCATCATCATGTGTTTATAGTGCAGAAGCTGGCCAACAGGTGGCACTGCAACTCTTTGTTTTCTCCGTGTGAGGAGCTGTCCGTGGTGCTGAATGTAAATCGGCCTGATCTGCTGTTGCAAAGGGAGACGAGAGGATAGATTTGATGGGATTGAGGGAATGTAAACAAGAAGAAAAGGATGAGAGGAAAAGATGAAAAAGGAGGGTAGGATTTAAGGAGGGGACAGGAAGGGGAAAGGGATGCCGGAGAGGGAGAAGTTAATGGTGAGGATGAAAGAAAAATATGAAGAGAAAGAGAGGGGGGAAAAGGTTCGAAAAATCAAAAGGGTGATCACGATGCAAAGAAAGTGAAAGAGAAAATGCATAAATGAACGCCGGATTGAACAGAAATTGCAGAGGTATACGACAAGCTCTGAATGGAAAAAAGAGCAATAAATCAGACAACGGAGAGAAGAGAATATGAGGGAGAGATGTAAAGTGAAAAAAGAGAGGGATTATGCCATGCTTTCCACTTCAGTAAGCAGGAGGTAGGTTAAGCAGGAACCAAGTTCACCCTGTGGGCATGGAGCAAGGTTTCTATTAGTTGAATGTGGCAGAATGGTGGATGCTGAAGGAGCAAATGGATGGAAATAACATAGAGAGCAAGTTAAAGGTGTTGATTATGATGCTGATGATGACAGGGTGAGAAAATATCAAACAATGGAAAAGAAAACGACGAAAGATGGGGAAAATGGAAAACAAAAAATCTGACACCAAAATGAAAAAGACATTCTCCCTGAATGCCCTAAAGGCTGGCAAAGTACGTGTCTGTGTGTGTGTGTGTGTGTGTGTGTGCATCGATATGCTCAGTCGCTGGTGTGTATTTCTGTTTGTCTGTGTCTGTCACGGCGACAACAGTGTTTATGTGCGCATGAGAGGGACGAGCAGTGGAACAGACGTAGACAGATGGGGCTAAGAGGGGTGGAAGACATTAAGTGTGTCGTGTCCGTCTGTGTGAGTGTGTGTGTGTGCTGATGATCTCTCTGTGTGTGTTAGCTGATGATCTCTGATGCAGTGGCAGCAGCGGTACAGTATGCATGACACAGATAGCAGGATTTATCCTCTCCACAAGACTACAGATGGTGACAAGGGAAGCCTCTGCTTCCCTCCATTCCCCCTGTATGACTCTCTTTCTCCGTCTGCCCCCCTACCACCACCCCATCTCCAGCTCACCAACCCTCTCCTCTGGCCCTTCTGTGTATATTTGCTTTGCTTTGTCATACTCTGACAATGATCCAGTAATGGGATTGTCAAAGTCAAAAGTCTATCTTGTACTATCTCTACAGACTATTCAGTAGTGGGTAAAGGGTTTACTTACCAGGGTTAGTAGAGCAGTCTCAGGTTTCTTTAGGGCTTCATGAGGTGATCTAGGAGGAATCTGTGGGAAGAATAAAAAAAAACAACAACATTCAAATATATATATTTGTATTTTTAACCTGTGGTATATGTACTTTTGTGAGCAAATGACCTTTAGGAGTCTGTTGCTTTCTTCCAGTATTACATCTGGTAGAGCGGCTTATAATGATTAAATACTAATTACTGTATATGGTGTACACCTTAACCCTCGCGATCCCGACCGACTTTACTATATTTCAGAGGCTGTAGCACGTTCAGTGTTAAAGGTAGAGTAAAGGTACAGATATATAAAACTATAAAACCAAGAAACCCATTAGTACCAACCACGTCATGCTACCTTGTCGGGAAGGAGGCTACATAAAGCTCCTAAGGTAAAGGGGTACCTTGACCTTTGACCTCAAGATATGTGAAAGAAAATGGGTTCTATGGGTACCCACAATGAAGTTTGGGGCAAACACCATGCAGTTTTTGCATGCAGTATAAATGTGTTATTTTCGCCTATTGTAAAATGGTGTATTTTGAATATTTCTTCTTACTGGGGTCCCTAAACAGTCTTGGAATTGCATAAATTGGGTATCACTGTAAAGCTGAAACTGTATGGATCCATTGAGACCAATTGTACCATTTTTTGAAATTTGACATCTCTGTATAAAATGACCTGTTGTGACCTCTAGGATAATCACAGCCGCATGAAGCTTTACAGCCACAGTTATGGAGCAGCATTCATTTAGAGTCATGTTTCTATCCACCTGGCAAATGTCCAATATTTAAGTCTTTTAGATAAAATTTTGATTACAGCTGCTTAAAGCTGATTGACTATGACATGCTACCACTACTATACTGCTCTGGCATGGGGGACAGAGTGCTGTACGACCTGCACGACATGGAGAGGATGTTCCCACTGTAACCTACAGGGTGCTGCATCACCCCTCTTTGGACTGACAGGCTTCTAGAGACACATTATGCACACATGAGGTTCATTATCATCCATCTCCCACACGGCCAACTTTTTCTTTCACTTTTATTTGTAAACAAACCACACGGCACACACCGTCATGCTAGAGTCGTTTCCAGCCAGTGGCTTCTTCTCCAAATCAGCAGCTGGTTATTGTTGTCTGAGACCGACCGCAAATAAACAACACAACATTTAGCCGGCGCAAAACTGATGCAACACAACAGATAAACATCGGCCACTGCCATCAGCGAATGTCAACTTATTTGCCGATAAGCCAATGGCAGTCAGCGAGGCGAATATTGTCCGATACCGATGTTCGGCCGATAAATCGGTGCATCCCTAGTGAAAGGCCATCATAGCCTCCTTAAGGATGCATTGCACCCTCTCTCTACATTCATTCTTGTGTCTTATGGGTGTCTTCTTTGCAATGATACATACTGTACAAATGGGGACAATGGCAAAAGCCTTGCGAAAATCGCTTCTCGAAGGAATTGATGGTATTTGGCTTAGTACACACGAACAGTGATGGAAGTAGTTGTGTGAAATATGAAAAAGAAGCACTTGAGAGAGAAGTTCAAACCATGTCGACTTTCCCTCCTCCGCACACCTGGCCAGTTGCTGCATGAAGTGTCCATCAGTGTGTTTACATGCACTTAACCAGGTTACAGTCGGCTTTCTACAGTAAGCCGATTTCTTAAATTTCATGTAAATGAGAAACCTGGTTTTCTGTAAGGGATTAGAGAAACCTGATTTCCCCAGGTACTGTACAGTTCTCCTGGAGAACACCAATTTCTCTGCCAGCTATTTACAAGTACATACGTATGTGCGTGACAAAGACTTCAGTGGCGTGGATGAATGATAGGAGAGATCACAGAGTGATGTGTCCTTGTACTGTATTTCAAATAATTCCATCCAAAGCCCTCCTGAAACTAACACAAAGTTTCCTCCATATGTCCAAATAAGGCGATTTCCACAACTGAACATTTGTTGTATCAGACATTTTCTCGTTGTGAGGAAAAGCTGCGCTCTGTCAGTCTGCATGATTGTCAGACTTTTTCAGAAAGTTAAAAAAAATTGTCGGACACACTTCTCCTGATTCCGCCAACGGAGAGGGGGTTTCACACACTGTTGTTGTTTGTAGAACACCGAGGCCTTTATACCTGGCCACTCTCCACCTGTCCCAGACCTTTCCCTTCACACTCTGTTGGAGAATAAAGAGGGCTCCGAGCAGGTTGGCAATACTGAATACTGGCTTTCCTGTCTCCAGCATCATTGTATAACTTTGCAAAAAGTCTCCCACTCACCCCGCTTGGTGGTGAAGAAGGACTTTTTGTGTGTAGGGAAGTTTGCTGTTGAGTGCATCAGTTTTTAGGTTTTGCCTCCTGACCTTGGTCGCCTGTGGACCAGCTGCTTACAAAGTCTTCTTTCCGTTGAGATGAACCCTGAGTGCATGAAGGCGCAACATGTTCTAATCCCAACTTGTCACATACTGACGCTTTGTCAGACCCCTTGGCGTCACTTTTTGGTCGCAGTAAACACATGTTTAAAGTTCAACAAAAAGTGAAAGTGAATTGAACAAAAACACTTGCTTAGGTTAAAGCCTTGACACAACAAGCCGGCGGACAGTTTGGGGCCGTCAGTGAGCGTCCGTCGGCTTATAGTTTTTGTGGTGTGTCCCACACCGTCGGCTCTAGTCTGCCCGTATGAGAGATTTCTTTGGCCAATTTTTAGGAGGCCAGGCTGCATGGTAAGTTCTTCTGCTCCTCTTAATTGCTTTGCAGATTTCACTAAATTAGGGTGCAAGACTGGTACTCACTACCGAGGGCATTCCCCAAATTCATATTTAGCTGGTGGCCCATTTGACAGTGACACTCAACAACATGGCCTTGCTGGGTGTGTCCCTATTAACCGCACAGACACATACAAACTTCTTGTCAGCTAATGAGTTACTTTCCTGTAAGATATCAACGCCACCATTGGAACATGTCATGTATGTAGCCGCGCAAATTCGACACATTGTGCTACAGTATGTGTAACCCAACCAGTAGTATTCAATTATTTTCAGTTTCATTAGTTACATATTACATGACGTGATCACAGGAAGAACTAGTACCCTCTTGTAGGGCTGGGACGATAAATCTATCTCCTGATTCGATACTATCACGATACTTAGGTGCCGATTCAATATGTATTGCTATATTTAAGTGTTGCGATTCTATAATTATTGGGATTTGATAATAAGATTTTTTTTTACTTTTAAACACTAGACCATGGGAAAAAGTTGAATTACACACTTCTACTTACTTTTTTTTGGGAAAATATCTCAATTGATACGGTAAAAATATTAGATTTTCAGCATGTATTCAGTCAAAGATGTCCTGAAGTCAAATATATCGATCATTGTCAGGTATTATTTATTTAATCTTTTCCAGCAACCCAAAAATCTAAGACTTTTCCATCACAATAATGGTATTTTCTTTTTAATTTATAAAGGACATATAATGTTTTATACTTCTAGTGAATATAATCCAATCAATCTTATTTCTATATATATATTTTGTATATACAGTTCCCTTTGTTAACACCTTATTTTAAAAAATGGATGTAGTCACACATGTATACTTCTGCTATCTTTGCCAAGTCCATCGCTAGCTCTCCCGTCAGCTCCGTTCTCTTTATACATCCATGATCAGCTCCATTGGGGACATTTGAATGCATTTAACATAAATGTCAGTATATGGGTGCTCTACAGTTGTAACGTCGGCTGATTTGACCACAGAGATGAGAGTGATTACTTGACCGCACGTTACCGAATACGATAACGTTTCCTGTCCATGACATAGTTAGAATGCAGCTTTAACCGTGATGTCTAGCTCTGTTTTTCCTGGTAATGTGTGAAACCCAAAGTGTTTCCCTACTTTACTGTATGTGTAGTGTTTACCACTTTGGATTTAACATGTGAGGGTGCAGGTCGTATCCACGTCAACCCTCCGCCGTTTTCTACTTTCTTGATTTGGCTCGTTGCGGTTTGTTTTGGTTTTTGACGGATACGGAACAGATATGACGTCACGTTACTCAGACTACAACAATAAAAGCGTTAACTTCCTTCTGCCTCCCATGAGACTCAAATGAAGCAAATATATTGATTTTGGCATTATTAAATTGATTTCAAAATCGTAAAAAAAATATCCCAATACATAGGTGAATTCATTTTTTCCCCACACCTACTAAATATGCAAATATTTGCAGAGCTGACAGGGCTCAAAATATCTTGTTCTATCATTGTTCTGAAATGTATGGTGGGATGGAGGTCTGAATGTGTTTACTATACTGTTTTAATGTTTTCTTTACTGCCTTTGTGTCTGCATCTATTCCTTCCTCACTTGTCTGTAGTCCACTGGTTTATTCAGCCTCTGTCCATTCGTGTCTTTTTTTATATTCCCCTTTTCTCTGTTCCTACTGCAAAGAGAATTACCTTTCTTCCTCACCTTTTTCAGTCTCTCTTTCTACCTTTTTCACACACATGCACACAGACACACACACACACACACACACAGCGATTTGTTCTTTCTCTCTCTCAACCTCTAGTTGTGAGATCAATGCCTCCCCCAGGTAGGCCGAGTCTCAGCTATTCTGCCACACAGTGTGGGAGAGTTCAAAGGCAGACCAGTGGCATACTGAGTCAAATTCTATGTGTATCTCAATGCTCTTTGCATGTTTTCTGTATTTGAAAATCACTAAATGGGAGTCAGACTAGAATATATCTCTTATCCTGCGAAGATCTGAGGATTCAGTGCAGTGCTTTGGAAATGAAAATAGCACAAAGATTTAAGAAGAGGGGGCTGTAAAATGATGATGATCAGTTCGCCTTGGAACTAGCCATTGTGACTGACTTAAATGCAAATTTTCTGACAATGGATACTGAATATCGGCTTCAAAACTGTACGTGGTTGTCGATTTATTACTGATTTATATGTTTTTTGCATTGACAAACTGGGCACAGATGGTGTAATAAATCCCATGGTGCACCAAATGCCACCCTTTACTTGACCACATGCTGAGTTAACTGTATGGTAGAGCACACAGCTATGTCATTAGAGATATAGCACAGCATTAGAAGCTGGATAACAACAAACCACCACCAGTGTTTACATTTGTGCTTGTTTGCTTGGGCATAAATGCACAAATGTGTCAGTATTAGCAGATAGATAGAGGAAATGGAAGGAGATAAGCAAGACAAATCAGGGGATTGGGGTGAGGGCAATACTCCAGAAAGAAGGATTAGCGAGTTAACCTGATGTATTTAACTAAAATTCAGGAAAATCCTGGATTTTCTGTTCCAAAAATGGGGCTCTCAGAAAAGCTCCCGATTCACAACTTGAGATTACCTCAAGTCTGTGACTGTTACCACTGCAAGAAAGACCATGAAATGTCACATTAACTTGATCTTAGCAAGTGATTAGGCTAGTTTTCAGCCTGTCTCATCTCCATTGTGAATCAATGTGATCTATTTTGATATCTTGGGTACGTTTTGAAGTTGTACATGTGCAGTTATGTTGACTGTTTCAGCCTTCCAACAAACTTCGGTTATAGTGATGAACATTGAGAATTACGACCCAACTCTGCAGTTCCCCATCAGCTCTATGGAGCGTTTGGCAACATTCAGCTCAATGTTTTGGTATGACTGCCCGCAACTTTACTGTTTTGGTTCACTCTCACTGCCCTCATCAATGCAAATTCCAGGTAAAGCAGTGAAAGCAGTGACAAAGCTCTAAAATCCCACTGCACACTAGTACCTGACCAGTTAGCGACAAGCTGGCGAACGCAATGCAGCATGTAGCAGAGCCCTGAGGAGTTGGTAGAGACCAAAAACAGAGCAAAAATTAGGGTGAATAGATTTACATTTGGATTTTTGTCTGCTGGATGTGTAAATTAGTAACTTTTGCCATATCAACCTAAAAGGTGATAATGTTAATTTTGTGTTTACAACTTGTTTAGTAAATTATGGTTCCATTTAGAGTCAAATAGACCATAAAGCAGGGCATGCTTTCGGGCGTGGCTACCTTGTGATTGACAGGTTGCTACCACGGCGTTAACCGGTCTGGGTGTTGTCTGCGTTTTCGCCTTAAAACTTTAACCCTTTCACAGTGTGTTTTCAGTTCATGAAAGCTAATTCTGAAATTTTGGTCAGCTAAAAATGTCTTATTCAGCGTTCGGTTGTTCTTAGCTCCACACTCGTGTCACTTCTGGTTGCAAAAAATCAAGATGGCATCGGCCAAAACGACAAACACTGTACAGTAGTGAAGCCAAATTATTCTGGTTACAGAAGCTGCCATCTTGAGATGTTGACCTCATTTGGAGCTAGAGTCTGTGCAGTAGTGATTGGGGGGCTGAAGCTACAGTATTTAAGTCCTGCCCAGACACTAGCCCGAGCCAATCACGAGCCAAGCATGGCTGCAATTTGCTGGCATGACACACCTAGCTGCTACGTTAGCACAGTGGTAGCTGTTTGGCTAGAAAGACACAACAACTAAAAGTCTCTGTAACTATATCTATGATGAAATTGACACATATTCTATTTCACAGACTTGTTGCAGTTAGGGAAAGTTAAAGGTACATCTCCTCTCTCGTACAATTCCCGAGCCTCCAGCTGTGTGACTACTTCACTCAGAACAGCTGTCAATCACAGCTGTCAATCATGGCATCACACCCTCTTTTTATAGCATCAAATAACTAATTAAAACCAAACTTATCAGAATAAGAAACACTTCAACATACTTCAGCGTGATGAGAACTACCTAAAATGACAGAAAACCATCCTTGGGAAAAATAAATTTGACATGTACTTTGACTTTTTAGTTTGGACCATGTCCCATCCGCTAACATGGAGGAGGCGGGATTTATGACCTATACTGCAGCCAGCCACTAGGGGGCTATCGAGGTGTTTTGGATTCACTTTTGGGGAGCTGTCATGCAGTCCATCTTTATATACAGTCTATGGTTAAAACTAAATCGTCGTTTTGAATTACCCAAAGCCAGGCTTTTCACAATAAGCCCTGCTTTCTTAAGCTTTGTTTAGACTCGCGTGAGACACCATGGCACGGGCCTCTGTAGATGGTGCGCGCACTACAAGCATGCACAAAGGCGTTTATGCTCAGCGAGTTGTTCATTGCAATATGCTCCGAAACGCCAGGAGGCGTACAAACTAAATATTCTATGGATAAGCAAGAAGTCGACGAGTGGTACCGGAAAGGAAAGTAGGCAACAGTTGTAAACACTAAACACCGATGTACGTACCGTCAAACATTGCATTTGTGTACTGTAATTATTACTGACGCTTACATCCAAGTAGAAAATGACTTCTTGTCTCTCGGTGCTTCCCTTAAGGTCGCCACTCTTTCCATGAGACCTTTTTTTTTTTAGCTTTTACAAAACAATCTCTTATATTATTTTATTTATTTTTATTTTTTATTTAACCTTTATTTAACCAGATAGTACTCATTGAGATTAAGAATCTCTATTGCAAGAGAGACCTGGCCAAGACAGCAGCATTTAAACATACATTAAAGTTCCAGACGCCACAACATAAAACAAATGCTAAATAAATACATAGCATAATATCATTAAAAAAGCACATTAAAATCAAGTGTTTGAAGCCAACGTTAAAGTGAAAATATTCAGAAACACATATTCTTTCACAGCCTGCAGCAAAAAGCCTCTTCTTTCCCCAGTGGGTTGCCTATTTCTTTCCAAGTATTTAATGACATTGGACTGTCATGGTGGTCTCTTAATGAACAGTTGTAGAGATGTCTGTACAGGCAGACCATGTTGAAACGAAAAGCGCATCGCGTGCAGTCGGCACGTAGTTACAAAAATTCATAGGTGCAAGACAAACAACCGCGACAACTTACGGAGCCTTCGCGTAACCATGCGAAAGCCGTGATGACGTTGTTTTCTGGCGCGAGGTGCGGCGACCATAAACCAAGCTTAAGCCCCCTCTTTGGTACGCCTCTCCTTTGTACTTGCGTGTTTACATGGTGTACACACATTTATCCTGGGGAACTAAATTGTTATCAATGTCCACTGTTAAAGGTAAAAGACCTCCAACCTCCAACACACACACAGCCACACACAGCCACACACGCACACACACACAGATGGTTATGCAGGTCCTGAGGTATTATCTCACTGTTCTTTCAGCAGAACACAGAGCATTTATCAATCTCAGTTTTACTTGACACCCACACACTTTCACACTGGCTCAGTTGTATTTTTTTCTTTTTCTGGTAATGCCATGTGTAGACGTGTATGTGTGTGTGTGTGCCTGTGTGTATTCATGCCTACATCGTGACAATATTGTTTTATTACCAGGAGGGCGAGGTGCCTAATTTCCCTTGAACAAGGTCATATCCTGTCTAGCGAGAAACAGGAAACAAAGGCCATGCTCGTCAGGAGGAGACCTGGATCCCACTGCTGCAAATCACGGATGTCATGCCTTCTAAGTAGAGCTGGTCCCCTTCCTCTCTTTAGCGCTCACGAGTGTACACACGCTTGAATGCATAATGCGAGCCAAGTCGAGATCTAACTCGCAGCCATGCTGTTTTGTCTCGCTGTGACAGATAAATCCGAGTTGTGGTTTTGTGCGTCTGTGTGTGCATGCGGCGCCCACGGCACCTGTCAATCACCCCTGTCGTTTTTGAATGAGCTTCACCGGGAGATGAGGGCCTATTTGATTTGAACGCTGAGGGGGAGCATACGGCCTGTATCACTGTATCACACACACACAGAGGGAAGAGAAACTTGCTATTCCTGCAATATGTCAGATCCCCTTGAATGCACGGCGGCATGCATAAAGACCAACAAAGAGCCAAGGCAGACACAAAGACACAGACACATATGCGCACATGTGCAGGAACTCGGCACAGTTCCCGGATCTATTCTATTACGGCAATGCTCCAGTGCGTTTAAATGAACACTCTCCATCCTCATCATTTAGGCAGAGAGAAAGAGAGAGAGAGAGAGAGATCAACCGGAAGAAGAGAACGATATGATAGCTACCAGCTGAAAGCATGAGCAGGGTAGAGGGAGAAAGACAGGATGGCAGTGTGAGAAAGGGAAGACAGAGTGACATACTGAGAGAGTGTGTGTGGTCAGAGGGCTGGGGGCTTGTGTCCTGCTGTACAGAGAGTGCAGACGGAGTGTGGGGTAGCTTGGCCTGCTAACCTTGGAGTGCTAGTAATTGGCACTTAGCATTAAACAGCCCCTCTCCCTCTGGGTTTATAAGACTCACGTACAAAATAAAGAGCAGCTGTAAGCTTTGAGAGACTAAAAAGAGTTAATCACGCCTGCAAATATGAGCTACAGAAATGTATCGCAAAAATATAAACAGTATATAATGACAGTAGGGGTGTAACGATTAACCCGATATGTGTCGGAAAATCAATACAAGAGTCTTGGATACGGCTACATCGATATAAAACTATGAATCCAACTCAGATTATGAGTCACATCGGTCAAAAAATGTATACAACCATCATAAACCAATGCAAATAGCTCCACTTGAGCTGCTTTTGTTATGTGTGTGTATGACATGGATGTGGTAAGAGCGGCAAGAGAGAGAGCGGGGTGTGTGTGTGTGTGTGTAACGTTATGAGGAGCGAGACAGCCACCGAGACCAGACCCCTCATCAATGATTAGAGAAGCAAAGAGACGAAACTCTGCTACTGCCATTTTGGAATGACAACGACAATCAGTCCGTGGACATGGATGTATAAAGAGAAGTCTGTAAATTTGAGGATAATTGTATCCTAGAAACACTACATTTGACATAATACTTTAAAATTAGAGTATTAAAGTGAACAAGATAATAACATGTTAACGCATATTCATTCACTAATTTCATACATTTAAGCAACTTGCAATTTTTAGTTTGTAGCGGGCTCAGTTTTAAAGCTAGAGTGAAGATAAAGGTATCAACCATGTCATACTAGCTTGTCGCAAAGGAGGCTAAATAACACTCCAAACATATACTAATTTTTGGTGAGGAAAAACTGGCATGGCCATTTTCAAAGGGGTTCCTTGACCTCTGACCTCAAGATATGTGAATGAAAATGGGTTCTATGGGTACCCACGAGTCTCCCCTTTACAGAAATGCCCACTTTATGATAATCACATGCAGTTTTGGGCAAGTCATAGTCAAGTCAGCACACTGACATACTGACAGCTGTTGTTGCCTGTTGGGCTTCAGTATGATTTGAGCATATTTTTTATGCTAAATGCAGTACCTGTGAGGGTTTCTGGACAATAATTGTCATTGTTTTGTGTTGTTAATTGATTTCCAATAATAAATATATACATACATTTTCATAAAGCAGCATATTTGTCCACTCCCATGTTGATAAGAGTATTAAAAACTTGACAAATCCCTCTTTAAGGTACATTTTGAACAGATAAAAAATGTGCAATTAATCGTGATTAACTATTTTAATCGATTGAAATCCCTGTTTAAAACACAAACAACTATTTCAGTTTCCAGCAAACCGGCCGAATATGTTAAAACTTGTAGAAAACAGAGTTGAAGGTTAGTACACTGTTGGATGTCTTACTGCCAAGGCTTCGCCTCTATTCATATGTTTGGAAAATCTAATTTTCTACATTTTGAGTCGCACAAAGCTTGGTTACACTTATGATTTCAGTGTGTATTGCAAAGCGAATCTTCGTGCACTTGGCTGTGAAAAGAGTAGAGCCACCTTCAAAAGGGCTGTAAATCATTCCAGTCCCACTTGGGGTCAAGATTCAGCCTGCTTTGATTCACAGCACTGGGCAGTGATATTTACTGTTCTTTTGGGGAGGGCTGGGTACTTGTGTTATACCAGTATTTGTAACAGATCATATCCAAGACTGTCTGTGTACTGCAGACCAGTATCTGTGAAAGAAAAACCACACTGCATGACACATACAGGCACAACTAATGACATTAAAATGTGAACACCTCATTAGCTTAAAGCTGCATTAATGGATTTTTTGCCAATTGGGGGCATGAGATGCGTATTTTTGTAGGCCAACCAGGAAGTTAGCATCGCCCTGGGTTCCCTCGACAAAAAGCCAATGGAATTTTTCCTTGGGTTTTGGATCATGGCAGAAAATAAGCTCTGTGGAAAACAAATGTTTACTTACATGTTTGGTTCAGCAATATAATCTTCACAAACGAACACCACTTCTATGATTTTTGAAGCATTAATGCAGTAAAAAGCTAACATTAGGCTATAAACTACACCACAGTCGCATGAGCGCGAGTATACACAACGAGGCTGTAAAGGCAGACGAGTCGCTGTGATGACTTGTTAGCAACCGCCTTTTTTAAGACACACAAAGGATTCAATAATTCACAAGTAGGGTATTTATGGATGTATTTTATGTCGTAGAACCACAGACCTTGTTTCAGGCATTAAACGAAAGACCCATTCAAAAGACCCATTGACTTCCTAAAAAGCTAACTCATTTCCGGGTTTTAGGATCCATTCCTGTAGCACTCTATTGTCGTATTATCACCTTATAAAACTCCGTTTTGGTCTCCACCATCTCCTAAGAGAAATATGTGTGTATACTGTATATATAAGCTAGTTACTAACTTTGTCTATCAGTCAACTGGTGCTAAGCTGGTGGCGCAAAGTGGGTTTATCAGAGCAGTTTTCTGTTGAAAACAGCTGACTGCTGCAGAGCTGGTGAGAATTAGCTTTGGATTTGTCACGAGCAACATCTTTCACATTCAAATAGTCCAATATCAACATAAAAATATTGATTAGTGCAGCTTTAACAAGGATGAATTATTTTGTTAAAATGTTAAAATTGTAAAATCACAGCCCTAGACACTGCCTGTCAAAACACTATTGATTTAATATATTACGGTATATGTTAAGATATAATAAATATTGTTTACCTTACATAAGTATATTTAAATCCCTGGCTCAAGGGAGACTGACTACTGTTGCGTTTCTATTGTATCAGGTAATTGATAATATATCAAATAACATAGGACATGTTGGAGAAAGTAAAAGGGAGAGAAAGAGAGTGAGAGAAATCATTTCATTCATTCACTCAGACTCATTTTTAAATAGAACTAGGAGCACTTGTGGTGAAGAGGAGGCTGAGAGTGAAGGAGAAGCACTTTGATTTACCAGTTGATTTATGCTCCAACCCTCACGTTGCTATTCTAAGGCATCTGATTAAGACGTGTGTAAATTATGTTGCTCTGATCCTGATTTTGTGAGAAATTAAAATTTTATAATTTTGTTTTATTTTCCTTTTTACATTATTATTCCTCGCTGCAGTGTAAATTTAGCTTTAACACTCTAAACAATTCCAATATTACGAGAGATATGGGCTATACGCCTAGCATTTAACTAATTAATAGTATGATCACCAGGGAAAACACTAAGTAATATTGGGTTTTGGAGACTGGACCAGTTAGATCATTTCCATAATTTTTTTTGTTACCATGAATAGAATGGAATGGATAATTAAAAGCGTGAGAGTCCATTGAGAGAGGGTGGTAGGGGTGGTGGATGGGTCAAACAAACACAAGACTTTTAACCAGGAGACCGGTGCTCGTGTCCCATGTGAAACTAAAAGTAACGATTTTGTCACATCAGTCTTTAGTCATGTGACTCGTCAGTATCGTCAGTCACTACTCAGTGAAGTTAACATCAACCACAACTGTTTCCTAACCCTACCTAAGTGGTTGTGTTGCCTGAACCTAAATGAAGCGTGTATTGACACGGCGTCCCTGCTCCGTCAAAAAGTGATGCAAGAGGGTTACCCCGTGCATCGGTCTCCGATGCCGAAAGGCACTGACCAAGCAGCGGTATTTGACGAGTTGGGAGTGAGAATGAGCTGGACTATGACCATGTAAAATTTGAGGTTATTTTACTGTACAGTTTTGGAGAAAATTAAAGGGAAGTTAGTTAATTTTTACATTATAACATTAATAATTTCCTCATATTTGAACTGTTGAAATTCCTTAATAGGTTTACTGAAATTTTCAAAGGAGTCAGTCCACTTCAGAATGACCCCGACTATGACCACGTCAAATTTGAAGTCATTTTACCATCTCACTCCAAACTAAATTGAAAAGTTGGTACTCCGGCTGCGTCCGCAAAGAAGGAGAAATACACCAAACGGTGCAGAAAAAAAAGAATGGTGTAGGTAAAACAATTCTGGTGCATGTCATTTTAAAGGTTTTCGAGCCCTGACTATAGACTCATGTATACTGCCCAGGAAGCTGCACCACCGCATCCCACCAATATTCTATTACTTCAAGATTATGTCTGTGATCTAGTAAAAAGCCCAAGTCTGCCTTTCCTGGGTCTTTCATGCTGCATCTCACATTAAAGTAGACTTTGGTCTATCATTATGAAACCCTAATGATGCTATTGTAGCAAAATGTGATGGTTTAATTGGACTGTGTGGGAGAGGTGTTGAACATTTTCTTATGTTCTGGCTGTGGCTGGTGTTTAAGCACATTTGGAAAGGCCCAAACGTCCTCATTCAACAGGTAAGCAAAGACAGTTTTTTTTCAACAACACATTCACTAACACCACCTCATTCATTACTGCATCTTACACACTTCTCATTGGCTGTTGTTTCTTGTCTAATTGTATTTCTTGACTAATATCCCACTATTGTTCTTCTTCTCTGCACACAACATCCTCTTAGAACCAAGTGTTATTACAGTACATTTCTGTGTTAAAAAAAGATGGGAAAATCTTTTACCTTTGCACTGGTGAAATGATCTTCGACAGCACATACGCACACAGAACACCCAATTTGTCATTTTTCCTCACTCAGATCTAATTATAGTCTTGGAGAAACAGTTCTTTAACAGTTGCTATTTTTTACTTTTATGAATATTACTTTAAAGCTGAAAATCACACTTCTACGTATACATTTAACACACTGGCATAATACAGTCGTGTTGTGTGTTCAAAAAACAAACTCAAAAGAAAAATCATGTCTTTCTGAACCTTCTAAGGATTTAAAGCCACTCAAAACTTGTTTTCATAAGGAAAAAAATAAGTTAAAAACAAAAAAAAATATTTTTAGTTGTTATCAATCACACTCAAATTCAGTTAATCTACTTTGATTGACAGTGCAAACAACTCATCAACTGTCATCACATGTTGATTGGTGCATGGAAGTATGTGACATCACTTTTTCCAGCTGAGACCTGCCCACTTCAAATCAGTGAGAAAAGCCAGGACAAACCAGTGGGTAACCTCCGGGTCTGAGAAGTCAAGCCAATGCATAAGTGCCTTAAACTTGCATTCTTTCTAATAGCCAGCAGGGGGCGACTCCTCTGGTTGCAAGAAGAAGTCTGATTGTATAGAAGTCTATTTTCAGTTCATGAAAGTTAATTGTAACATTTGGTCGCCTAAAAATGTCTGACTCAGCATTCGGTTGTACATAGCTCCACCCTCTCATGTCACTTCTGGTGGCAAAAAAAAACACTAACAATGAAAACTATGATATAGAGGAACTGTAAATACTTAGAATGGCTATAGCTGAAAAAAAAAATACTCACCATAATAGTATCAAAACAGGGTTTGATTTCATCAAAATCTTAAAGATTATAATTTAAATGACCCTGCCCCAACAAAAATCAACATTATGTCTGTGGCTGGACCGCAGAGGGCCAACCCTGCAAACGCAAAAGTCTGTCACTGAGTGAGTTGCTCTTTAGACGGAATAACAGAAAGTTTATGAGCAGGCTGCCATGTTATTTCCTGTTTGAAACAGGCATTGCACGATAGGTTACGTCACCGCTTGAATGGCCAGTTGAGGGGAGCAACGCGTCCCCTAGTGTCCTTGCCGGACCTGGTGGACATGTACCGCTGGATTTAACATTATAGACGACCATTATTTGTGTAACAATTTACCCAAAATTCACCGACAGTACACGGTCCAACCATATAAAGAAAAGTTCGGAAACTTGTGTTTGGTGGATTATTTCTCTGTTGTTACAATGCTAATTGGCATTGTATTTTACAACGTTGGAAAGCCTGTTTATTTACCTTCACAATGATGTCCAACTTGTAAGGATCATGCATTTGTGGGATGAGCAGCACAGCTGATTATGTGGGTAGCGCCCAAGAAAAATTTGCCAAAATGCTCTGCCAATGGTAAACAGAAATAGAGAAATAATCGACCAAACACAAGTTTCCGAACTTTTTTTTCCCAGTTTACTTGGTATTCACTGAGTCTTGTTGTATATCAGTCTATTACCACAGTTAGGGTATTTGAAATTCAAGGGCTCTACTGGGAAGAATCCAAAATGGTAATATTTCCTCTGCTCTTTTTTGTCAGAATGTCCTATGTTTAGCCAAATTCAGAGCTTATGGCATCCACAACAATCGGTCAGTCACACCACAAAAGCACATTGTTTGTAAAATCCTGTTCTCTCTGTGACTGGGCCCCATCTGCATAATCAAGCCCACAGATCATTACCATGTGTGCCATATTACATTTCTGCCAAACCCCAATTAAGGTAGGATTACCTATGCATGGCCAGTTTTATCCTCATTTTGGAAGTGGGGTCCATATCCATAAGCAGCTCACAGTTAATTTGGGCTTGAATCTAACATGCACCTGTATTTGCTTTTGCCATCGGACCTGGCATTTGCTAGTGCATTCTGCATATTAGGGTTAAAAATCCGATGCTCAATATATGACCAGTGGAAACTTTCTGTTACTGAGACGGCAATTAACTTAAAACTTTCCACCCATTGCAGTCTCAGTGCGGGCACATAATTGATTTCCATTAATTGCAGGTGCTGCCGCAACTGAGTTGTGCATAAAATTAGCACAAAAGCACACAGAGTGTCCTCATCAGGAAACATATCTCTGCGTGATCGACAGCGAAGGCTGAATTAGGATTGTAAGAAGATGAAGAGCTCTGTGCAAAACTCATTAAAAATAGTTAACAACTGACATTACTTTATTAAACATGTGCTTACAGTATGCACACGCGCGCACACCAGAAGACACACATTCACCCAGCACCACTCCAGGGACTTAATTATTGCCACATATGAGCAGAAGGAAGCTCCCTTATATTATTAACATAGTTTCATTTTCCTTTTAATATTCAAGAAAATCTTATTAAAGAAAAAAAAAAAAACTCCTTTGCTGAAAACAGAGAGGAGATCTTGATTAAATAAAAATATCTCTGCTCCTTGCCTGTCAGAGAGAAAGAGTGAGACAGGCGCGTTGTAATGATGAGGCCGGCAGGTTTAGCCTTTGAAGAAAAGAGATTTATCAATATTAACAAGACTCGCCTCCACCTTGACCTCCTATTCTTCGATCACAACTTTTACCCTTTTTTTTATTCTCCGCTTTTAATTCAGGTTACTGGACATTGATATAAAGCGTTCTCACAACGAATGCAGCCAGAGATCTGAAGAAGTCCTTTAAAACTTCCTCTGCCTCACGACTGAACCACATTGACAGGCCTCACAACAAAAAGAAGCTTTTTCTTATGTACACAGCTGAATACGTAATGAAATCACATCTATCTTGATACACATCTGAATCTTGTGATTTCATATTCTGCACGTTTTTTATTCGCGGCATTTCATTCAACATCTCACTTCTAAGCAACATGAAACGGCAACACCGTCTCGAGCACAAAACCCTGCAGGAAACAGTGTGTCATGCATTACTTATGCGTGAATTGTTCATGAAATGACATCTCTTGTCATGTAAGGCGCGTTATTTACATCAAATAGCATACTAAATGACAGTGAGCCTTTGTAGTCTCACCACTAATTCTTACAGATGTTTTTTAATGTTGGTGCAACATGAAAAATACAGTAGAATAGTGTCTATTGTGCACATACTGAGGTTAGACCTAAGGACATTTCTCTGACAAAGTTTCTTTACAGGAGATACAGGAGGTCAATACATCTCTACTGTATAAAGAGTTACAAATAGCTGATGTCTGGTACACTGATGCGTGACATAACTCACATAAAAACTAATAATGCCAATGCAGCTCATCGACTCTTCAGTCACTCCGTCAACTCTATCAATCTGGAAAAAAGCCACAAGCATCTAGAAAACATTCCGATGACACACACCGCTGTCAAGGCACCTCATTTACGAGCCAAAATAAATCCAAAATAACACACCACAGAAAAAAAATTGTTATTAACCACCCAGCCAAATTTTAATGATTAAAAAAATCACAAAGTATATGCAATAAGGTATCAAAATCATGAAGAAATAGGCAGTATTCTCTGCTCTGAAAGGCTGGGGGCGTGTCCGCTGTAGGCGCTGAAACCACACCCAATCGCGGTTGAGGGTTGATTAAATATGTATATTTACAGCAGTAGATACCACCATACATATAGGCAGAAATTTGTGTCAATAGGAAATGTATTCGAATCATTTATATTTTCATTTGAATTGCTCAAGATTAATAATTGCATTAAATAACTGAATTTGAATCACACAATTTGAATTTGTATTCTTTATCTTGAATTTATTGCGTTGAAAAACTGAGACTGAATAGCATAATTTGGAATGGAATTTATTAGTCTGGAACCGAATTCCAATAAACTTGAAACTGAATGTAATATTGTGAAATTGAATTAATTTGCTCTGAAACCGTATTTGATCCTCACTGAAAATTCAACTCTCTATACTTCACACATTCAGTTCTCACAGTTCAATTTCAGTTTATCGAGACACACATTTGATTGTCGAGGAAGAGCAATCGAGTGCAGATTCACAGAACTTCCTGTCCACGTAGCCTACGTTTCGGTAGTTTGTTTATTAATGTTGATTGATTGATTAAATCCTGAATCCAAAGTGTCAGAACGGAAGGTCCTTCAACGTGAAATATGACAGCTATAGTGGCTTGGAAAATAGCGATATGAGGCATTGAATTTGATTAATTACTGTCTATTAGACCATAAATGAGACAGGAATTAGCGAGCTAGATCAACCCGCGGCCAAAATGTTGGTTGGGATATATGCCTAATACATAAATAAATTACTAAATAGCAAGACAACTTCAATATAAACGTATTTTTTACAAAAGTTTACATGCCACTGCTGCAAAGACTTAATTCAAATTCAACTAATATGTCCTGGCTCAGACCAAGCCATTAGGTACAAAATGTCCTTTTTTTTCTACAATCAAAGCTTCTATTGAGGTTTTTCGTCTTTTGTCATATTTTATGACTTTTTTGACCACAGTGAAAGGGATTTTATTGAAAGGCTAAACGCCAACAAATATGGGTTGAAGCAGAATATTTCGTTAGATAAAAACATGTTGTGAATTTTGGAAATTATTACATTTATTTTTTCTCAATACATTTTGACAGAGATGAGGAGCACCACCTCGCTCGCTATGAGTGTGAAAACAGGATCATGCAAACAAAGATCTCCCGCAGCCACCCGCAGGAGTTCAGTTTTTAAAGAGTTAAAGAGATAAGAAAGAAAAAACATAGATTTCTGTTGCACAAAATAATGCTGACTTTCAAAACTTATGGGGCTCTAAAAATCTTTTTAATGAAACAATCTGAGAAGGAGGAATCAATTTTTAAAGCAGTGTCATAAGAGGTCATGTGTAAGACCTGTGACAGATATTCATGTCCCCCTCAGGATGGATTCTAACAATTTCAGATTCCTTAACTTTTCACCACCGTCTGGTCAAAATTTCAATTTGTGTAATACTTTGCTTTATGATTAAATACCTGCAAAACTATTGACATTCACATCAGCCTCAGCTGAGCTTTGTGTTTAGCACTAATTAGCAACTGTTAGCATGCTAACACACTAAACTAAGATGGTGAACATCGGGCATATTGTACCTGCTAAACGTCAGCACGTTAGCATTGTCATTGTGAGCATGTTGCCATGCTTGCGTTAGCATTTGACTCAAAGCACCACTGTGCCTAAGTACAGCCTCACTCACTACTATATATACTTTTAGTCTTGTTTATCATGCAGATGTATTTGTGTAGTACTGGAAACATGCTGGAAAATGCATGTAGGAAAATAGGAAAGGATTTATATTGTTTAGTTGGTGCATGGCACCGCAGACTGGCATTGTGGGCTGTCAGGTTGTCGTAAATTGCTTTTACTCACTCATTCATGAAAGCCTGCTGGACGGTTGGTGCTTGTCCAAAGGAACGCTTATACCAAATTACAGTTGGTGCTTGTCCAGTCGCATCTGTACATGCAAATTGCTCAGTGGTGGGGGCGCCTCGTCCATAATGCGGTTGCCCGCAAGTTCAAATGAAGTTCAGTCAGACTAGTATGGTAGCCATTCCTTTACATGCAAATGAAATAAAGGGGGCCACACATATAATGCAAAGGATGTCACAAATAAACAAAGCGATGTGGCTCTGGTCGCCGGGGTGACGGTGGCTGGTAAAACCAAAGCTGCACAGCCATAATCACTGCAGGCCTATATTTGCGCTAAAGCAACGGAAACATAGTTTATTTACTGTCGGGGCACGTGCACAGAGTGAAATACACTACCTGCTTTCAATTTTCTAGCAAGTTGTGCTGACAAAAGCATAGAGTACATAGATCAGCCAATTCGCCAAGCCAAGCTTTCGCAATTGGCATGTCAATATGGCATTTTCAACGATATGAGTGAGAGATATTCCAAAGGAAATAATGGCAGATTTCTGGAATAATCGTTCTGAAATATCAGAGAGAAGTAGACAGAAAGGACTACAATACTCATTTTAGAGATACAGTAAGCTGGTCCTAAGGCTTGGAGGTGGGAATAAAGAAAACGCTACTGCGCCTGCTCTATGAGCCCAATGAATGCGTGAGATTGCAGGAAGATCCGGGTACTTTATCATTTGACAATCGAGCCATTTTGGCTTCATGCACCACTGAGCAACTTTCATAGGAATGAACTGGATCCCACCTACAATGCTGTATCCAGTTCTCTTTATACATCCATGGCCTGGTTACGGTTGTTAACATAGGATTTGACAGCGGCCGTTCTAGGGAGGCACTTAACGAATGGTCAGTTCTGACGGTTATTTTATGACATGTTACTGAGGTATGTTCGCTGGACCTGAAGTTAAATTTACCTTAGACTTTAAAAAAGTCCTTGAAGTCTTCAAAGTTTAGAGCCCCTCTGTATAATTGGCAGACTCTAAAAATGATTTGTACAGATTCACTGGGGAGTTCGATATCTAGGGATGTGTGGTGAGCTTCTTTCCACCTTGAGGATCTGTCCACTTGAGTGAAGGGAATCCAGAGTAGTGGAGGGAAAAGCTAGAGAGAGAGAGATATGACATAATCCAAACTGAGATTGGTTGCTGTGTGATATCTTGTTTCTCAGCCCCACAGACTCAATCAATAGCTGTCAGTGAGGGAGAAGGAAGCTCTCTCTCTCTCTCTCTCTCTCTCTCTCACACACACACACACACACACACACACACACACATACACTTTTCAGTGAGGAGGAAATGTTGGAGCTAATGAGAAAAGCTATAAGACATGTTTCTAGCTGTCCACTTCAGGGACATGTGGACACAGTGATCTACCAATTCTTTGTCTATGTGAAAGGAAAGGTTCAACCAATAAAATCTTTAATATACACATCCGATTAATCAACTAGGAACTATGTTTGCAAGCAAACTCGCACAATATCTCTGTGATCAATGAGTATGTATACTGTATATTTATATATATATACACACATCAGAAATGTTTCTTTAGACTTTAAGCCCCTGAGTGGGCAGGCCATTGTACATGTGTGACTGACAGTTGACACGACAAGTTGCGTTGGTAGCTGTATCCTTTAAGCCAATCAAAGACAGTATTTTGTTAGTAGTGGCACCATGTGTGTATTAAGAGAGCTGCCACTTTTGCCAATATGTCCCAGTGGCCCCTTTCACTCTTTGTATTATTGTTTCTTCTTTTTAATCTAGAGTGGTGATTTTAAAGTGCCTAACGTAATCCTAATATAAATGTATGGGCCGAGTGGGAATTTGCAGGCAAGGCCTATGTGAGAAAGACTAATGTGCATGAGCAGTGGGGCACACAACGCAGAGGTAATCCCAGAATTTAAAAAACATTTTGGTCTTATGCTCTCAGCAATCCATTTTCATTCAAGTGGATGTGCACAGTCTTTGAGTCCAGTATCCAGTTCTTATAATACATCCATTAGTGGCACTGAGGAGTAATGGCTACACCATTAAGCTTCTAAATCAGAGCTGTCGTCAACACCAATTTAATCGAGTCCAAGTCAAGTCCAAGACCAGGTCCAGTGGAGTCCGAGTCAAGACCAAGACCAGGTCCAGTCGAGTCTAAGTCAAGACCAAGTCCAGAGGCAGTTGAGATCAAGTCAGAGCCGAGTCTAGAGTAAATTGATTCCTGTTCAAGACCATAATAGTTAATAGTGTCTTTCAAATGCTAATGCTCTGCTCTCCTGGGTAACAGTGCACACACAGCTTGCATAGCAGCTCATTTTGGTTAATGCATGCACAGTAGGGCTGTCAAAGGTAACACAATAATATCACGTTAATGCAAATTAATTTTAACGCCATTAATTTCTTTAGCATTATCGCAACTTATGATTTTTAAATTGTAGGAGGCTCAGTTTTAAAGCTAGAGTGAAGAGGTATCTAGAAACTAGAAAACCGAAGGAGTCCATAACCATGCGGTGCTAACCATATCATACTAGCTTGTCGCGAAGGAGGGTAAATAACGCTCCAAATTTACGCTACATTTTGTCAAGGAGAAACTGACATCGCTATTTTCAAAGGGGTTCCTTGACCTCTGACCTCAAGATATGTGAACGAAAATAGGTTCTATGGGTACCCACGAGTCTCCCCTTTACAGACATGACCATTTTATGATAATCACATGCAGTTTGGGGCAAGTCATAGTCAAGTCAGCACACTGACACACTGACAGCTGTTGTTGTCTGTTGGGCTGCAGTTTGCCATGTTATGATTTGAGCATATTTGTTATGCTAAATGCAGTACCTGTGAGGGTTTCTGGACAATATTTGTGATTGTTTTGTGATTTCCAATAATAAATATATACATACATTTGCATAAAGCAAGCATATTTTGCTCACTCCCGTGTTCCCTCTCTTGTTGTAGATAACATACTAGTTGTATCAAAGGTACAAATAGCAAATAAAAAAATAAAAATAAGAAAGATAAAGGTAGATTATGAACCGTAACATAAAACATACTCATTTGCGTTACGCATTACGACCCACCTCTGGTATTAACCAGCCATCAGCAAGATGTGAAAAAAGGAGAGTCAACAGAGTAGGAACTTGGATCCAGGGGTTGAGGCAAAAATCAAGAAAAAGCACGAGGTTTGGGCGATGTGTAAAAAAATGTCTGACCGGCCACCGTCAGCCCAACAACCGGTGATTGCCGGTATATATTTGCACAGGTGAGTGTGTGTGTGCTTGTTCTACACATTGTTTTCCCCCGCTGTCTCTCTCTCTGCCTGCTGAGCTGCCACGAACAACTTGACCAGTTCTCAATAGACCGGACTCAAGACCAAGACCGGTTTCAATTAGCTGGCTCATTTAACGAGCCTGCAAACTGATGTCATCCCTGGTGGATCCTTGGTTAGCAGCTAATCGAGCAACTTGAGGTGCTACAAGACATGTCCATGCTTGTAGATGCGAAGGAGACATTATCTAGAGAGCATTGTGGTTTAAACTCTGCTCTTTATATGTTATGTTGTCAGTGACACTGACAACCAATACTGTAATAAAAAAGATGATACAATGCTTTATGCAACTGCAGCTGACTGCTAAATGCACATAAGGAGCACCACCATGAAACCAAAACAAAGCAAACAAAGGACAGGGCAGGTTAATTGACCCTTCGCTAAGCCCCTTCCTAAAACGGCCACTGTCCAACCTTACGTTAGCAGCCGTAACTAGGAGCAGGAAGCCTGTCAAGCTTTCAGTGTTGTGTATGGAACCTGCAGATATCCTCTAAGTTTAGAGGGGACGTCATATGTTTTTCGCTTTTCCAAAGCCAAAAATGCAAGAGTGTGGAAGACCTCACTGACGGCTGAATCCATAGACAACAAACAAAGATGGTTGAAAAATGTAATTGTTATTAAATTCAGGGATCCAGGGTATGGATCAAGCCCATCGGGAGTCATAACTCAACATTAACTTAACTGCATATCCTGGGCAGGAACATTGTTGTTCCTGTTGTCTGATGCTTGCATTGGGACCACCGTTGAGCTATTCCCTTGACTTTATTGACCTCTTCATTCACAATACTCCGCCAGCAAATTAGCCTATACTGTGAATGCAGCTCTCAAATGCATAATAAAGTCCTTTCTATCTACTAATCTTTGATATTTTAGAAGGATTATTCCGAGGGTTATCACAATTTCCATTCTAGATCTAAAAACGATCAAAATTAGATTCCGATTTCGACCACTGAAATCAAAAGCAGGATCAGCGATTCTCCCAGAATAATTGTTTTTCTCTTCGTCCTCACTTACTTGTGTGCATCCGAAGGAAAAAACAACAACACTTCAAAGACAACACAGCGTATCTTACCGGTAGCCTGCTGCTACACTTTGAGATGTCATGGACACTGCTGGAGTCAGAGATGACGGAGAAACAACATAACTGGAAAATCCTCCCGCTTCCCTGAAGTCACGTGTGAGTTTCTTGTGAGTTATATAAACAACGAAACGTGTCGTTGACAGAAAAACTACAGCTTGTAGGCTGCAGAAGATTTAGAGACTGCAGCAACCAAAGAAAACAGCGTTCATCGAAACTTTAAATCGATAATCAAATCAAATCATGACCTTAAAATCGAAAGTCAAATTGAATCGTGGATTTGGAGAATCATGACACCCCACAATTATTCCAGAAATCTGCAATTATTTCCTTAGAAATATCTCTCTCTCACAGATAACTTTAAAAATGCCATATTGACATGCCGGTGTGAAAGCTTGACAGGCCTAGCAACAGTAACCAAGGGGTTGGAGGGGCTTAGCAAAGGATGAATTATAAAGCAGATCTGCATGCTGTAGCAGAAAAACATGTAGTTTAATTTCAGTTGGACGAAACCTTTTGAACATTATATAACTATGCTCTCTCTCTATGTAATCTTAAATCACACTCTCGTCTGTAACACTGGATCACTCAGATCTGGCACCTAAAAGCTGACTCTTTACATGGTCAGCAATGGCTGGCAGACAAGGCAAGCAAATCAGCGGGGTACGGCAAGTAGGCAGGCTAGTCAAAAGACAGACAGATGGTCATCAGAAGGCACATGTGTGCAGTCCAGAATATCAACCTGGAGTGTGTTGCTGTCCTGTATATAATATATACCGAGGCTAACAGCGAATGGTGGGCCATGACGCTGTCTGGTCCAGAGAATGTTCTGCCAGTGCGTGAAGACACCAGCAGGGAGCCGCACCAGCTTCACTGCGGGTGAGATAAATAGACATTAGTACTGACGACCCAATTACCTGCAGCTGCGACTGCAGCAGCATGCCAGCTCCAGCTGCATGCCAGCCCAGACAGATGCACCACACCCCACTGCCACAGCCACATCTCCCCTGGCTGCATCCCACAAGTGCTCAGTGGCTTTGAGGCTGAGTCCTGTGTGTACATTTTAACAAAGAAAATTATAATGAAAAATATAGTTCACGGTGACGAATAGAATACAATAGCTAAAGATTACAAACGTCAGGCACAACAAAAAAAAAAAATTATTTTGTTAAAAAGTCACAATTTTGACTTTCCTGTAGCTTTAAGTGGCAGCTTTAAGAAAATCTGCCCAGTTGTGTCTCTTGTGTTGTGATGAAAGCGCTGATTGCCAGACCTCTTTTTAAAGCTGACAGATGCTACTAATTGGCATTCAACCAAAGCGAGTATTTGCCATGCAATTACGGGCAGCTGTATTTACTGCAAGTTTCCTTCAAGATGCAGAGGCAGCAGTGTGGGTCAAAGTGCCATCACAGGGCTCATCTTTCAAAACCTTGATTTCTCATTAAAAATTCACAAAGGAGCAAACGTGAAATGGGAGATGGACTCAGGGCCACAACACGGGTCATCGACAGCCTGAAACCATGCTACACAACCACAGTGATAGATCAGGATCAAACCGGTCATGCATGTACATGTGCACATAAATATATACAGTAGATCCCTTTTTCCAATTATTACCCTGCCATCTCCATTTATTTCCTCTTGCTCACTAATATGTGTCAGATTAAGCAGTGTTTGTGATTGAGGAACTTCAAAGATTCCTTTACTAATTTAAGTCTGTCATAATACAATACTAACATGCAAAATGTCTGTTGAGAGAGTTATTGACTACTAATATAGGCTTCAGAATCTTACAGTGAAGTTACAGTGTTTCCTTGCTCTGCCACTGCGGACGGATACCTCCTGGTAGTCACGTTACCAGGACAAAACACTAGCGACTACGAGGACGAATACACCGGCTTGATTTGGCTAACTCTGACTGCTAAAGTCTCATCAAAGAATGTATATTGACAAGAAGTGAAAGCCAATTGGTCGTTCCATTGCAGCGCCCAGCAGCAGAGCTACTGAGGACTCAAGGAACTCCAAAATAGATGTTCATTAGACCACAGACCATGGATGTATAAGAGGATGTGTCCTGTGCTTTTGCCCTGCGTGTTAGTAAATAGCCTACAACTACATTAAATTCTGTTCATGTCATGCTACTAGCACTACTAGCTACTGGCCGATAGCCGGTTGTTTGGGAACAGAGACGTTAATACATCCACCACGGTACAGGTTACAGCATACAGCCCATGGGTGTATTATAAGATAATAAAAGTGATGAAATATAGCCAATATATCAAGGAAAATAACCGGATTCAGCTATTACTTCATTTTACAACTTTTAGGACATAATGATTTAAATGAGGGCTTTTTAAGTAGTCATACTGGGAAGATAATTTACCTGAAAAAAACCCATCCTGTGATTTACAGACGTCTCTTTATACATCCATGGCCACAGAATCATTGGTGTTTTCAGTCCAAAATGCACCATCTAGCCAAAAAAAGCACCATAGATTTGTACCTTTGCTTCTGTATTCTTTGGCCTCATATTAGCTTTCACTCAAATTAAAGCTGCTCTTATATTTTTTCATGTAATATGAATGGTGTCGCTCGTAGTGACAGACAAACAATTTACACAGGACTTCACAGTTCCTCTCAGCTCGATTGAGCTTTTTGGCGTCTTCTCATGTTTTGGTTTTACGGGCCACAATTTAACTGTTTTGGTTCATTCTCACAGCTCTCTCTAGTAATAGAAATAGTGACTGTCTTGTGAACACTGTTCAGCATTCAGCAGCTAAAGAGACAGATATTTACTGAAAGAGTAGATGTAGAGCAGAAGAGAGCTAAAAGAAGAGTGAAAATTGGACTTGTTAGATGGCCAGGAACTAGGGCTGTCAAAGTTAACGCGATAATAGTGTGTTAACGCAAATTTGTTTTAACGCCACTAACATCTTTAAAGCACGAGCGCAATTTGTGATTTCTAAGTTGTAGCGGGCTCAGTTGTAAAGCTAGAGAGAAGATACTGGCATCATATAAAACAAGAAAACCTAAAGAATCCATTGGTCTGAACCAGCTGTTGTGAAGGAAGATAAATAATGCTCCAAAACTTGCGCTAATTTTGGTGAGGAAAAACTGTCATGGCCATTTTCAAAGGGGTCCCTTGACCTCTGACCTCAAGATATGTGAATGAAAATGGGTTCTGTGGGTACCCACGAGTCTCCCCTTTACAGACATGCCCACTTTATGATAATCACATGCAGTTTGGGAAGTCATAGTCAAGTCAGCACACTGACACAGACAGCTGTTGTTGCCTGTTGGGCTGCAGTTTGCCATGTTATGATTTGAGCATATTTTTTATGCTAAGTGCAGTACCTGTGAGGTTTTCTGGACAATATTTGTGATTGATTTGTGTTGTTAATTGATTTCCAATAATAAATATATACATACATTGGCATAAAGCAGCATATTTGCTCACTCCCATGTTGATAAGAGTATTAAATACTTGACAAATCTCCCTTTAAGGTACATTTTGAACGGAGAAAAAATTTGTGATTAATTTGCAATTAATCTTGATTAACTATGAACAATCCTGATTAATTGCAATTAAATATTTTAATTGATTGACAGCCCTAAAAAAAATCACCATATTCTACCTGTCCAGTAGCAAACGGCAAACAGATGAAGATAGCGACTGTCTCGTGATCACAGTTCAGCATTTAGCAGCCAGATATTTCCCCGAAGAGTAGGTGTACAGCAGAAGAGAGCTAAAAAAAAGTGTGAATATTGGACTTGTCAGATGGCCAGAAACTAACTAATTAAGCTACTGATGATTTTTTTTGGCACAGAACAAGGACTGTGGATTCTGTACTAAGGAGTCACATCCTGGTCAGTAAAGACAGGAGGGATGATTTTGGCATCCGATAACACACTCAATCTGCATTTGTGAATATTGTATTAAGACAGACTCGACATAATCCAAACCTCATGGATCTGTCTATCTTTTAAAATCCTTTCCCATGGTGCTTCCATTACTTTCTCACCCTGTGTATAACTGGGTGTTAAATAGGAACTACTCCCTGTTATAATTTGCATCTCTCCCCATGTGTGGGCTTAGTTAGTTAATTAGTAAACAAGCACAGGGAGGAAGAGGAGGAAGCACGGCCTGGCCTTCAGGTCCTCCGAAGGGTAACACTGTATCCTTCGGCGGATGCGGCCCCCTGAATCGAGATGGAGCTTTTGTCTCCCTTGTCACAATCACACAAACAGACACTCACGCACTTGAATCTATACATAGCAGAACAAGAGTGCACGCGAAGCGTCAGTGGCAATAAAAATGACAAAAAGACGCTGAATAAATGTGCAATGTGTGAAAATCATATTTCACAATTTCACAGCTCTTCCTCTCACCTCTGTCTGTCTTTTCACTCATGTGTTCCTGCATGTACACACACACACACACACACACACACACACACACACACACACACACATACACACTGTCACCTTGATGTTCAGTTGTTGCATTTACAGGTATACCGACTCCCTATTTCCATTCTCCTTGAATGCAATGAGTTCCTCCAACTGGAGTCAAGTCGTTCTCTGTATACTGTATCCTTCACATTTTGCCTGTTGTATTCTGTCCCCAAACCATTCCTCCAATACAACTGCGTTTCTCTATGTCTGTGAAGGCATCAACCAACAACAGAGGCTAAATGAATACTGTAGCATCAGATTACATGTTTCCCTGCTCTTGAACACAGACCTTTTTTTGTCCATCTCCCGTTTTTCAAGACAGGTCTTGGTGGTATACTGCAATGACTGCCGGTCTCCTTCACCCTCCCCCCTATACTTTCTCTCCTGACCTGTCAACTTGCTATTACCCTCCCTTCCTTTTAACCACTATTTCTCTCATTTGTGTTGCCCTCTCTCTGAACCCCCGCCTCCTCCCTCAGTTCTGTAATGCCGGGTACACACCACAAGAGAATCAATCCAATTTTGGGTCCAATTCCCCCCTCCCGACGATCGTCAGCAAAGCCCTGATTTTTGGATAGTTCTGCAGATTATCGTTTCAGATATTCTTGTGGCGTGAGGTATGTTAAGAGTGTTTTTTTAACGTCCCCCGATCGGCTCGGAAGTCCATCCTGGCGATACTGACTCAAATATCTGGATCAGGTATCGGTGACAATGGGGCCGATCTATTAAATTTAATTCTATGTTTATATACTATACATATTATATACTGTCATTTTAATTCCTGTTTGAGTTTTGAACAATTTTGTGTTACTTTAAACAAGTACAGGTGGAATCTGTTTGTGTGTGGTCTGCTGTTTTGGCCAAATTGTTGCTCTCCACACTCGAACAAAACTGTTAAATTTAACATAACGTGTTATGTGTGGGGTCTCTCACATTTTCAAAATTTGTTAAGATTTTAAAAATCGTTCGTGTGGGCCAGCCTTAAATTGGGCACACTCCTGCGGCATTTTGTAAATGTTCCACATTTATAAAACTCTCATTATCACGGTTGACAACTTAATAAAAAAAAAACAGCCTGCCTTCGCCTCTCCAGAACAATCAATGTAATTTGGCCCCCTGTTGTTTAACATGCAAAGAAATCACACAAAATTGACTTGTATGTGGGACTGGTTTGATGTGTCACCCAGTTCGGTGAAAGAAGTTCTTGTATCGCATATAAAAGGCGCATATATCTACATATGAGCTCATAGAAAACCTTTTTTTTTTTCCTTTCACTTATTCCAGATTTTACAGGAAACTTGAATGTTATTCGAGAGCAGAGGAGGGAGTGTCTTTAATATTTTTGAAAGCAAACTACATCCTCCTCTTGATTTCTTTATCCTTGAGGAAGACAGGTTTCCTTTAATTTTTTCCTTCCACCTCTCCTCCTCCGCAGCCATGGGCTCATTCTAAAAGCTCTTGTTACTTCTCTCTGATCCTCTACTCTCCACTCCTTATTGTACCTAAACCTTTCTCTTCTCTCAAGGTAAAATTCCTTTTACTTCATGAAGTAGCAACAGAATGTGTTTTTTCTTTTATTCATTCAGTGGGCCAAGTACAAATTGCTGAAGCCTTGTTTTTGTCTCTGTGATTACCATCAATCGTCACTGTTGGGGGAAGTTACTAAGAAAAACGTATTACTTGCTTATTATTTTACTGTTCTGTAACTTTCTTTAAGTCAACTCGTCCTTACCTTTCATTGGTATCTTGCTCACAATTTGTCTGACAGATGGTGGTTGGCATTGTTTACGCCGTGCCGTCTGACACTCTTCATTTGTGTAACTGTTGCACAACCGGCGCAAAACAGATCTCGAAGCTTCATTGCCATCATCTGTAAGAAGACACAGATCTTTTGACATCTCTTTGACGTGTGCACGCCTTCTGTTCCGAGTGCTTTGACAGATTGCCTTTGGAGTGCGCCGCATTGGGCAGGTGATTCTGACCCAGACTACATTTCACTGTGATATTCTCGTCTTGATGTGACGTCAATCCTTAACAATGAGGACATCTCCGCTCATCAAAGCATCCGGCCTCCTTTGCCATTTTGTACATTTTTTTAATATTTCTTCAATGTCAGTTGAAGGGACAATGAGGCAAAGTAATTTTACCCTGACTGATAAATTCAATGCGTCATGGCAAAAATTGCTAAAATGTTATGTGTAGCATGAGAAAGAATGTTCAGCAGCGCAACAAATGTAGTGTAATTACTGAACATCATGTGCTTTATACTGTACTATACTGTGTTACTGGGACAATTAATGTGATTACAGAAACAACTTGTAATGTGTTGCCCTCAAAACTGAGTAGTTGCAGTAATAGAAGGAGAGGTAGTACTGTATTAATAGTAGTAGTAATTGAGGCCTTTGCACACCGAGTCTGTATTTTTTGTCCGAAGTTTGTCGCACGTCAAAAAACAAATACGACCTCCGAAACTTTCGTCTGTCATTAAAGTTTTCGGAACAGGTTCGATTTTCTGTGTTTTTTCCCATCTGTCAAAAAGGCAAAAGAGGGTTGTTTGACTACTCAGAGTCACCGTCCATGCAAACGTCATCATCCAAAATGGCATCTGATACTCATTCACTTTGTCTCCCAGCACAAAGCACTTTAAGATAAAGAAATAAAAGAATACAGAGATGCAGAATTTAAAGATATATTGTGGCAGGTGATTGCAGAACAGCTTGGAATCGGGGATGATCACAATACAATGGATGTATGATTGTGCTTGAGGCAGCTAAACGATAGCTTCTTGCTAATATAATTCATTAATTTGCCCCGTTTGGGAAGAGCGCTATCCATTGCACGGCACCAAAGTAATTAATTTAGATTTGTCAGGTTACCTGCAGTTGCAGACAATTGCATGTATTTGGCATAATTAGCCACAAGGTCCAATCTTCACCAAGCAATTTGTCATTTGGTAATTTTTCACCAAAGACTGCTTATTAATTCATTTATTCATTTATTTTGCTGGGAGCAAAGATAGATGGATAGTTTTTGGAGCAGATTCTGTAAGCTTATATATTTGTATGTATGTATATATGCTTAACCTCTTCCACTTCTTTAGGGCGCCTGTGCCCTCGGCCAACTTTGCTTTTTTTCAGAGGCTGTAGCAGGCTCAGTTTTAGAGCTAGAGTGAAGATACTGGTATCATATGAAACTAGGAAACCTAACACCGAATCATGTCATGCTAGCATGTCGGGAATAACGCAAAATAATGCTACCAAGTTATGCAAAATTTTGGCAAGGAAAAACTGGCATGGCCATTTTCAAAGGGGTCCCTTGACCTCTGACCTCAAGATATGTGAATGAAAATGGGTTCGATGGGTACCACACGAGTCTCCCCTTTACAGACATGCCCACTTTATGATAATCACATGCAGTTTTTTGAATGCAGTACATATGTGTTATTTTTGTCTATTCTAAAATGGTGTATTTCAATATTTCTGCATACTCGGGTCCCTAAACAGTCTTGGGATTTCAATAAATTGGGTATCACAGCAACGCTGAGACACTTGTGGATCCAATGAGCCCAACTGTATTCATGTGTGATGATGTTTGTCCCCATAGTAGCCATTTCATTGTAGTGAGACCATTTTCTGAAACTTGACCTCACTGTATAAAATGACCTGTGGTGACCTCTAGGATAATCACAGCCTCATGAAACTTTGCAGCCATAAACTAGAGACCTAGAACATTCAGAGGATGGATGGCTTTCCTAGGTATATTGACATAAGGGAGATTCTGATCAGAAGTTTCTGAGTTTCCAGAACAGAAGTCGTTGCCCTCCAATCGCCGAAAAATGCAATTCTTGCAGAAATCTTCAAATATCAAAAGTTTTTGATACCAAATCACAGCATGGCTTTTTCTATGGTGTTCTTGGTGTCTTTATGTGGTACTTTGGAGAAATTATTGATGATTTTTTTTAACAATTTAGCACCAAATCTGTGTAACAAATGTCAACCCAAACATTGCGGCAACAACTTATGAAACATAAGTGAGCATGGGAATGGCCATTATATACTTCTATCATAATGTCCTTCGCCATTATACACTTTCACAATTTATTTTAATTAATTAATAAATTAATTGATCTTTTTTTTAAATTTCTGATAACCTTCAGAACACCTTGACACACAGTGCTGAGCTGCATCTCAAATTAATCTTCAGGTTCCCAGCTTTCAGATGATGTACACCACTTTTATTTGACATCTACTGTTGACCTGCTACCTTCCCCTAAAGACCCCCTGTCCCACCCTAAAATAAAAGACAAAAATATGTCTATTAAAAAGAGGGGTGGAGTGGAAAAGGTTAATTTGCATATTTGTACGTCTGTCAGGAGGAAGCGGGGGGATGCAAAGGAGGAAGAAGAAATAAAGGATAACATCTGGTGCATCACATCTGCCCCAGGCCTGCTCACCATGGGGAATCATTAGAGAAACAGCGCACACACTCAACCCACACACACACACACGCACGCACGCACGCACGCACGCACACACACACACACACACACACACACACACACACACACACACACACACACACACACACACACACACACACACACACACACACACACACACACACACACACACACACGTCATTGACAGAGTCCTTCATAAGATATAAGATGGTGAACTGGATAGATGGATGGATGGACTACTTGATGACAAATCCCCCCCCCCACACACACACAAACACACACACACACACACACACACAAGGACCAATATCAGCCAGGCCTGCTGAGAGTGATGTGTCGCGTTGCACATTTCCATGCAGCCACGAGCTACGATCGCTATCAACCACGCTGGCTTTGATGTACAAGCGCTCATTCCCCGTGACTCTGTCTCGGCTTTGTCTCACAATAATCTGGAAGACTACCATTCCAGGAGACTGATAGAACGTGGTTGTGTGTGTGTGTGTGTGTGTGTGTGTGTGTTTGTGTGTGTTTGTGTGCGTGCTGAGCGTTTTCCCGTTACAGAATGTTTCTCTCTGTAGTTGTAGTTATGTGTGTTTGTGTGAACGTGTTTGTACTTTGAGCGGAGATAGGGGGCTCATTTGTGGTGTCATTGCCTGGTTGCACAATGAGGCTGGAGTTTGGCAACATCAAAGGCTCAAGACAAAAGCTAGTGGCTGGAAGAGTCTTTTCATCACTGCTTATCATTGTTTTAGATAATTGCTTCATCACGGTGGGGATGATGTGTGTGTTTAGTTTGCTGTATGGACTGAATCCAACATATATCAGTGATAAATGGCATCGTGTTTTTCTGCTTTTCTTTATCAGACAAACATATGTAGTACGCCGCTGCGCGCATTTGTAGACACACAGTCCTTTAGCGACCACCAATAGACCTTGTAGCCAGTTCACAGCAGCCTCACCGCATGATTACAGATGAGTCAGCCCAAGACAAGTCTATTTAGTCCTGCACCGAATTCCTACACAGCGATTATGCAAAGGCACACAGACAAAACAGTCTCATACCAAAGCCCACAACAATAATGCATAAGAAATATTACGCAGTTCTAGCTCTATTAACCTATGACATACTGCATTATGTCTGGAGGTAATTTAAGTGTGCACGCCTCCGGAGTGCATTGAAATTCAAAGTCAATTAAAGCTTAGCAATATTACCTGAGCAATAGCAAACAATATAAAGCCGCTCAACTAACACAAACCTTGAACAGACAAACACTGAACAAGAAAAGTTTACACAGCTGAAACACACTGCAGTGGTCAGGTGTCTGTGTTGTCTCACCAGACTTGCACCAAAACCCAACTATACGCTACCAATCCACCACCAAACAGCAGACAAAGTTAGTGACTAGGTGGTGAACATAGGGGAGCATTTAGCAGCTAAAGAGTCAGATATTTCCCTGTGATGTTGGTGGAGAACAAAACTGAGCTAAAAAGGAGCTAAATGGATTCACATAATGCCGGGTGGACATTAGGGCTGGGACGATACACCTATCTCCTGATTCGATACTACCACGATACTTTGGTGCCGATTCGATATGAATTGTGATTTTAAAGTATTGTGATTCTACAAGTATTGCGATTCGATTTTACGATTTATTGCAATTTTTGTTAACTTTTTTAACACTAGAACATGGGGAAAAAGTTGAATCATACATTTAGGGACTTTTACTTTGATAAATATCTAAATTAATACAGTAATAAATTGTTTATTTTCAGCATGTATGTAGTCTGGAAATGTCCGGAAGTCAAATATATCAGTCAATGTCAGGCAATATTTATTAAATATTTTCCAGCAACCCAAAAATCAAAGAATAAAGACATTTCCCTCACAAATTAGTGGTGTTTTCTTTTTCAGTCAACCCTTATGGACATGTCATGTTTTATACTTCTGGTATGTATAATCCAATCAATCTTATTTCCATATATGTATTTTGTATACAGTTCTCTTTGTTAACACCTTATTTTGAAAACCAGACATGTATACTTCCGCTAACTTCGCCAAGTCCGTCGCTAGCTCTCCCGTCAGCTCCGTTCTCTTTATACATCCATGGTCAGCTCCATCGGGGACGATTGAATGCATTTAACATAAATGTCAATATATGGGTGCTCTACAGTTGTAGCATTGTCCGACTTGACCACGGAGATGCGAGTGACGGAATACGATAACGTCTCCTGTCCATGACAGAGTTAGCATGCAGCTTTAGCCTTGATGTCCAGCTCAGCTTTTCCTGGCAATGTGTGAAACCCAAAGTGTTTCCATACTTTACTCTATGTGTAGTATTTACCACTTCTTGTTTCGGCTCATTACGGTTTGTTTTGGTGACGGATACGGAACAAATATGACGTCACTTTACTCTGACTACAACAATAAAAGCGGTAACTTCCTTCTTCCTCCGCAGAGCAAATATATCGATTCTGGCATTCAAAAATCAATTTCAAAATCGTATCGCGATACATAGCTGAATCGATTTATTTGGTCAACTCCTACTAAATAGTATACGGCCATAATACGTATACGTTTTTGATCCGTTGCTCTTTTATTAACCGTCCAGACTTCTCAGATCGTCTAGAACACGTCTGCTCACTGTCAAGAGATCCAAAACTAAATATGGAGAAGCAGCATTCTATTTATTTATATCTTGCACTGCACTATAATTTTTAGTATACTAATGAATCTGTTTTATTCAATTTGAGCTATTTTTTAAGCTATGTTAATCTTCTATTTTACATTAAAACCTATTTATGTTTGTTTTTTTAAATTGTCACTTTGTATTTTGCCTTTTGTGTCTTTAATATCTTATCCTAGTGCCTTTATGTGTTTTGTAAAGCGTTTTGAATTGCCTTATTGTTGAAAGGTGCTATAAAAATAAATGTGCCTTGCCTTGCTACGCACCGCAGGTCTCTGAGCCAGCACAACCTAATCTGGGGGATCTGTTAATAACATTCAGTTTCAATCATTTGGTATTAATGATGAACTGTTAATGTTCCAGTGCCATTGTTTCTAATGAAATTATGTAAGTCAGATCTTTTTTGGTTTTGCTGCAAAAAAAAAAGATTAAATTGCCTTGCTCTCTTCCTTGTGGTGAACCAGCCTCCCCTGTGGCTGACGGATGCCTTTCATGGATGTCTCACCAGTGACTGCTGCTATTCTGTCATCTTTAGATGACACTGAAGTGGAACTCTGCCCCCTTCCTGTGGCACTGATGTCTCTTTTGTGTGCTGCAATCCTTTTTTTGTCATCACTTTCAAGCCAACACATTTTTCCTTCACCTTCTCCACAATTCTTATTATGGGTGACAGCGTTCGGAACATTTGTCACCAGCCCTCTTGCTATGTTTTTTCTTCTAGTTTTCTTGGACAAGCTACTTGTGAAGATGAGAGTTTGGTTTAGCAGTGCCTCAAACTCATGAAGGTTATCTGTAATTCTTTTCTCACTTGTACTATTTCTTCCATAATAAATAGTTCTAAATTATACACAAATATATGTATGTATGTATATATATTTATATATATACTGTATTATTATTTTAATGTATTTATTATTTACTCCAGTATATCTTAACCCCTTTACGCTCAGGATAAAAAGAAAGTAACATTAGTGTTACCTCATTTACAAAGACAAAGTCACCATACACAACAAGCTGACTAATGTTTAATTTTAGCATGAAGGTGGAACCTACTCTATTTTTTCCCAAACCTTGCTAATGTTAAAATTTTGTTAAAAACGTGTTCATAAAAAACTAAAGATAAAGTCGTATCTGTAACAATTCACTCCTTGTGAGGTTTTCTTGGAGTTTTATTTCACTGATAGCATATTTTTACACAGCACTTTTATACTTCAGTGGCATAAAAAGGAGACGCTGCACTTCATGGTCTGCAGTTAGACGATTCTCGGAACTTGCTCTAATAACCCACAAGAGCTATAGTTTACCTGTTCAGTCTGAGTTTGTGTTATCACTGCTACTAGCTGCAGTTTCTCAATTCTATGTGCAATGTGTACAATTCCACCTCTAAAAAGTCATTTTTGTGAGTTGGTTTATTTTCTCAATGGTGAAAATGTCCTATCATGACAGCGTATGAATGTGTTTTCCACCTCTCTGCTGCAGGCACATTCTCAGTTGTTTGTAAATGGGGAAACCCGTTTATTGTTCATTTTTCAAGGCAGTCACTTTAATTTGACAGAAAGAAAGCACAGGTGTAATTCACAACGTAATGATTAATTTAAGCCATAACAATGAGTCAGCATGTACTATACCGGGGCCATAACAATGAAGTGCAGCCATAATTAATGTTATTATGTACACCTTTGTTTTTACAAGTTATTGTGTACAGGTGTGCATAGTAACAGTATTAAAGATACTGATCCCTGAGTTTCACTCAACATGTAACTAAACCCCCAGACCACTTTTTTCAGCTGAACACCAGTGCATATATGTATTTAGCAGTGTTGTTGATGGATTCAGGTCCAAAACTTTAGTGTTAAGTATTTGAATTCTATATATTGTGTTGTAAATATGCATATGACTGCCCTCTATTGAAACCTTGCTATTGCAATTGAATTTTGCTATAAGTTGGGGGCAGCTTTCGTCACCAACCAACCCCCCTCCTATAAAACCAATGTCTCCAACGCTTCAATGTCCCAGACTCTGCCGAATGTGGAGAGAGGAGTAGCGAAGAGTAGTTGTTACCCTTTCAATTAGCCTGTGAATCTTTTATGTTAATCACTAGCACAGTGATTCTAAAAGTGGGGTCCGGGGACACCCAGGGGTTCGTGGCTCTCTGTCAGAGGGTCTGCAAAATAAGTAGCTATAAATGATAAAAATGTGATGTATCATCAACAAAACGTCTACAGATGGGGACCATTTGCACCAATAAAACAAGCATATTGTGTCAATTACTCCCATCAATGTTAGCTTTGGACCAAAAGAAACTGATTGGATTGTGACACACAGCTATGAGTTCATTATTTTTAAGTTGAAGCACTATTAACTGAAAGTCTTGACAACTTGAAATGTAGGCTATAAATGCTGTCCAATTAAGTCCAAATGCAATTTGAATAAAAATCAGCCTCTGTTTAAAGGTATATAAGTGGTATTAACATTCAATAACATTGCAAATTTCCCCGCTGTGGGACTAATGTAGGGTTATCTCATATTATGTCAACATGATTCAAATTGAAATGGGTTTTTTTCTGTTTATCACTGTGAAACTGTTCGGAAGTATTTAGGGTGAAAAGTTTTAGAACTCAAATAGTTTAGCATCTCAGAGTACAAGTGTTAGTTAGCATATGCTTTATCGGTGTTATGATTGAGAGAGGGTCCTTGAAAAGCATATTGCTTTCACCAGATAATCAGTCATTAAAGTATCAATATGTAGAACTGACAGCTATCACATCTAATGGCTAACAGCAGTCTAAATTCAAAACATTGGAGCCGTGGCCCGTACGCCCCTCCGGTGTGACCGATAGCACACGTTTTCGCAATTTGAGGGTTACCTTTAATACATGACCGCGTTAACCTCTGCATCAGCAGCAGTAGTCAGAATCACTTCACCATCTGTGTGTCTCAAATACTCGCTGCCTTGATAACCCAGCTGCACAAGGACCACAGAGAGATGTGCCGAGGCTTTTCAGGTTGGGTAGAATCTAACGTTAATCCAGTGATCCAGCTTGTTTGCTTGCTTCCATGGCTGCAGAATGCTGTGTTTGCGTTCCAATTGGTTTCATATGTGGCTACGGTGGGGTCGAAATGGGCAGTGGACGGGATCACACCGGCCGAAATAAAAACAGACGTTCCGGACTGGAATGGAAATTTCAAAGGAGAACATACTGGCTGTGGCGTTGTTGTCGGAAAAGCCAGTATTTCAATTTAGCATGTTTCCTTAATCTCTGATGACATGTAATGGTCATTTTATGTTTTATTACAGTTAATATATCACATATTGCTCCTTTAACACTGATTCACCAGATTTTATACTGTGTTAATGGCTTCATTTCACATCCACAGAAAAGAGAGAAAAGGCTTGTGCTGTGTTGTCATTGTAATGGTACACTGGTTCCCATGTTGATACTTTTTTTCAAGTTCTCGAGGGATTTTTTTTTTTAATTTCCAGGGTAGAGGCACTTCATCCAAAAGTGTAATACAAAAATGCAAAAATGTTCTCTCGCAATTGTCTTAAAGGGACTGTTTGTAACTTTTTAAGCGTATAAATGTAGCGGGTCGGCATACATGCGTGTTCGCGTATGCGCGCTCGCGTGTGGACGGAGCCTCGTCTCCGCTGCCTACTCTCCTTCACTCAGACAGCGCGCGCGTCCTCGTTGTCTCGCTCTACCTCTAGACGTGAACGCTCGCTCACTACACACTGCAGAAGAGTTAGTTTAGCTCTGAGAATATCTAGTGAATGTAGAGTGGACGTTTGTGCAGAAATAACTGCTGCAGCTCCTCCTTGAGGAGCCCCGCTGCTGAAGCCTGCGCTGAGCAGGAAAAGCCAACACTAGGATCAGCATTGATTCATGGAGAGACCTTCGTCTGGTCAGCTAACATTACTGCCAGGCAGCTGAAATATAGAGTGATATTGTGGTTTTAGCTGACGTCTGTCGCCTCACTGTTTTGAGCGATGCTCGTTCATGTCTATGTAGAGCGAGCAAGCGCAAGCTCGACGCTGACTTTCGTTGATTTCAAGGCCACAGGTGTCGCTGTTAAGAAGCATTTCTAAATCTTACAAATAGTCCCTTTAATGGAGTGACATAAAGGGATCTTTAAAAATACAAGGACCCAGTTGGTAATGTTACTATTTTATCAAGTAAGAGCTTATAACTAATATCATTTGACATTATTTAAAAAAAAAAGACCATATATTATTTAGTTTTTGCAGCATTCTGTAAGAGCCTGTGCCACTATTTTTCAGATGGTGGATATCTCATTTGGAATAAAAACTACAGCATGATGCCCACCATGTGTGACAGTCCCAGCCTCCCAGTGGGAACGCTGTGAGGTCGTTTAATAATCTGTTTTCGTAACGGATTATTGCAATATTGTTTTGATCAGTAAAACAATTGGTGTTATTGGTGCACCTGTGCAAATCCGGTTTACTGTTGTTATGTATCATGTCCAATTTATTTCCACTAATAGCCTCTTTGAAAAAGATAAGGGGTCTTGCACAGTGCAATTAAGATGAGAGCGCAGCATATCACATTTGATGTGTATTTCACACAAAAGCGTGTGAGCATTCTATTTGAGTATTCTCCGATGTAAACTAAAACCCTGCAGAAAGATAAACAGAGATTGCACTTCAAAAAGACGGCAGTGGAAGGAAATGTCTGTGTATTCTCATATTCCTTTAGAAACAATAAACACCGTCTTTTAACTTTCAAACTCTCCATGGTGGCATGGCGCCGACTCACTCAGCTTGGGTGAGGCAAGGATCTTTGAAGGAGAGCGAGAGGAAACGAAAGAGACAGTTTCTGAAAATAAACATTTCTCCTGAGATGCGCAGTGTTTTTGTGTGTATGTATCATTTTGATGACAACAATTCTTTTGACTCAGTGTGTGTGTGCGCCTGCTACATCACACATACACACACACACAGCTACCTTCTTGAAGTGCACGCCTGTATTTGTGTAGTATAGAAACAACATGTTTTGCTCAATTTAATTCAATTTATCTAGTATAGTTATAATATCACTTCAAGGACAGACTGGGAGTAAAAAATGGCCTCAGGCTCTCGCAGTCAAACTGATCCACCTGTTCAAAGATGCACCATCACTCAATGATGCCATGACGCATTCAACAAAACCTCCTTGAAGTATTGCAAGGGATTGCATTAAAGAAAGTTAGATTCAAACACTCCATTATAAATTTTAAGCTTACAACTTTCAGAAGGTTTTTTTTTTTTTCAAAACATGTGCTCACTAGCAGTAACAGCAGTGTGAATTATTGAAGCCCTCCACTGTTTTTTTAACAGATGTCACCCATTTCAAATAGATAAGCATTTCGAAACAGGGATTACACAAAGACAACTATTATTAGCCAATGTTGGACTGGCCATCTGGAGTATTCCCAATGGGCTGCTTCATAATTGGGATGATCCAATGAAAAAAAAAGCTAATTCTGGCCTTGATTTTTTTTAAGGGGGGTTCCTCAAACGAACATGTACATCGTTGTCGGAGTGAAAATATGGTGTGTAGACCTCCGTTGAAAAATAATGAATTTTTCAACGACAAACATTGGATTTAAAATTCTTGTGATCGATTGTGTAACTGATGTTATTGCTGCACTCTCCAACTATATTTCTAACTGTTATAAAATACAGTTATATGCTTTCTTGCCAAGAGCATGGTGAAAAGATTAATATCACTCATGTCTGTTTGTTAACCCCCTGAGATCTGTTTAAAGCTAGAATCCAAATAAATAATGCTTAAAAGTCAGGCTAAATTTTGGCCAGAAAAAACTGGCATGGCCATTTTCAAAGGGGTCCCATGACCCCTGACCTCAAGATAGCGAATGAAAATGGGTTCTATGGGTACCCACGAGTCTCCCCTTTACAGACATGCCCACTTTATGATAATCACATAAAAACATGCAGTTTTTTGAACGTGGTATAAATGTGTTACTTTCACCTATTCTAAAAATGATGAGTAATATTTCTGCATACTGGGGTCCCTAAACAGTCATGGAATTATATAAATTGGGTATCACTGTAAAACTCAGACTCTTGTGGATCCAATGAGCCCAGTTGTATTCATATGTGATGATGTTAGTCCCCATAGTAGCCATTTCATTGTGGTGAGACCATTTTGTGAAACTTGACCCGACTGTATAAAATGACCTGTGGTGACCTCTAGGATAATCACAGCCTCATGAACGTTTACAAGCACAAACTACAGACCTAGAGCATTCAGAGGATGCATGACTTTCTTAGGTAGATTGACAATCAGGGGGTTTCTGAGCAGTTTCCAGAACAGAAGTGCTCGTCATCCAATCGCCGAAAAATGCAATTCTTGCAGAAATCTCCAAATGTCAAAAGTTTTTGATACCAAATCACAGCATGGCTTTTTCTATGGTGTTCCTCAAGGTCTTGGTGTCTTAATGTGGTATTTTGGAGGGATTTTTTTATCATTTTTATCAATTATCAAGTCGTAAAAAATGGTTAAATTTAGCACCAAATAAGTGCAACAAATGGTATCAACCCACAAATTGCTTCATTCATTAATTAAGTATGGAGCTACAGCCAGGAGGCGATTACCTTAGCTTAGCATAAAGACATGAAGCAAGGGGATACAGCTAGCCTGACTAACTCTACAGTTAAAAAAATTCACCTATTAGTACCTCTAAAGCTCACACATTAAAGACCTTTACACACTGGGGGCGTGACGATTACACAGCACAGAAATGTGAAATATTTGCCTGCAAATATTTTTAATGTTTTATTTTATCGAAACATCGAATTTGCGACAGTTGCAACACTTTTTCAATAAGAGGTTTGAATAGATTTGCGCAGTCAGAGGCCAAAATCGGGATCCTATTGACCCAGAGCAGCATCTGGCAGTCTGTCTAAGGTTAACTTCTGTACATCTTAAACCACTGTAAGCTAGTTTAGTGTCCTTTGTGAAATGCTCTGAGTGAATTTGCCTCTGGTGAAAAGTTACGCAGTGTATATCTAGGGCTTTAATTGTGTGTTATAGTTGTACACTATGTATGAATTGCAAGGTTGTATCTTGTCCGGTGTATTGCACGCCGGACAGACTGTCGGGCCTGAGTTGACTCCCCGCTGGGCCATATCTTCGGGGAATTATGTATTTTAAGATGTTTTTTTAAACTAAATGTGTTATACAAGTAGCAAACTCCTTTAAGTGCGTAGGCTGAGTGTCGGTGTATGGTCGAGAGAAAGAGGGTGATAGACAGAGAGAGCGAGGGAGCGTGTGTGTGTGACGGAGTGATGGTGAGATGTAGTCAGCCATAACGAGCTGTGGGCGTTGCAGTGCAGTGTGTGTACAGTTTAGGCTGTCGGTGAATAAATGCCACAACTCCTCAAGACACAATCCAAGTTCCCGTGTCTTGCAGGGTTTTTCCATACATGACTCGGCACATCGGTGTGTCTCCATTACAACAGGGCTACCCACTTGATGTGACTTGTGGTCAAAGGAGCAGCTTTTTTCCTATATTCTTCACAATAAAAGTCCCCCATTATTTTGTTATTTAAAAGCGTTTATCATGAAGCAACAAAATCAGGAAATGTTGGTTTTCATCAGCAGCAACTTAACACCGACTCCTATGCAGCTGAAAGCGAAACAGTAACACTGTGTGAAAGAACTCAGGATGAAAAACTATATGGAAATGTGAATAAATCGCACGAAAAAAACGCCCCTTTGTGTAGAGACCTTAACACGTTGACTGAAAAAAGTAAAAGAATGACAATTTGTGGTTTTAGAGGAAGTTAGATAATGTTAAGTATTTCTTGAGGAACAACACTTTATCCATCTATCCGGAACTTCTGGGCAGAATCTCTATTGTTTTCCTGGCAGCTTCATGGTGACGATAAGAGCTCCAGCAAATCACTGTTGCCAGCTGTGTTTTGCCAAGAAATAGTTAGAGCATGTAACTCCACATGAGTATTAGATGCATTGGTAGCCATATTTTTGAACTTTGGAGAGAGCCAGGCTGACTGTTTCTGCTTCCAGTCTTTACGCTAATTGCCTCCTGGCTCGAGCTTAATACTTACTTACATACCTACATAACTTCATCAGACCTGCACACTCACAATTTAAATCCAAAGTGGTAAACACTAAACATACAGTAGAGTATGTAAACACCTTGAGTTTCACACATCGCCAGGAAAAGCAGAGCTAGACATCACGACTAAAGCTGCATCTTAACTCTGTCATGGACAGGAAACGCTATCGTATTGCGGTAACCTGCAGTCAAGCCAGCCGTGGTCAAATCGGCCGCTGCCACAACTGTGGAGCACCCATATACTGACATTTATTTCATTTTTGACATTTATTTTTGTTTATTTTTATTTTTATTTTTGTTTATTTTTATTTTTATTTTTGTTTATAGCTTATTTTGTATATTGTATATTGGTAGAATTTCTATTTCAATTTTTTTATTCTTATTTTATTCTAACGTTTCTATCTATTCGTTTGTTATTATACTGCTTACTCGCACCAACAAAACCAAAGCAAATTCCTAGTGTATACCTCTTACACCTGGCAATAAACACAATTCTGATTCTGATTCTGATTCTGATTAAATGCATTCAAGCAGCCCCGATGGAGCTGACCATGGATGTATGAAGAGAACGGAGCTGACAGGAGAACTAACCACGGATTTGGCAAAGTTAGCAGAAGTATACACGTGTGATGACGTCCGGTTTTCGAAATAAGGTGTTTACAAAGGGTATATACAAAATACATATATGGAAATAGGATAAATTGGATTATATTCACCAGAAGTATAAAACATGACATGTCCCTTATAAACTAAAAAGAAAATACCACTAAATTGTGAGGGAAACATCTTTATTCTTTGATTTTTGGTTGCTGCAAGAAAAATAAATAATTCCTGACACTGACTGATATATTTGACTTCAGGACATCTCTTACTACATACATGCTGAAAATCAAACATATTTACCGTATTAATTTAGATATTTTTCAAAGTAAAAGTCCCTAAAAGTGCATGATTCAACTTTTCCCCATGGTCTAGGGTTAAAAAGTTAACAAAAATGTCTATAAACCGTAATATCAAATCGCATTACTCAAAAATTCCAATACATATCGAATCGGCACCCGAGTATCGGGATAGTATCGAATTGGGAGATAGGCGTATCGTCCCAGCCCTAATAAAGAGCTAGATAGATAAGACAAAGTAAGGTCAAAAGGAGGGTGGGTGGGAAGCTGGAAGAAGTATGAATGCGGGCCAAGAGACATGGCTAAGATAGAGTCATGAATGAGCGAGAACCTGCATTCATGATTCGGTTATATTAAAGACTTGCCCATAGCACCAGGCAACTCAGTAAACTCTGTTCCCTGGCAGAGAGTAAAGTTGGCAAAGGAAACAACCTATATTTTACGATGTTTCCAGGCACCTCACTTGGACCATCTGAAGTATCTCTACTGTCTCTTTGATGTGCAAGGTCCGCCAGACGTTTTCAGGTCTGCATGACACACCATCAAAGCGTGTTTTGTTCCTCAGCGCTGGCTGCCGCTTCTTGTGTCATCTTTGCCCATCCTTGACAGCATGCAGGTGTCAAAAAACGGAGGGAGAGACACACTTAAAGATAAGCATGAACATCACACTGCTGGGAAGAGGGAGAATGTTGGCCCAACCGTAAGAGAGAAAGCGAGGTGCGAGGCGCGAGGCGTGGGGAAGGGGAGACAACAACAAGAGAAAGATTCAGTCAAGATGAGGAGAGGATGGAGCGCAGGTGACATCAATAACCTCAGCGATGGCACATCATAAGCATCTCCTCTGTCACAAGCTGAAGGACAGAAGGAGTGAGAGGCTGGGGATGAAGAGAGAGTTTTTCGAGTGAATGGGCATGATAGAACAACAAAGCAAGTTGCAGAGGGAGAACATGAGCCTTTCAACACGAGCGTCTCTTTAATGTAGTAAGAACCATATTGTACCTGTTCAGGTTGGGTAACCTGCCCCTCAGTGGAACCCTGCATCACTTTTCCTCACAACCTCCCACACCTTGGATCTCTTTTTTATCATCTCCTCAAGCAGAGATGTGTCCCTGGCATAAAAAAAAAAGAGAACGCATGCTGGCCGAGAGGAAATTTATTTCTCGGTATACTACCTATCTGATAGTTTGTAACCATAGCAACAGGTGGCTGACTAAGAACCCCTGCTTTTGTAACAGGTTGCACTGGATTGGCCAAGGATATGACAGGATGCTTAAATTTCCATAGAGGTAGTGTGATGTCGATGGGTTTATACTGCAAGACTTTGAGACTGCACTGAAGCTGGGAACACTCTGTAGTACAAAGTCCTCCTTTAATGTTGAAGAGATGTGATTTACATACTATAACCTTGACTGTACGTACATAAGTCCCAGGTTTGCAACAGTGGAACAAATCTTTAAAGTGAGGTTTAATTTGCAGTGATTCAACGTGGATATCAATCGCAACAAATGGAATGAATAGATCAGTCCTGTCTTTTATTCCCTCCAGTCCATGCACACACTTCATCTACCAAGCCCCTGAAAAATTAATTAGATTTCCATGAACGGAAACTGCTGTAGGTCAATGTTTCCAGCAGGTCCTTCTATTGTTAGTATCATGTGTTCTCATTGTTGCCACATCTCGCAACCAGGTCTTTAGAAACATGCCCAAAAGAAGCAACTCTCTCATCGCCAAAAAACAAATCCCACAACAAGTGACCTTACCAACCTATCCAACCAATATGAGAGAGAGAGGCGAACATTTAATCACTTTATTTATATATATATATATTAATTATTTTGGATTTCATGCATTTAAATTCATTTTTGCAATGCATTTTTAGCTTGTAACTTTATATTTTTCTTATTATAAAGTTAAAGAAGTTGAACGTTTCATGTCATTTTGCATCCATTTTTAGCCTGTAACTTTAATTTTTTTCTTGTTAACTAAACTTAAAGAAGTTGAACATTTCATTTCAGTTTTGTATATAGTTTTTAGCTTGTAACTTCACATTTTTCTTTCTCTCTCTTGTCCAACCAAATTGGCATGATGTGCTCTTATATCACACTTACACTGCCTTTGAATCGTCCCCCACTTGAGGGCGAATCCAATCTTTAAGTCCACTCTCTTTTTCCCATTCTTTGCTGTACTTTTTGCCATATTTTGTCCACTTAGTACCTGGTATTGTTATCTAAACTCCTTCAACCCCGTGAAGATTTTTTGTCTCATAACAACAACAACAACACTGAGTGGCGGCGGTGCTGGTGAGCGACTGTCAGTCATCTGTGTGTGTGCGTATGGGGGAATGGGAGAAATGGAGGGATCGGAGTTGTGTGCAAATCCTGCAACAGGAGGTAACTACACCGGTATAGAGGAGAGAGACAGGAGCAAGCCCAAATAAGCAGCTGCACTTATGAAACAAGCCCAAAAATCCACAACATGCGACTACCAATATATGCAAGCTACTTTTCAGGAAAACAAGCCCAAAGTTGCTTATAATAAGCAAACTTGGCAACTCTGTTTATTCTGTCTATTTGCGTCGAGGCTTTTGCATTCGTTCGACCCTTCTCAGGCACCGTATTACGAGGACACACACCACACCCCCGGGAATGGCGATAGGCTGTAGATTGTGGATACCCGACCTGATCCCGATGGGTTCGGACAAATATTTAAAGGATGTTTGGGTTCGACCGTCTTGACATGGTGCTTCAAGTTCTTTTCTAATGAAAATATAGTGTAAAAATAAATACAAATTATGGACCCACTGTTTGTGTTACGCTACTTCCTGTTCAATTTTGGGGTTTGTTATTTACCTAGGCTAAATAATTACTGTAACCATGGTAACAACAATTGCATGACAGGGCAACACAGAGTCCCCCCTCCAGTCAGTTTTACTTCCTGTTTTTTCAAGTTCTTTCACAAACAGAGAATGGGAGTGTGGTTAATGCTTCAATACTTACATAGCCCAACAAAAATATTTGTTTTGTGAAACATGAATTAAATGTAAATGTAAAAGCGATTAGAAACATAAGCAGTGTTTATCACCCATAGACTTTACTTGGGCGGGCCGCCCATACTTTGCTTTCTTATCATCCGCGATTAGTTCTTCATTAGTTAACTAGTGGACTAATAGCAGCACAACACTCTCTGGGGAGCGGATGAAGAGCCACGCTTTGCTGGTGCAGCACGGGTTGCTGCACCCCTTGTTGGACTGATGGGCTTCTAGTGACACATTACCCACACCAGGTTCATTCCCATCCAGACAGCAGGTTTAAGGAAATCTTGTAAGCAATAGTTTTACTGCTATTTATCTGTCGAACATAACAACGTTCCCGTTGCTGATCTTTTTCCGAGAAAGTGTGATACTCCCACACGGCTGACTTTTTCTTTCACTTTTACTTGTGAACAAACCACACGGCACACACCGTCATGCCAGAGTTGTTTCCAGCCAATGGCTTCTTCTCTGAATCAGCAGCCGGTTACTGTTGTCCGAGACCGACTGCAAATACACAACACAACATTTAGCCGGCGCAAAATTGATGCAACACAACAGATAAACATCGGCCACTGCCATCAGCGGATGTCATCTTATTTGCCGATGGTAGTCAACGAGGCGAATATCGTCCGATACCGATGTTTGTCAGATGAATCGGGGCATCCTTACTCAAGACCCTTTTTATTGTTTTGGAATTTATCTGTTTCTGGCTCCTGAACGCTTCTCCTAACAATGGTCATAACACAAAGAGAAGAACACAAAAGGGAAGACATTAACAGGAAGAGTGGGTGAAGACCAAAACAACAGCGTTGTTGATCAGACAAGGAAAAAGTTTGATGAATAAGAGTGTGTTATGATCGCTACAAAGTGGACTATGCTGGGGTCCACAGCAGGATCCATGAACACCTGCTGGCAAATACTCAGCAGGCAGATATTCACCAACACCAACACACACTGAGATGTGTCCTGAGCACATGAATAGGGGTCCTTTCTGCTGAGTCACAGGGGAGGTGGTGGCCGCCCCACTGCCTCATTGATTTATCCGACAGCCTGCTCCTGTTTAAAGCCCAGCTGTCTCTGTCAAAACACACACACATACACATGTAGTATGTGACCATGCACATACACACGCACTAATGTTCCCCCATACACGTGCTGCCATTTACTGATATTCTGCCAACTGCTGCTTCTGTCACTCTACCCCATCGCTGCTGAGTTTGGCCTTGCGCCATAGGTGCAGTGAGCGTCTGTGTGTGTGTGTGGTGTGTGTGTGTGGTGTGTGTTTGTGGGACAGAGAGATGAATCTGGAGCCTATTTGCTGTTAATATCTGTCGGGCATCATCTCTACTTCACGCTGACTCTGTTTATTACAGTCACACAGGCTCAACTGACCCATCATCTCTGCTGATGGTCGTGTTGATGGCTACAGTCTGAGGTGAAACTGATCGTTCACATCCGTACGCCGACAACAATTTACTGCATGGGACATTTTTCTCTTACGTTGTTTGTCGTGCATAAATGCAGGGCTCCAGACTAACTTTTTTACAATGGTTGCACTGGTGCGCCTTACCTTTTAATTTAGGTGCACCAGCACATGATTTAGATGCACGCAAAATGTTTCTTTTTACATTTTAAAGAGGAAATTAAACTTTCAGACAAGTTAAGCTGGTTTACACAATGGATTTCCACTCAAAACATGACAAATGTCAGCATTTAAAAGAAAAAAAGAAGATCCGTTTCATCTTTCCTGCAGCTTTCGTGGCAAGAGCGCCGCCATGTCGCTGTACCCAAGCCTGTGACGTCACAAGGTTGGTTGACCGTGAAAGACAGAAACTGAGGAGACACAGGACAGAAAAAAACAAAAGAGGGGACACTATTGTATTGTTCCTGGATTTCAATATTTACAATGTTAAAACCAAGGAAAAAACAGTCCATTTCATAAACTGCCGCTGAAATGGAGATCAGCAGCGCTGGCTGGTAACACTGAAAGAGCCTCAGACAGGCACTGACTCCAGCTGCAGCTGACTGTCTCCTCATCTCCCGTCCTCTCCCCTCTATGATCACCTGTCTCTCCTGCTCTGCTGTCTCATTCACACAGTTCAAAGACAAGGTCGCTAAGAAAATAAACACCGAAAGCACTGCTTTATTCTGAAACCCGGGTTATAGCACGGCTAAACATTAACATATAACTACCATCACAAAGTAAAGCTTTTAATCATTTAGTAGTTGATACCAGTACCAGTGAATTTCCACGATTCTCTACCAATTCAATACCACGCTAAATAAATAAAAGCAAAACAATAAACCCCATGTACTTAAACATCCACTCTTTTATTACCGTTTGCATACTGTTTTTTGTTAGGAAGTTAAACAGGTCATAATTCATTCTCTATTATCTATTTTTCTATTGCTCTGAAAACATCTCCTTCAAACACCCGGATATATTCAAGTTTCTCACCAAAAACAACATGATAACATTAGAATATACCTTAGCCCAATACTCATCTTTACTGAATAGAGCCTGAACGCTTCATAATGTAAATGAATGGTCCTGTTAACTAGCTCTCGTCCTGACGATTTCAACAGAGCTTTGTTGTTCAAAATGTAGCGTTATCAGGGAAAACATAGGGTGTTTAACAGTCTACCTTTACGGTACCGTCAGGTATCCACATGTTTACATAATACGTTGGTATAAGAGCAGCGTGGTGTAATGTGTGCGTAGCATGTGAGTGGTCGAGTGACAGAGAGAGAGATGTGCTCAGAGCAGATCAGCTGTTTGGGTATAGATCGGAGCAGAGAAGAATTTAGTGGTAAAGTTGTATCGTGTTTTTAAATGTACAGTGTCTCTCTCATACACACACATACATACATACATACACTTTTTTTGGGGGGGCGGCTGTGGCTCAGAGGTAGAGCAGGTCGTCCACCAATCGAAAGGTTGGTGGTTCAATCCCCGGCTGCTCCGGTCACATGTCGATGTGTCCTTGAGCAAGACACTTAACCCGAAATTGCTCCCGAAGGCTTAGCCGTCGGTGTGCGAGTGAGTATTTAGATTAGATCCTGATGGGCAAAGTTGGCACCTTAGCAGCCTCTGCCATCAGTGTATGAATGGGTGAATGCTGACGTGTAGTGTAAAGCGCTTTGAGTGGTCGGAAGACTAGAAAAGCGCTATATAAATGCAAGTCCATTACATTTTTTTCCATTTCGATGTGGCCTCTGCTAGATGTCATGAAGGCCTGAGCAGCTGCAGAAAACCTCCTGCTCCTCCTGCTCCACCTACAGGGACTAAGCAATCAACAAATATTATGAAATATTATCATACTAAATACGGAGGCCTGTGGCAATGGTAACCTACAGGAACATATCCCTCTTCCATATTTAGATGCCAGGTTAGTCCTAATCGTGTTATGAGGATGTGAGATCGCCAAGGTTGCTCAATTATACATTCTCCATTGCCTTTCATTCGTTCTGCCACCTCTTTTTCTCTTTCTTCACCTCTACTCCGTCACACAGATTATGCTCTCTCCCTCTATCCTCGGCGGAGACGCAGGAATCACACACTAAGCTTTGAACATGAAAGGCAAGGCAGAAAAACAACAACAAGGACAACAGATCACTGCATGTGTCGGAGTGTGTTTGTGTGTTTCTGCGCGCAAAAAAGGAATCTTCCCTCTAACGTGTGCATGTATGCATATTCAAGTCATGTCATTTGGATGTGTCGGAGTGTGTTTGCGGGGGCTTTCATGCCTTGCTTTTTGCATTTACCTGTGTGTTCCTGCATGTCTACGCGCATGTAGATATGAAAGCTTTGATGTGTATTTGTGTAGGAAACCTTTTTAGCGTGTTCATAGACAACCATTTGCCAGTATATCTGCAGTCTCTTATGGCAGTTAAGTGTTGTTGTCAAGTCATTAAAACTTTGGTTCTTCTCGGCGTGAGTCTCAGTCCAAATCACAATTAAACTTCTCGAAAAACGCGCCCCAGTCGTGTCCCTTTTAAGATCACATCCAGAAGTTCAAAGTAAGTCCAAAGAGTTTGAGTTGTTCTCAGTGTATAGTGAAAACATGAAGCTCAGTACTTTAATGTATTCTGCTCAGGGCCCTTGCCTACTCAAGCAGACCTAACCGAAGATAAAGCGCTGTGTGAATATGATTTTAGGGTAGGCTGGAGGTACAATGCTCACAATATAATTTTGACAGTTCTAGTGCACAAAAGAGCAACCCAGCAAGAAGTTAGACAAAATAAAGCTTGCCATCAAATGACACTCAGTGGGCTGTCAGTTAAAATGAGCTGCCGGATGAAAGAGAAAGGCAGATAAAGAATGCTGTGCGCATAGCGAGTGCAGGTAAAACACTATTCCTTTTGCATACTGACACAATCAGATTTGAGAAAGCCATAAGCCATCAGTGTGAGACTATACTTGTGTGTTTAGTCACGGATAGGCCAGCTTAAACCTGCATGGCCTCAGCTGACATACTGTATACATACATACAATCTACATTGACCATACAACTAGGGATGTCACGGTACCAGAAATCTAGTAGTTGATACCAATGCCAGTGAATTTCCATGATTCTCGATACCAATTCGATACCACGGTAAAAAAAACAACAACAACAACACAATAAATCCCATGTAATTCAACACACACTGTTTTATTAAAAACATTTGAACATTACAAAAAACAGAGGCATGTAGCCTTTAAGTAATAAATAAAAATAATTGACCCATTTTGTAAATTTTGGCGTATCAGCGGCATGTTATCAATCGATAGTCAGACGACGGACGCTACATACTGACCGTGAACACATCTGGTCCATCAGCTCAGAGTAGTAGGAGTAGGAGGCAGAGGATTTATTATGGAAACGAAAAGCAAACGCACCTATTTGGCAATATTTCACATTTAATCCCAACGCTATAAGGGAACCATAACATTAATGACGTAATCACCGCGAGGTGTATGGAGCCGTCACAGCCGGTGTGCACAGAGCAGCGGCGCCAGATAGACCCCCGCAGCAAAAGCGCTACCGGAGAGGCCAGACACACCACCACCCGACAGTAAAGATCAGAGTCAGCACTCTGCACATATTGACCATAATCTTTCTAAAAATGTCCGGTGTAATTGGTAACACCGGTGTTGTCACAAGTTTATTAACCGGTGGGAAAATTTTCCTCACTGTCACATCCCTACCAATGACCATTACAGGCATCGTACGGTACCTTCGGTACCTTTCAGAAAAATATGTATGGTAGTCAACAGCGAGGGACAAATCATTTTTTGATCTCGTTTGAATTGCGCCATGAATCACACACGTTTATCAATTTAAAACGTAATTTTGCAAGTCAAGAAAGTCACAGTTTGTCATGGGTTTGTTGTAGTATCATTTAGTTTTGTGTGAAAACACTCAGTGAACTACATCTCTCATCTTGCACAAAATACTTAGCTAGCTAGCTAATGGTGCAATTCAAACAGAATCAAAAACATATTAGTTTACTTCCGAAATAAGGTCCCATGGCGGTCCACCGGAAGGGGCAGGACTGCATTATTAGACCGATACGATTGCTAATTGTCGATGAGCCATATCGGCCGATACCGATCACAAATGATTGTTATTTGCTTTGATTAATAGCATCAGTAATTTTAATAATGTATTATAAGCTGCTTAGAGCTAGTATTAGTAAGTAAAACAGGTCATAATTCCCTCTCCAATATCTATTATAGTGATGTTAAAATCTCATTCAAAATTTATTTCAAGTTTCTCAACAAAAACTACATTTTAATACATCATAATAACGTTAATATTTACATTCACCCAATAGTAATTTTTACTGTAAAGAGCGTGAATGATGAACCCCGCCAATCTCCTGATTGTATATTTTTACTGACTATCGGCCGATAACGATTGGCAGCCAATCAATCGGGGCATACATACTGTAGTTTGCACCAAAATGTAACATCAGCACTGTATTTGTGATTTAAATATTATATATACAAAGAAATAAAACTACGTCTGAGAAGCAGATCTTTGCTGAATCCTTTTCGGTGTGGACGGACGTTTTGTAAATAATACTGACAGTTGAAGTGAAAAATGGAACAACCACTGGTTTCAGTTAAGCCTGGTTAGTGATATATCGTCAGCTCTTTCCCTCCCATTCGGAGCCTCCCTCCCTCCCTCTCTCCCTATAGAAAGATTTTCTCTCTCATTTTCCCTCTCTCTCAGAAATTGCTCTCCTCTTGTGTAAAGCAGGATAAAACCTGCTCTTGTGTGACTTGGCGATGATGCCTTGGCGGGGAGAAAAGAGAGTAAATGAGCAGAGTACAAGGGGAAATATGGATTTATTGGTATTGGGGCGCGTCCTGCTGTCATCTCAGGACACGTTGTTGTCATCAAGTGTAATGTATTACAGTGTTCAGGCGGGGCCAGTTTTAGTTTTACATGTAGCATCAATCACGGGGACTGTCATTCAGCTTTTAACATGCTCGCACACAATAAGCGCACAGGCACACAATCTCCCACACGAGCCTTCACACACAAAATGCTGCTTTTAGAGTGAAAGCCAAGGCTAAAAAATGGCCGCTGCAAACAACCATCCATCAGGCCTACAAAATAACAACAGAGGCGACACTGAGCTGATATGTATAAAAACCTGCAATATCTGCAATCCCCCTGAGTACACACACAATCAGCAATCACTGGCAACACCCCTCCCTCTCTGTCTGCAGCTGAGATTCACAGCAAGTCCGTCCTGCTGTTGTACTGAGCTTATAGGTCTCAATCTGGGGTTTTTAGGGCAGTATTTACTCCTGCTGGTTTATTGTGCAACCTTGACTAAGAGACATATCATGCGGTTGATAGTACTCTGTTCTCTTTTGGTTTTGGCATAATCATAAATTGACATTAAACACAAAAGCAGACACACATAAGAGAGTGTTCAAACAACTCAAAGTGTACAGTTTTTAAAGTAGAATTGAAATTGTATAATGATACTGCAGCTAATGTGCATATTTTTCAATTTTTTTACAAGATGATAAATTTTTTGGGACGTATTTGTAGTTTTTAAGCTTCAAGCTTGTCAGGGCTCGACATTAAACTCTGTTGTGGTAACTTCGGCTATAAAAGACGAACACCTTACTGTCCTCAGAGTAACTTTATCGAGGCTTGCAAAAACAAAAACACATACAGAGGATTAGGGATGTTATGAGAACCAATACTTCGGTACCAAATACCGAACGATGCCTGTAATGGTCATTTGGTACCGGAGCGGAGGTACTGGAGATGCGATTCTTCCGGATCTAACGGGGGCAGTATACGCTTACAGGTGTTCTCATCTGCCGTGAAATGAAGGAAGAAGAAGAACACCGTAACAGCACGGAAAAAAACAACAACACGAGACGTGAAAGATGGCAGCTGCTGCAGCGCTACCTCCGCCTCAACTCGTTGAGAAAACAAATAGCAAGAGTCGGGTATGGAAGTACTTTGCATTCGAGGCGGATTTACAAGGAGTAATTATAGATTCGCAAAAAACAGTAAAACAGTGTTTGTTTTAAATACTTGAAGGCTACATGCCACTGTTGTTTTGCAATGTTAATAGACATTTCTTTTTATTTATTACTTAAAGGCTACCTGCCTCTGTTTTTTGTAATGTTCAAATGTTTTAATAAAGGAGTGCGTGTTGAATTAAATGGGATTTTTTTAAAAAAAAAATTATTTTTACCGTGGTATCGAATTAGTATTGAGAATCGTGTAAATTCACTGGTATTGGTATCGACTACTAGATTTCTGGTACCGTGACATCCCTACAGAGGATTACTGCTCATGTCATAGAGGAAGCTTCCTGTTACATACAAAGCCCAAGGTAAACTTCTCTAAAACAGCATACCTTTCTTAACAGCTACCCCTAGCGGTTGCATGGCTATGTTACCATCATCTCCTTTAGCATTTACTCACTTGTACACATTTATATAATGTGAGCATACAACATCTGTGTTCAGGTAAAGTGGAATGCCTCGTGCAGTCGTCCGATCGGGCAAGTGAAAAACAAATGTGATCTTTATTAGGGATGCCCCGATATTCAGTAAAAAGTATGCGATCGGGAGGGCGGCATTAACGCTTTCATTCGTGTGCCCAGAGTATGCTCTGCCGCTCGGAGAGTGAGGTGCTCTGAAGAAGTGAACAGTAATGTTACATTCCAACAGCGCTCTGAATTTACGAACGGTCCAGTTTGTGCCATTGTGCGCTCAGAGTGACTATTTATGAACGCATGTACGTGTGAAACCATGCCCTGTACTCCTCCTCGAGAAACATCACAACCATAAAACAAACTGGTAATTCAAAAAGAAGAGACCTATTGATTGTTTTTACGTCAAGGAAAATTTTGGGGTGCCCGTTACACCTATCCGTGGCACTGAACGGCCCAGCATCCCTCCTCCACCTAACTCCCCGGTCCCTGGTAAAATGCCTAATCCTGCAAATTGGCGCCGGATTCATTTCACAGGCGGGGAGGAAAAAGTGTGAGTGTGTGTGACTCTACTGTACATTTAATAACACGAGACAACTTTAACCACTAATTTCTTCTTCGCTTCCATCTGTTGCCAAGCAGCTTATGTACTCTGAGTGCATCTCTCTCTTTCTCTGTCACTCTACCACTCACTCGCGACGCACACATTACATTACTCATATACCAACATGATATGTAGACTGTTTGGGACCCAGTAAACTCACTATATTTTTTCCCTGATAATGTTACACTCTGAACAACAAATTTGTGTTGAAATCAGCAGGATGAGAGCTAGTTAACGGGAGGTGCCATTGATTTACAGTATAATGCATTCAGGCTCTATTCAGGAAAGATTAGTATTATTATTATAGTATAGTATAAGAGTATCGTGCTATGGTAAATTATAACGTTATAATGACGTATTCAAATGTAATCTTGTAAAATGTAGTTTTTGGCGAGAAACTTGAATAAATACAGTTGTTTGAAGGAGATACATTTGCGCAAAACTAATTTTTACTGAATAAAGCCTGAACGCATCATAATGCAATGGAAACCCCGTTAACGATAACTGTTCTTGGCTATTTAGCCATGCAGGACAGCGCTGCCAACCGGCTGGTAACGGCTAACGCCGACTAGAAAGCATTAAGGCCGATCTCCTGATCGCATCCCTAAAGATAACTCCTCATTTCAGCTTCACAAATCAGCAATTCCTCGTCCATTGTGCGGCTTTCAAAGCGAGGAAGAAATAGAAATAGAAACAAGAATGCAAAATTTCAGTTGCACTGTGTAGCTCGCAGTCTCATTCTCAAGAGAGACCGGATCAAACTTGGTGGCCACAGGGGGTCACATACGGTGGATATTTGGTGGCCACAGAGTAACTTTTGGTGGCCACGGGCAACGGTTAAGGTCGTACCCTGGTAAAGTTCATTTTAAAGTACTTAAATATTAGAGGAGGGAACTGTATTCTGTTTTTTCTACAAGTAAAAGGAAAGTCATGCAATTTAAATTGGGGTGAAACTCATATCTTGACATAAGCCAAATATGTGACACAAGGGTTTCTCAGGTACAGAGGTGAGTGACAGGTGTAGCCTCACTGTAGCCCAATTATTCTACAGCATTGTGGTACATGAACTGCTTTGTCATCACCCCTGGGAGTTCAGAAAACAAGACAGACAAAATGTGATGTCCAGTTCCTTGTTCAGTGGTTCACAAGAGCCAAATAAGCAGGTTTTGTCTCCAAGGAAACAGTGATTAGCTCCTTGTCTCTGGCTGAAGGTGCGCTCATCAGTGATATTTGGTACGAATAAAAATCCGCAGAGTTTTTCGAATATTTGAATAAAAGCCTGAAACTGACAAACTCACGAAGAGGTATCAGTTATATTTCATGGCATACTGAATTAATGAACACCCTTCAACCGTTAATATCACATATTCCCCCAGTATTTCCCCAAGATGAAATGAAAAGTATTCATTTTGGAAAGAAAGAAAACCACGTCTTCATCATTCAGAATGGAGATAATCCAAGTCTGTAAAGGAGTGTTTTTCAAATGCTAGACGCCTCACTTTGGAATAAATATCACTATGAAATAGAATGTGATTAATTCGATAAAGTCATAGAAGTAAGTGAAAGCTCTTACTACTTATCAAGCCATCAACATCACAAGCAATTATTTTTCACAATGTCATTAAAATGTCCAACCAGCTATCCAGAAACAGCTGTCTCCCACTTCAACACCAACGGTATCTTATAGTAAACAGGTGCCTTTTCTTTTGAACATATGGTGTCAGTAACACATTTATACAAAGGCTTTGCAACATCATGTACTTTGAACCAAAATATATATTTCAAAGCAAGGCAACATATTAAAAGTAAGGGGTTAAAAACAGCAAAGAACATGTCCTATTAAGAGGACGTGATGTCAGGGAAAGGTCTCGAGTTATCCACCCATTCTTGGAAAATGAGCTTCAACAACGCGACTCAGTAAAAAATATTTTTTGTTTTAAACTTTTTAAACTATACCGTACACTCTCTACTGGACTTTTTGTCTTTTTAGAAAAAAACAATACTTTTATCTTGTTTGCTCCAAAAGAAATCCATGAATGATTTTAACACAACAGTAAAAAGTCTACCAGTCTACCAGTGCGGTTTGCTTTTGTTACACATATGAATTACTGTACTGTGTATCCCATTTATTCACTAAGTGATAATGAATGAATGAGATATATTAATGAAAGGTTATAGTTGAATAAAAGTTATTGACAACGAAATTGGATTTTAAGTAGGCTCCTTCCATTAATTAATGTTGAATTGATGAATGTTATTATTGAACACAATTTATTAGCTTAGCCCCTAAGACCCGTGGGATCGCGGGCAAACCCAATTTAACTGTCTTTCAGAGGCTGTAGCAGGTTCAGTTTTAGAGGTAGAGTGAAGGACCATATACCATATGAAACTGGAAAACCTAAGGAATCCATTGGTAACAACCATGTCATACTAGCCTGTCAGGAAGAAGGGTAAATAAAGCTACAAAATTGGGCTAAAGTTTGGCGAGGAAAAATTGGAATGGCCATTTTCATAAGGGTCCTTTGACCTCTGACCTTAAGATATGTGAATGAAAATGGGTTCTATGGGTACCCACGAGTCTCCCCTTTACAGACATGCCCACTTTATAATAATCACATGCAGTTTTGGGAGAATACAGTATAAATGTGTTATTTTCGCCTATATAAAAATGATGTATTTAAATATTTCTGCATACTGGGTAGGGATGCACTGATACCAGATCGGATATTGGGCCGATACTGACTCAAATAGTTGGATCGGATATCGGTGACAATGGGGCCGATCTAATCAATTCAAATTGTTAGTTTTTAAGTTTTTTTTTTACCAAGTTGCCTGTGTACAATTTGTTCATTTAATAATAATAATTCACTTAATTTATATTCATGTATTTATTTGTTACATTTAGTTTTTACAAAGTTAGTAAAGCAATGTTTAAGTCAAGCCTGATGTTGTCTTACACATAAAATAATTATCCCAGTCACTTTCACACAGTGAGGCATACAGTTTGTTAATTAAGCACTGGTATCTGATCGGTACTCGGTATCAACTGATACATAAAGCCCAGGTATCAGTATCGGTATCGGGACTGAAAAAGTCAGCTCGGTGCATCCCTAATATTGGGGTCCCTAAACAGTCTTAGAATTGCATAAATTCTGTATCACTGTAAAGCTGAGACTCTTGTGGATCCAATAAGCCCAATTGTATTCATGCGTGCTGATGTTAGTCTCCATAGTAGCCATTTCATTGTAGTGACACCAGGGTCCAAAATTAACAACCGACAAGCGTCAAATGCGGGTAGATTTGCCATTTGGTGAGTAAATCTCAGAAGGCTCTAAAAACAAAACTAACAAAAAAGTACTGAAAAGAAAATGCAATAAATTACAAAAGCAGCTGACGACCTGTGTTATGTCTATAAGTGAGTGTTGGTATTCCCTTTTATTTCTAGAGAATGCTCAAAGCCCATCAGGGGGAGGAAGTCTGGCTATTAGCAGCAACAAATATAAACATTGCATTATAGAAAGTGACCACTTCTATAAATTTTATACAGGAGAGAAGCACGATCCCATTAACATTGGTTGAACTTCAGAGATTCAAAACCTTTTATGTAAAACACAAACACCCTTTGCAGCTGCAGACACATATAGTATGCACAGATAATGATCAAGCATTGATTAAGCAAGTTTCAGTTTCACTGGGCAAACATGATGAATCCAAGCTTTTATATAAGTTACAACCCTGTCTAGCGGTTACTGATACAAGCAGAGAAAGAATACTTAAGCCACTATTTTATCACAAACTGATTAGTCACTATAAAGGCAGACCTTTAGCTATGTTACACTGGTTGACTCATGGAGTGGATTTTAGCTTTTAATTACTGGCAACATACTGGGAAATAAGAAGCTGCTTCCTTATAAAAGTTTATTTGAGTCTTTGGAGTTTATTTCATGTCACCTGTGCTGTGGACATGTTTGTTTCTCTCTGCATTTTGTAGGCAGTAATAGGGCTGTGTGATTGACAGGTGGTAGACATGCTTCCTCAGACAGAGGTATCCTGAAGGGTTTCAAAATAAACAAACCTGGGTCAACTCAATGGTTATTTAATGCAGAATTTGAGGGTATCGGCACAGTGAACAGTGCTGGATTTTCCTCACAGAGCCCCATTGTAGAATCACTCTAAATTCAACTGGACCATTCCTTCTAGTTGTTTAACATCATTAAACCTGGTTTTAAATTCAAGAAACATCACTGCCGGTGTTTACTCTATATGCAAGCAGCAAGCAGTGCTGCAAAAATATGACTGCCACTGCTATTTTATTTAATTTCTTTTACGAGCAGAGAGGAGAGGGGAAAGAAATCTTATCATATCGCTTTAGAAACTAACGTTATATTATTTTGCGCTACGACGCTTCATATCCAGGTCAATTCACACACTTGTGAGTAAAGCATACAAATGAGAAAGATTGCGTTTACCTAATCATGTCAGCGCAACGATTATAACGACAAGAACCGGGTAAATGTCAACGATAAAGCAAGAAATACTGATCACATATTCATATTATCATTATCAGGGGAAAACAGTCCTGCAACTTCTCGGAGGGTTGCACAGTAACGTTACAGACAGTAACGTTAAATTAATCAACAGTGGATATTCAAAGAATAGTGCTGTTTTTACTGCTTGTACACGTGCAAGACTGTCAGCACTGCATTTCTGTCTATGGATGTTGCAGGTATGTGTAATGCGAGCCTACCACCAACACCTACAATGCCTTCCTGTTTAACTTTTGTTGCACTTTTGTTGATGCTGAAATACAATTTTCTGTTCTGATGCTAATATCAAATTCAAGTATCATATTCAGGCTGAACTAGCAACACTTTCAGAGGATGTTCATGACATGAATGCAGGGTTTGATCATCTGGGAACTTGTAAGAATCTTTCGCATTCAAGATTCTGCAGTCTGGGATTTGTTTTCAGGCACATTTCCTCAAGCTGTTTTCCTTTCAACAGTCAACTACTGTGTAAAAGTGGATCTTGTGTCCTCATTGTCCCTAAATAAGTGCCCCAAAAGAACCTTTGTGCGGTATACTTCTGCTTTCTCATTGCTCATTGCGTGTATACACTCTCTTTTCAAAATAAACTTCCAACTTAGGTTTACTCATGCAACACCACTACTTGGTTAGGCTTAGGCAACAAAAGTACTTGGTTAGGCTTAGGAAAAGATTGTGGTTAGGGTAAAAATGAGTACGTTTGTCAAGTAAAATAGCTGCGCTTGTTTCGTAACTGCCGTTGGTAAAGTCCGGAAGTTACGCAACAAAGCTATGGTAAAATACCACAGTTGCTCTGACCATCTAATACTGATGCGGATGGGTTTACATCGGAGTTTCTTGAAAGCCCGGTGCATCCCATACAGATGCTAAAGGGTGTCTCCTGTGTTGGTATCAGACGCTAAGGGGCACTGACCAAACTGCGGTATTTGACGCGTTGGGAGTGAGAACGGGTTGCTTGTACACATCAGTTTCTTAACTATGGTAAAAGATAAATTCTCCTTGGTTATTCTGGACAATTTTAGAGTCTGCTCTCTGCTCTTAGGCAAGGCAGTTTTAATTATAGAGCACATTTCATTACAAAGAAACTCAATGTGCTTTCCATAAAAAAGGCATAAAAAACATCAAGCAAATGCAAAGTAGTGGTAAAATAAAAATGTATTCATACATGCATCCAATAACTACACAAACACACACACACACACACACACACACACACACACACACACACACACACACACACACTGTTCACAGGCCTGAATAACAGGAAGGTTTTGAGCTTAGTTTTAAATTAGAGCTGTCAATTGCAAATTAATCACACATTTTTTTATCTGTTCAAAATGTACCCAAGGGAGATTTGCCAAGTATTAAGTACACTTAGTGGATTAGTGAAAATCAATTAACATCGCAAAACAATGCCAAATATTGTCCAGAAACCCTCACAGGTACTGCATTTAGCATGAAAAATATGCTCGATCAAAACATGGCAAACTCAAGCAAGTAGATAAAGAATTTATAGAGCGCAGCTCACAAGGCAAAGCATTCCAGAGGGTAGGTCCACAGTAACTAAAAACACCTTTACCAGCTCCTGATCTTATTCTGGATACAACCAAAAAGCCACTGTCTGAAGATCTGAGAGGTCTGATGAGGTTATAGTCAGTGAGCAGGTCGGAAATACACTGGGGAGCTCAGCCATGTAGTACCTTAAAAAAACAAAAGTAGGATTTTAAAGTGAATTCTCTGTTGAATGGAATGAAATGATTGATTTAAGTTTTGGAGTAATGTTATGATGCTTTCTTGTACCGGTAAGAACTCTAGTGGCTGAATTCTGTATGAGTTGAAGTTTTTCTATTGACTGTTTTGATAATCCAGTGAAAAGAACAATGCCGTAATCTAATCTGTCCAAAATGAATGCATGAACCAGTATCTCAGACTCAGTTTGTGACATGATTCTTTTTACTTTTGATATGTTTCTCAGGTAGAACAATGATCTTGTAATACTTGATAGCTGTGATTTTTGAAGGTCTGCGTCTGGATGGATCTTACACAAAAGGAAGGAAGCTAAGCAACAGTCTTCTGTCTCTAGATTTCCCATCTGTTTATTTTTTTACAACTGCGTCTTTCGCATCTTTTCCTCCAATTTCAGATTTTTTCTCATCTGGTCTTCCAAACCAGGCAATCTGGCATTGTCATCTTAACTAAATGACAACAGGGCCAATCACCATATTTTTATTTCTTATTTTTAATTTTTCAACTGTTTCCCCAGAGTATCTGAAAAACAAAAAGACAAACAGGCACACAATATGAAAGGCAATGTGTTCTTTTTCTTCTTTCATCTTGAAAACCTGTATGCAATAGCTTTTAAAAAATGCTTCACAATCACCACATTCTTGATGATGATGGAGCCATGGACATCACAAAAGAACTGATAGTCTCTACCCACAAGTAAATGGTTTCATTTTGGGATACAGTGTAAGTTAAACTTTATTCATATAGCACATTCCAAAACAAGGGTTGCTTGACAGTTACAAAAAGATGATAAATAATTAAACTAGGGCTGTCGAAGTTAACGCAATAATAACACATTAACGAAAATTTGTTTTATCGCCACTAATTTCTTTAACGCATTAACGCGACTTTCAATTTTTAGGTTGTAGTGTGCCCAGTTTTGAAGCTAGAGAGAAGATACTGGCATCATATGAAACTAAAAAAGGGAAGGAATCCATTGGTACCAACCATGTCATACTAGCTTGTCACCAAGCAGGCGAAAAACGCTGTAGTAAAAAAGTAAAAACTGGCAAGGCCATATTCAAAGGGGTCCCTTGACCTCTGACCTCAAGATATGTGAATGAAAATGGGTTCTATGGGTACCCACGAGTCTCCCCTTTACAGACATGCCCACTTTATGATAACAAGTGGCTAAATGAGACTACAGAAGTTGTCAGGGACATTAAATGTCATCATGCCAACTTGCAGAAAACCCTCGTTGTTTGCTGTCATTGCTGGAATATTTCTCTGTGCCCTGTTGTGCCAACAGTTGAACAAGAAAGGAGGTCAGTCACTACTATTTGAGATTGTGACAAACTGCGGCAGCATTAAGAAACTGGTAACAAGTTCAATCTCACTGCCTGGGATTACCATCCGTGTGGGTGACCACTGGTGTTAAGACCTTGACACACCAAGCCAATGATCAGCTGTCGGACAATTTTGGGCAGTCGGTGAGCGTATGTCGGCCTAGTTTTTGTGGTGTGTCCTGCATCGTAGGTTCTAGCTTGCCCGTGTCTGAGTTTTTTTGGCCAATTCAATATGTTGAATCGGCGGCAGCGCCCGTCAGTGAGATAAATCCCTCTGATTGGCTGTTCAAGCTTAAGCGAATCAGTGTACGAGAACAGAAACGGAAGTGAGGAAAGCAAGCTAATGAGTAAAGTCAAGAACGGCACACACAGAATGCTCTTCTCATTTTCCATCTTCATGTCATCTGATCATTCCAATTCACAGATATTTTCACAGTGACATGGTCATCTGGAATGAACCTAAATGGTGAGTGAGAGTGATGTGAAAATGGTTGCCAAATGGCGCTTTGTTTCATGTACATATAACAACGGTTTGTATATCCGCAGTCCTCGGCCTTCCTGTTTCCCTTTTTGAATTAAGAATACAGACTATCGCCACCTGCTGGAGTGGAGAGTTATTTCATCTCACGCAGGCGCAGAACGTAAGTGGTAGTCGGCCGTCTGCTGTAGTCTTTGCGGTGTGTTCGAGTGCAACTTTTTAGTTCTTTGATGTGGGGTTGGTGTGTCTAAGCCTTACAACACTGTCCTTGTCAGGGGTGTTTGGCAAGTTACAAATCTGTGAATTTAACAGTGGTTTGATCTGTATTTTGAAAGTTCTAATCAATTATTTGTTGTCAGACTGAGGATGCTTTTACATTTGACTTTGCCCTTTAGCTCACCTGAAAAAGGTGCGAGGTGCCGCAGAGGTGTTTATTGGCAATTTTCTTTCCTGGCATTAGTCCTGGAACTAATTGGACTAAATAAATACACTGTGGACTAATTTGATTCAATTGTGTTCGGTGTCTGTCAATATGTCCGCCCTTCAATTGCTTCCCTGACTAAATTCATCTTGTTAGCTTGGTGTCTGTCTCTCCCCTTAGGTCAACTGGCTGAGACAGGCGGAAAGGGTGTTTTTAAAATCCAGTAAAATGAGGTGGAATAAGGCATTCCATGCACGGAGCGGCCGAAATGGAGACACATTCCATCTCTCTTACAGACAGACAAACATCCCGACGTTCACACACACACACACACACACACACACACACACGCATAAATACACGTGCACACACACTCAGTCATGCAGAGATTGACTCCAATTAGCCAGCCGCTGGTCTCTCTCTTTCCCTCATCAGTGCAGGAGTGAGAGCCTCATCATTAAGAGAGCATGCTTAATGACGGAAGGCCTAACCCTTTCTGATGCAGGCACTCTTTGATATTCCAGAGGTAATCCTGCACACCTTCACTGTGCCTGCCCCATCACACAGTCTTTGCCTTTCCACCTTGTTCTTTCATTCCTCATTATTCTGAATATGCGTTGGTTTCATATATGGACAGACTAGTGTTTCCCGTATTTGCGAAATATCCCCTATCTGCCTCTGCAGAGGAGAGAGGAGAACAGTTGAGGGCTTCATCTTATTTCTGTCAGTACAACAATTATAATAATAAGAATCGGGTAGATGTCAACAATTAAGCACGTAATGCTGATGACGGATTCAGGATTATCATTTGCTGAAGGGAAAACAGTCCTGCAACTTCACGCAAGTATTGCACAGTTGCGTCACAGCAAAAGCAATCATTGATACTGGCACGGGTCTATTCTAATCAATGCAATACACTTTGTCAGCGAATATCTCCTCACGGTCCGCCCATTCTCAGTGTGCCCTGGCTCCGTAAATAAGAAATAACAAGCTGGATCGGACCGAGCCACTAGGGCTGTAAGCTACCGGATGTCGTTTTTAGGGCTGTCAAAGTTAACGCGACAATAACGCTTTAACGCAAATTCATTTTAACACCACTAATTTCTTTAACACATTAATGCAACTTGCGATTTTTAGGTTGTAGCAGGCTCAGTTTTAAAGCTAGAGTAAAGATACATCATATGAAACTAGAAAACCTAAGGAATCCATTGGTACCAATCATGTCATACTAGCTTGTCGCAAAGGAGGATAAATAACGCTCCAAACTTACACTAAATTTTGGCGAGGAAAAACTGGCATGGCCTTTTCCAAAGGGGTCCCTTGACCTCTGACCTCAAGATATGTGAATGAAAATGGGTTTTACGGGTAACCATGAGTCTCCCCTTTACAGACATGCCCACTTTATGATAATCACATGCAGTTTGGGGCAAGTCATAGTCAAGTCAGCACACTGACACACTGACAGCTGTTGTTGTCTGTTGGGCTGCAGTTTGCCATGTTATGATTTGAGCATATTGTTTATGCTAAATGCAGTACCTGTGAGGGTTTCTGGACAATATACAGAATAATTGAATGTTTAGACAAAGGCTGTGATATATAATTATTTAACGATAGAAAGTTGTTTTTTTCAAGCTTTTTGGGCGTTATCTATAGTAATAATAATATTCCAAAATTATGTAAAATTTCATAGTTTTAGGTCAAAAACATTGGGGAGGACCCACAAACCCCACCCAAAAATTATACTGGTTCTTTGTCTGTGATGTTTGCATAAAAAGTTTGATCTTCTCATGTTGCCCCTGTGCACACATGTAGGCCTACTTGACCTATTGCTTTGTGTAGGTCTTGACTTATTGTTGACGTATTGTCTTATAATGATGACTTTCATATTCTGATGTTTATGATGATTAGGAGGAAACTACATTTAATATTTGTCGCTGTCCATTGACGGGGGGGTTTTGAATTAAAGTTGTCATGGCATATTGTGAAGGGAGGGAATGGCCTCCAAAACGTCTGTAGCCGCAGGGCTTCAAGTAATATCGAGGCAGCCCTGACTGTACTTAAGGACATTTATTCTTTTATTCAACTTTTTCTCAACCTTTATGCTTTTTAAAATATTAAGCTTATCTCTCTCTTATGGTTATATTAAACTTTCTTTTTTTTAAATATTGTGCTTTTTTTTCATAATTTCTTATAATGGCAGTGATATTAATACAAAGTATATATTTTTTCAGCCCCTCTAGACAATCCATCTCAACTTCCAGCTTTGACAGCATTAGTTTGGCTTCTAGCTTTTCCAGCAATGTCTTTCAGGTCTTATTAGCTTCTTCAGACTATAAATCTCAAATACAGAGATGAAAGGAGCGACAGCTCCTACATTTTCAACAGTATGTAAACCTTATATATCAGCATCTCCAGTGAACTCTCGTGCCGCTCATAGTAAAGCAGGTTTTTCAATATGATTTTTCAGTTTTTCAGTTGAGAGTATTTTCAATAAGTCTCACAAATACTGTAAAAATACTGTCTTATGTACCTATCCATGTTAGATCTGATTCCGTCTCTCTACCCAACCCTTCAACATCAAATTTTAATCAGAGGTCAAATTGTCAGTTTGTCTCGCTTACAGAAAGGTTTGTTGCAATGCAACTGATTAAATGTTTGGCTCAAAAAATATATGACTTATTCACACCGATTCAACATATTCAGATGTTATTTCCATCTTTTTATTTTTCCTTTCACGAGCGACACATGTTTGTGACCTGCTAAGCTTTAATAGTGACAGAAAGCTTTACTTTTCAGAAGCCTGAGGTATAAGGACACATGGTGCATGCAGGCACACATCCACATACACACACAGATGCACGTACACATAAACACATAGAGCACTGTTTCCACTTGACCTGTTATTGTGCCATTTTCCAGGCTTTCTAACGACTGTTCAATTGAACACTCCTCTGCAATTTCCTCCTCTTTTCATACATCATATAATTAGGTCCAATTATTGTTAATAACTTTGGGCAGAAAGCCTTTGTTACCAAGGTCAGTATGGTCTGACAAAGCTTTAAACCTGCCCTGCCCTCATCTTACTCTCAGCCCCATCCAAGTTAATTATGTTCATCATGCACACATGCTCACCGCTCTCTCTCTCTCTCTCCCACTGTCTCTCTGTTTTTTTCTCTTTCAACCCCTCTCTCTCTCTCTCTCTCTCTCTCATGCACACACATAAACACACACCGAAATCAGTGGACATTTTAAAGGTCCTTTCCTACACACTCTCATGGTTGATAAATTTGAAAGAAGAGAGTATTTGGTAAGCATGGCAATGAATTATCAACAGAAAAGTGCCGTCTCAGTGGGCTTTAAGGAGGTCAAGTTGAGTGTGAGAAGCAGCTACACATTTGAGGACACTGCCGTCTCTAAGTTACAAGTCTTCATTTGGGATTCACTGCTAATAAACTGATTTGTCTGATGTCCACCGATGAATGTGGTGTGAAATTGACTTTCTCTCATGTTTCGCTCAATCAGGTTGCACTTCAAGAAAGGAGGGTAAAAATGTGTTTACCCGCATGAAATTGGAAACTTGAAGAGCCAATCCCTGAAACAGATAGTCATGGTGGTGGCTTTCTATGGCTTTATCGTAGACCTAAATAATAAACAATGAATGATGAGAAAACAAGGATCTGCCTTTGCCTTGGAAGTCGGTGATTAAACCGAAGAAGATAAAAAAGGTGTCGTGCAAAGCACTGCCTTACTCTCACTCTGAAATATTAATCGAAGTTTAAAGCAGGGGTAGGCAGAATGTTTATGGTATCATTGGGCACAAAGTCCATGATAACCTTTCGGCATATTGTAATTCAAGTGTTCTGAGAGAAAACTAGACTTCTGCACTTCCGCATGGCTCTGTTTTTAGGCTTTAAAAAATCGAGGCTGTGACGGGAGACTTTGGCCAATCACAGGTCATTTCAGAGAGAGAGCGTTCCTATTGGCTGTTCATTTCAACAGAGCAGGCAGCTGTAAATCACTCGTGAACTCCAATCAAACAGTCAAACTAGGCAGTGCTGATCAAATATGAATCAAAATTCTGTTACCCTAATGCATATTTCTTGCATAAAAAGTCTTCAGAAACATCTGGTAGTTTACTGGTGCTCCGGCTGGTGGGCGGTGCTTGGTATTTCCTCAACTGATCTAAACATGGCTGCTGGGTAACAAACTTTCTCATTTTACAGCTAAACAGTACACTTAAAGATGTTTATTTACGTGAGAAATAGGCATTACAGTAACAGAATCTTGATTCATATTTGATCAGCGCTGCCTAGTTTGACCGTTTAATCTGAGTTTTTGAGTGATTGACAGCTGCTCAGAGACGGCAAGGCACCAGCTCGGCTCTGATTGGTTGTTTTCCTCCGGTCTGTGAAATCGTGCAGATACCATTAGGTGCACCGGAGGACACAGAGGCACATACTTTTTTCTCAGATTATCTGCCTCATGCACTACTGTCAGTATATAGTCACCATTTTATAAAAATAACTTTTTTTAATCATATTTGCTCCAATCTTGCCTACTGCTGCTTTAATATAAGTTTGCAGAAGTGGAAGAACTGGTCCTCATTCTTAATTAAAAGTAAAACTTTCCCATTGCAGCTCTGCCGTTCTATCTTTTCCTGGAAAAGGGATCTACAATAAGTACAACTAAATGAACAAATTGCAGTCTAACCTTTGTCTTAGCTTTAACTCCTCTGCCGTATCTTCTCACCCCTAATGTTGCTGTACATTCATGTCATGAGTCAGCCCTGCTGCTAAACGTTAATGCTCTTGTAGCTTGAATATCAATTTTAACCTATAAACTAAGTTTAAGTAGGATTAGCAAAGTAATGACCTACCCCTCCGAAATCAGAGTGCCCTGTTTCAGTCGACGACTAGTGCTTCACTGAGCTGCTTAATGTGGCTGCAACACAATTTTTTTGTTTCTATTTGAATTGCGGATTGCAGCTCTCAACAGAGTGCCACTAAGACCTTGAGAGAGAGTGGCAGCGAGGGTGATTAACACAGCTATGGAGATGGTGAAGGAGACTTACACACGGATACACACAGGCTCCCTGCTATGGATCAAGACTGGATATGCTCAAATGTTCTTAAGGGATTTACATCCCATAATTGTAACTGCGGCGACAAGTTAGCAGCGTACATGACAGCAGTGTTGGTAAGATTCACAGAAAACAAAGTAAAGAGATGTACCTTTTGTCAATTGGGCTGTAGCAGTTTTACAAAAAAAACATGCAGCCATAGTGACAAAAACATACTTTCTACCTTCTCAGAGCAGGAGGGGTGTCACATTGTTCTTAATGTGTTTATAACTCCGAGGAATACGGCTGCTGTTGTTTTCACTTTTTATCATTATTAACACCCAAAACCAACCAGTGAATTTATCTCACTAACACGTTTTGTCTGTCGCCACAGCCTGATCTATACAGTAGCTTATAGTGTGCCTCTGTGCTAAAGAACACTGTTAAGAACACATTAAAGAGTCTTACTGTTGCATTAGAGTGACCTACTCCTTCATTACAATGGAAGACTGCAAGGGTAGTTCATTTTTAAATAAAACACTGCAAGGCCTTAACTACACTTCCTGTGTCCGTTGTAATGAATGGTACTGCTCTTTATGCGTATGCAAAAGTTTATGGATGATAATGGAGGTCTATGGCGCGCAGAGACATAAGCTATATTATCAGGCTTTGGTTATAAAGATAATACTTATTAGTAGGATGAATGCATTGTTGGCTTTGCCATTTCATAGGCTTTTCTAATATAAAAAAAAGACATTAACACCAGCAGTAAGGCCGAGACAAAACATAAAGTGGCACAGTCAAGTTTATCCGAGTGTCCTTACATAATAGATGCTAAATGCTTGATGTAGTGGCTATATGCACGGCTAGTTGGGCGAAAAGACTGCACATGGCAAGATCACGGCTAACACTTTGGGAAGTTCTGCTAGCACTAGTGAGACACAATAACCCACCAAGCTTCTTTCTAATTGCTCTGTACTGTGCTGTTTACACCCCCGCCACCCATCCCTCTCTGGCATTTTATTCTCAGAGTTGCTCATTTCTTTCAATAACACACCTCAAAAACAATTCAATAGCACACCTCAAAAACCAAAGAGATGGTCATAGACTTCAGGAAGTCTAGACCACCCCCACGACCAGTCCAGATCGATGGGGACGAGGTGGAGGTCGTGGGTACCTACAAGTACCTCGGGCTGCAGCTGGACAACAAACTGGACTGGACAATAAACACTGACCACCTGTACAGGAAGGGCCAAAGCAGACTGTACTTCCTGAGGAGGCTAGGATCATTTAACATCTGCACAAAACTCTTGCGGATGTTCTACCAATCTGTGGTAGCCACAACTAAGAGGGACACCTCGAGGCTGGACAAGCTGATCAGGTGGGCCGGCTCTGTGGTCGGCATGGAGCTCGACTCTCTAGTGACGGTGGCAGAGGAAAGAACACTCAACGGACTGCTGGCCATACTGGACAACGCCAGCCATCCTCTGCACGCCGTCATCACTCAGCACTTTCATAGACTAAGCTACTGGAGTCACCCTGCACTATACTCATTTTTAACAGTCTCTTCTGCACTATATTCACCTTTTTTAATAGTCATGCATCACAGCTGTTACCCTGCACTATATTCAGTTTTAACAGTTTTCTTCATCTCCTTGTATTTTTATATCTGGTATATTTTTTTGTTTTTTGCACTACTAACTTTTTTACTGCCTTTTTACTAACATGTTTTGCACTATGGAACTGTGATGCTGGAAACTTGAATTTCCCTCGGGTTCTATCTATCTATCTATCTATCTATCTATCTATCTATCTATCTATCTATCTATCTATCTATCTATCTATCTATCTATCTATCTATAACATACGGAAAAAAACCTCTCCAAGCTAGCTAGCTTGCTAACGGCAATAAGCAAACTCTCCGTTGTCCTTCAAAGGTCAACATAGTGTCTGGGGCTATCATCGGGCTGATATTGTGTAGTCTGAACCAGCCATATCAGACAACATTGTTCATCCAGTGGTTGTCATATCCTGACTTTTTTGCAAAATCGTTCTGGCCCTGTTAGTATCTGCATGTGTTGCCCCTGAAGAGTGCAAGCCTCATTGTGCCTTGCATACAGACACGGCCCTCATCCTCAGACTGGCATTGTCCATCCAATCACAGCCTCCAACTGGCAAACATGACAATGATTAAGAAACTGAGGGACAATAAACAGCAAGTGAGTTCTCTCCTACAGCACTGACTGAGGAGAATGGACAAAAGCCACATAGAGCCACTACACACCTATAGCTACTGCTTTCCCGAGTTCCCGCATGTTTTTTACGATTTGTATTCACCGCCGAATGCCAGCACTTGTGATTGTGTTTATCTTCCTGAAGTTGAGGCCTTCCCAAATGTTGATGTTAATAGTTGTTTTCAGAGGCTGAATGTCCCCCTCGGTGAATGTTATCTGTTTCTCTGGCTCGTTCTCTCTCCACTGGCGCAGTGCAGATTAGTTAGCTTCTACCAGTTGGTACAGTCTGGGGCTCCAAACGTTCACTTAATGAATTGGCAGTCATTGCTGTGTGTGTGTATGTGTGTGCGAGGGACAGAGGGAGAGAGAGAGAGAGAGAGAGAGAGAGAGAGAGAGAGAGAGAGAGAGAGAGAGAGAGAGAGAGAGAGAGAGAGAGAGCGAGAGGAAGGGAGGCCAGTGAGATGCTAAATTAATAGCAGTCATCTTTACATGCTTCCCTCTGCTAGCTAAGCCTGCTAATGAACAGACTTGGATGCCTGCGGTTAGTATCACACACACAAACACACATTAACGCACACAGAAAGGTTTCGAAAAAATGCCTGTGGATTTGATTATGACACCAAACACACACACACACACACACACACACACACACACACACACACACACACACACACACACACACACACACACACACACAAACACTCAGACACAAAAAAAAATGCAACGCAAATGCAACCCCCTTGACATGCGGCTAAAACAGTTCCATGGTGCAGGGCGGCCTTTAGGTCAGTGTGGTTTGTTTCAGCATCTCCTGCCTTGTTTATCTCGCTTCCCTTTTTCCTTTCTGGAAGCTTTAAAAAGGAGTCGCTACACACACAAACACACACACACACACACACACACACACACACACACACACACACACACATTCACAGGGGTGCCAGGAGCATGAGGCAAGCGCGACAGGTACCGTGGTGGTGGTAATCAGGGGGGGGACAACTTCACACATTCCCATTCGCACACACAAATTTGCCGGTGCACAAACACGCGGCTCGACACACACACACACACCTACACAAATGCACAAGCAGTCACAAAGTGTTAAGATAGGGCTAGGGGATGCCTCTGGGGTGCTACAGTTTCTGTGGAGGAGCGAAGGGACCCCCCAGCTGCTGTTTGCCATTTCCTCGCTGTCATCCCAACGGGCCGAGTGTGTGTGCGTCTCCGCGCGAGTGTCTGTCTGTCTGTGTGTGTAGAGGCAAGATTGCAGAGCTTTTCACAGTGGGGCGAAGCGAGCCAAGTTTGTGTGTGTGCATGTGTGTGTCGTCCCATTGGGTGAGACTGAAGCCAACTCCAGGAAATGGATTGGCATGGAAGGCCTCGCCAGGGATTCTGGGGTGAAGATGAAAGAGTTCTTTCACACATAGAGAAACTCTCTCTCTCTCTCTCTCTCTCTCTCTCTCCCTCTCTCTCCCTCTCTCTGTCTTTCTGCTTCCGGATGCACTCTTTAGCTCCGCCACTTGGGCTTCACGAACACATGTTCACATGCAAACACCAAGCCTGGGATATGAACAACCACACGCCCACGCACTCACATCCACAAAAATAACTCACACGGAGCCTAAAAAATATCAAATATTTACAATCTATACCTCGTAATCATTCTTGAAATTAGGTATTACCACATTAGATTTAGCTATGAGATTGAAGTCTATCGAGCACTCGATAGTAAGAAACACTGAAACATTGAAAAAACACTCTTCTTAGCATGATCTATGTTAAAGGTCCCATATTATGCTCATTTTCAGGTTCATACTTGTATTTTGTGTTTCTACCACAACATGTTTACATGCTGTAATGTTAAAAAAAAACTTTATTGTCCTCATACTGTCTGCTTGAATATGCCTGTATTTACCCTCTGTCTGAAACGCTCCGTTTTAGCGCATTTTGACGGAATTGCAACAGAATTGCGTTGCTAGGAAACAGCTTGGGTCCATGTGCACTTTCTGTCAGCTGATGACATTCACATACACTGCAACCAGGAATAAACTGGGACACATTTAGGATGTTTACTTTTAAAATTATGTCAACGGTCTAAATATTGTATATTCATGACATCACGAATGGGCAGAAATCCTGACAGCTTGTTTCAAATGCAGAGTTTCTGAATACGGGCTGTGTGTATTTCCCTGTGGATTGAGTGTTTCGATACTTTCACAGTATTTATATAGGACTTAAGCCTGCTTTATAATAAAAAAACATGAAAATCTCACTTTTTTATAATATGGGACCTTTAACACTTTGTCCTGTACATTAGGGTTGGGACGAAGTTTATCTCCCAATTCCCAACGATACTTGGGTACCAATTCGATACGTATTGCGATTTTTAAGTATTGCGATTCTACAAATATTTTGATACGATATTAAGATTCATTGCGATTTTTATTAACTTTCTTAACACTAGACCACGGGAAAACATTGAATCATAAATATCAAATGTCAAATATATCAGTCACTTTCAGGAATTATTTATTAAATTTTTTCCAGCAACCCAAAAATCAAAGAATAAAGACTTTCCCTCACAAATTAGTGGTATTTTCTTATTAATTTATAAAGGATATAATGAAATGTTCTATACTCCTGGTGAATATAATCCAATCAGTCTTATTTCCTTATATGTATTTTGTATATAGAGTTCCCTTTGTTAACACCTTATTTTGAAAACCAGATGTAGCCACATGTGTATACTTCTGCTAACTTTGCCAAGTCCATCAGCTCCGTTCTCTTTATACATCCATGATCAGCTCCATCGGGGCCGTTTGAATGCATTTAACATAAATGTCAGTATATGGGTGCTCTACAGTTGTAGCGTCGGCTGATTTAACCACAGAGATGAGAGTGACGACTGGCTTGATCGCACGTTACCGCAATACAATAACGTTTCTTGTCCATGACAAAGTTATCATGCAGCTTTAGCCACGATGTCTAGCTCTGCTTTTCCTGGTGATATGTGAAACCCAAAGTGTTTCTATTCTTTACTGTAGGTATAGTGTTTACCACTCTGGATTTAACATGTGAGGGTGTAGGTCGTATCCACATCGACCCTCCGACGTTTTCTACTTTCTCGTGTCAGCTCGCTGTATTCTTTTTTAAAGAAACTCGATACATATAGTACTTGTAGGTGAATCTTTTTTTTTTTTTTTACCCCTAGTTATTATCAATGTATGTATGCATGAACAACTATATTTGTATGCTGTAGTTTCAGGAACCTTTGACACACATGACATAATGCCACTGTTTGCAGCAGCACCTGTTCCGTTCTTGTACCAGACTAGAAGTTGCAATGATGGGACTGTAATTACATAAAATTTAGCTGCTAGAGAACATGCAATTAGGCTTTCTGTATGAGCTGGTGCAATCTAAAAATCATTCAAATCCTGATGGGAAAGGAATGTTTGTGGATGTTTATCTGCTACAAAAAGCAGGTGTGAGTATCTGGGAAAAGGGAAGGGAAGGAGAGGGGGGTACACTAGTCAAAATCTTTGGATGAAGTTTTGTTTGTGTTTTTTTGCTCCTCCAAATGACATGTTTTGATATAGCAAGATAGAGCTGTTTGCATATCAGATACCGGGACACATGCTGGGAGCAACGTTCCGTCATGAGATGTGTGTGGGCGTGTGCATGTGTGTTTGAGCGTGTCTAGAAGTTGATATGCGTTTGCATGTGTAGTGTTTTCTTCATGATTGACATGTAAAAAGCCACTGATTATCTTTTAGATAATTACTGCTGTTGAGTGGGGGATGTTGGCGTCTTTGATTGGGCGACAGCACTGGAGAAGCATTGAACTGTAGTGGGCTTTTTTCTTCCTCTCCATCCTCTTCCCCTGTTTTCATTTCACCTCTTTCCTCTGGTTCATATAATTTTAAAATAATTTCTGTAAACAAGCATTAAAATGTTTAAGTATGTAAAATTGGTTCTTCTGTGAAACCATTCATTTTACTCAAAACACACAACTAACAGCAACTTCATACTGCAAGGTCGCACAAACATTTGGACACATGAAAACACTATGTACCAACCCTGTCAAAATTATACTTGCAGTTTGTACTACAAAATGGTTTTGCGAAATACATTCTTAGGAATAATTGCTAGTTAATATAATAATGAATAGTTAATCAAGGTGTTACACATGTGTACCTTACAGACTTCGCAGGGAGGTGGTTGGGGTGGATGTTGGACTTTTACACTGGAGATCAGGGTTAACGTTTGGTTAGGTTTTCATTTTCAATCAATTTGGTTCCATAAAGCAAATTCAACAGACTTCAAACTCAGTCACTATGGCAACCTATGCTGGGAAACTAACCTTGTCCGGGTAAGGCTGCATGATTATGGTCAAAATGATAATCACAATTATTTTGATCAATATTGCAATCACAATTATTTATAACTATTATTCATAGATTTTAGAGACAAAATATGTTTATTGCATTTCACATTTAAATAAACAGAGCGCTGCTTTCACTTCCATGTTGTGCTACATTCCAACCATCAACAATTGGAAATGTTATCCTTATGTTATCCTAATGTCATCTATAGTAGTTATTTGCATAACAACACACAATTCAAACGATTAGGGAATAAATTATTGTATTGTCATTTAAATATTTGATCTGATTCAAAATATCTTGGCATTACTAGTTCTTATTATATATTATAAGCAGCTCCATTATCTATTTTATATCGCTGTGAAAACATCTCCTTCAAACAACTTGATTTATTGAAGTTTTTCGCCAAAAACTACATTTGACAAGATTACATTAGAATACATCCTGATAGCGTTATAATTTACCATGGCCCAAAATTCATTTTTACTGATTAGAGCTTGAAAGTACCATAATATGAACGAACCTCCATTAACGGAGCTCTCTAGCTCCGTGTTGTCAGCAGACGAGCTGGTCGCTGTGATCACTCTGAGCAGCATCATGGGAATGAATTACAATGTACTAAGTGTCTGATTAAGTTAGTTGTTCCAAATGTTTTAAGGCTGTTCCTCCACAGCTTATTTTGGACTTGCAGTTGTGACAAATTGCAGCTTTATGTCTTCTTTACTCACGCTGAAAAACTTCCACACCGACATCATGTTGTGTGTGTGACGTTACTGACTGTGCCGCTGTGAGCCAATGTAAAACCATCATGAGGCGGCTGCACATGTGTGTGTGACCGGCAAAAAAATGGATATACGAGAGTGCTGAAAACCAGCCGGCTTCAATCAGCTGCTGATCAGCGGTGCATCTCTAGCTGTTAGTTTAGGAAGCGCTTGATTTATGCAGCAGAGTATTCTAGCACGCATTTTAAACGTCAATATCACAGTTGATCATGTTCATTTCATTGTGGGAAGCCAAAATCGTGATTGCGATTAATATTCAATTAATTGTACAGCCCTAAAAGGGAGTAACAATTATCAAAAATATCAAACAAAATTACTAGGGCGGTCCTTGACCAAAGAAATTCTTAGTCACCTAACACTCTTTTGCTGAATAATCAATTCTCATCCTCTTATACATCTCTGGTCTGTGGTCTATTGGACATTAATTTTGGAGGTCCTTGACATGAAAAAGTTCGATATTGCTCTCAAAATCTGTACTGGATTTTTCTAACTTCCATTTATGCTCACTTTATGCTCCTCTGGGAAGCAGCCGGCTAAAAAAGTTTAATAAATAGATAAATAGTTATAATTGTATACATATTTATAATACATTTATTGTTCAACATAGGCCATTACAGTAGAGACATTAAATATGACAATAGAATAGAAATAATTTTGTTTTACTTTTGTACGTCACTTTCAGGCGGACATTTTACTGGCGTCCGGTAGTCGCTGTCAGTCAAAAATGACGGAAGCGTAGCTTTCCTGCTGGGCGCTGACGTTGCAATGGAACAACCTATTGACTTTCAGCAATATACATACATAGTCAATGGAACACTGACAGTACGATTCACCATTGCAACCGGTAAATAAAAAGCAGAGACTATATTTTAATCCAGTGGATGTAGAGATATTAATGCATGTAGCTGACTGTACACATTTATCTTTACAAAAAATGTCAAAGCAGGGAAAAGTGTCAATAATACAATGAAGTTTTATTCAGTGTTGTCCATTATTCATCGTCTACCAGACTTACATTTCCTTAATGGATGATATAGTGGTTGAATCTGACTGTGCATTAGGCTGTAGCCTACATTACATTTTAAATATATTTGTTCAGCTCTAAACTGACAGGAACAAAACACATGGACCGGCAGAACTGAAGATGAAAAATATAGTTGAAGATTTTAAAAAATATATCTAAACACAGAGACGTGACTGTAAGCTCACAATCTGATCCAGTAGAAATGTGTTTGATGTTTCAACGGTTAAAATAAAGACATTTTTAAATTGTAGACATCTATTTGGATCACTCTGTCCAATACAGTTTATGATCAAACACTTGCAAAATGAATGGCATTTCCATTGGCTTCAGCTGCACTATGTGTTTTAGTGCTAATTAACAACTGTTTGCACGCTAACATGCTAAACAAAGATGGTGAACATGGCATACATTATGTCTGCTAAACACCAGCATGTAAGCATCGTCAGAGTGAGCCTGCTAGTATGCTAATGTTAGCATTTAGTTTAAAGCACCACAGTAAGTAAAGCCAGCATGGTTGTACAGTAGTCAAATCCGCTTTCTCTCGACTCCGGCAATCACTCTCTGACTCCGTGGCAGAAACCCTCCTCCATGCCTTCATCAACTCCCGTTTGGACTACTGCAATGGAGTTCTGTCCGGGGTTCCCAGCAAAGCCTTGGGCAGGCTCTAGTATGTGCAGAACCAAAACTTGTCCCAAAAGCTCGGACAAAAATTGGGGAAAGGGCTTTTGCATATTCTGCACCCTCAGCCTGGAATCTGCTCCAAAAGAACCTAAAAATCAAGGAGCTGGTATCATTAAATATTTGTAATTCTAAAATGAAGGCTTTAGAAGCAGACTCTATGGCATGCCAATGTTGTTACCCCCCTTGTTGTACAGCTGACTCCCAGAAAAGTTCCTTTTTGTCCCTCCATTTGTCTTGAGATAGTTCTCTTTTAATGCAAATTTCAGTGCTTTTAGTGTTTGTGAATTGTATTGTATCTCTATTTGTGTCTGTGTCTGCAACTTTGTGTTCTTGCTGCTGACCGTCTTGGCCAAGTCTCCCTCGGAAAAGAAGTTCTTAATCTCAATGGGTCTAACCTGGTTAAATAAAGGTTAAATAGAACTCAGCTGCCAGGGTTCTCACAACCAAGCACGAAGCCCTGGCAGCACATCACCCCACACCCTGATCCACCTCCATTGGCTCCCGGTAAGCACCTATCTGACCTCCTCCACCCATACACACAGTCACCGGAAGCTGAGATCCTCAGGCCACGGGTCAGCTCTCCATCCCCCCACACAAACCTGTGAACATTTGGTGGACAGAGCTTTCAGTGTGACAGACCCCCCACCCTCTGGAACTCCCTCCCCATAGAGCTCCGCAATGCCCCCTCTCTGGACAGCTTCAAAAACCTCCTTAAAACCCACCTCTTCAACAAAGCCTATGGCCTCTAGCTACTGTTATGTTCCGTTTGTCGTGTCTATTTATGTCTATGTTAAGCTCCCTTGGGTTTCTTGAAAGGCGCTATAGCCTATAAATCCAAGTTATTATTATTATTATTATTAGAGACAGGGTTGAATGTACACATTTTCTCTCATTCTATGTTCCTCCCTTCATTCCCGCTTTTTCCGCACTGCTGTCACTTTATCTTTCTTCTCATCCATTTTAACACCTCCTTACCCTGCCCAATCTCCCATGCACTATTGTTATTTCCATATCCTATGCCACCCTCTGTAATCCCTCCTTCCTCAGATTCTTCCCTTAAATCACTGCTGCACCTGGCAACCCCCCCTCAACACACACAAACACACACATGCACTCCTACACACACAAAGTCCATCTCTCGGGGCCAGGTTGGCAGAGACAGGCACTAGTGCAGATGGCTTGTTTGGGGCCTGTGGCATAAAGTCGTGAGAGATGCAACTGTTAGCGGGCAAGCCAGGGGAGCGTGTGTGTGTGTGTGTGTGAGTGTGTGTGCAAGTGGGGGGGTGTGCCCACTATGCATAAAATGTTTATAATAGTAAATGTTTTACCAGACACACACCAGATGAAGAGAATATACACATACACAATATACCAACCCAGTTTTCCAATAGGTACTTGGGTAGAGCTCTTTGTTTGTGTGTGTATGGTTTACTCCATTTGTTTGTGTTGCATTTAAAGAGAATGATGTGTATGTGAGGTTCATGCTGTCCAAAGACATAAGACCAAGCCCCAACATGCAGTACCAGTGCAAGGGTTGTGTGCTGTCATCTCCAATATCTTGTTTACCATCTGTTCTTTTAGTTGAAACAACACTGTAGTACAGCACACAGCCAGGGTGCATTTTTTTAAGTCAAGTTGAAATGTGTCCTAATCCTGTAATACACACTAATTCTAAGCAGGTTTAATATGTATGTATGTATATGTCTTTGTCTTTGATATGTCATAGTAGGAATAGGAACAGCTCTGTTTATAACAGACAGAAAAGATGGCTCCGTTCTATTCAAGTGTCCCAGTAATCCATAACAGTGTGACAGTGCACCAGCATGCACAATATCAAGGGCCTTTCTCAAACCGGACCCTCCCCACTCCCACTCCGTGGTGGAGTGAACTCCGTTTCTAGTCACACTCACAGCAGAATGAAGCAGCCTTCTTTAAGGTATAGGAATACAGTGGCAAGCTTTGTGATGAACGTCTTATGAACTTTCGTATCAAGCGGAGGGGTTGTACAAAGGGTCACAGTATTAAGAATAAAAAGAATATGCAATATGCAGAGAAACTAAAAATTAAATAATAAAACTTACTCCCATGCTTCTGTGGTGGCATTTATTTTCTTATTTTGTAAACATCTTCTCTTTTTTACCTCTGATACTTATGAGCTTTTTTGCAACAGTCCCTGTAAATATACAACACTTTATAATCAAATGAACACGTCTGCTGTTTTCTAGACTAGACATTTGATCCTAAATACAATGTAACCTTAAGTTGTTGACGTCTGTGCGACAATATTAATTATGTCTCTTAGTTTGAGCAGTTTACGTCTGTACGGGTAGTTGCAGGGAATTTTCATTTTTACGGAGCGTGTTCCATGACGAACACATGACGCTGTCTGAGGGTTATATAACGCTCCAAACTTACGCTTAATTTTGGTGAGGAAAAACTGGCATGGCCATTTTCAAAGGGGTCCCTTGACCTCTGACCTCCAGATATGTGAATAGAAATGGGTTCTATGGGTACTCACAAGTCTCCCCTTTACAGACATGCCCACTTTATGATAATCACATGCAGTTTGGGGCAAGTCATAGGCTGTTTTCGAAACCGCATACTGCATACTACTGAGGAGCGCAGTATGCAGTATACAGTACATACTGTATACTGCGTTCCTCAGTAGTATGCAGTATGTGACAGTTAAAGTGATGTATTTAGCAGTATGCTAGACGAGGCTTAAGCCTTCAAACCAGCTCTTAAAGCACAGGACAAAAAAACTAACTTGTACCACTATTACAATATTATCAAAAAATACAACTTTGATTTTGTTGTTTATGTTGTGCTTGTTTACTTTATAAGATACTGCAGGTTTAAACTATTTATTCTGACAGCTCATAAAGAAGTCCGACAAACAGGATCATCAACGAGGAGAGACGGGAAATATAAAACATTCATCCACAACGTTTACTTTACTCAAACTGCTTTTTCAGTTACAGCAAAAGGACTGATCTCCCTCCAGATATTAGAGAAATGTTAAAAAAGTGTCATGTTGTCTCATCAGGAACCTCTCTGCCCCGTCAGAAGCTGCTCTTTCCCTCTCCTCTTCTCTCTCCTCTCCTCTTCTCTCTCCTCTTCCTCTCCTCTCATCTTCCCTCGCCACTCTGCTGCTCTGCAGCCGCTCTGTGAGCGTCACTGGCCGGCTCTCCAGCGAGCTACGCCCGCGGGTGATTGTGGAGCTTTTTAACTCGAAAAAAGGCAAATAAACACAGGTTCCTGTTAATTTATAATGGACATCTGTGTTGTGATATTTAAACAAACTATCCGTCAACAAGGAAATCAAAGCCTCTCGTCTACAGACCGGTCTCTAGAGAGCTCCAGCAGCTCATAGCGGTCTCTGAGCGTGACGACCCGGGCAGGCGCTCGCTGGCTGTCACGGTATTCTGTGGAGCTTCTAAACTCCGACAACGGTGGAACAAATGTTCGATTCGCCATCTAACTTCGTAAAACTGCCGATATTAATAATCTACACAGTTGATTTCTCGCCTCAAAAACTTCCAGAAGTGAATTTAGTGTTGAAATGGCTACAGAAAACGTAAAAAAAGAGCAGCTTTTGGCTGCTGTTTTTATACCCGTAGCCTGTGCTGTTCCGGCGCTTTGCATTGTGGGATACAGTAGGCGAGATAGACTGGTCCGATGCATACTGGAGAATTTTTCCAAATCAGTACGTCATCCGGGTATTTCTGGCATACTGGAGATTTTGCTTTTGTTCGCATACTGCATACTACATACTACATTTTGGCCAAATCAGTACGTACTACTAGTATAGTATGTGGTTTCGAAAACAGCCATAGTCAAGTCAGCACACTGACACACTGACAGCTGTTGTTGCCTGTTGGGCTGCAGTTTGCCATGTCATGATTTGAGCATATTTTTCATGCTAAATGCAGTACCTGTGAGGGTTTCTGGACAATATTTATCATTGTTTTGTGTTGTTAATTGTTAATATCCAATAATAAATATAGATATATATTTACATAAAGCAATCATATTTACCCACTCTCATGTTGATAAGAGTGTTAAATACTTAACAAATCTCCCTTTAAGGTACATTTTGAACTGATTAAAAATGTGATTAATTTGCAATTAATCGTGATTAAATATTGTAATCGATTGACAGCCCTAATTATTGTATTTGAAATGGTTTTAATCCTAGCCTGTCAGACCTATTATGAAGCTCCTGAGGAATCTCAGCTCGTCTGACCACACATGAATTCCTGTCCATGGTGATTCCTGTTAATGCTTCAGTCCTCCGAGTATACCTGCCATTAAAACCGCTCTCTGCAACTGACACCTACGAGACTGCTCTCCGCTGCTGACATTCTTGCTCTTTGCCTGCTTGACCTTGTTCAGCAACATCAACAATGAGTTTTATGATTACAGCAGTCTTGAGTCTTGTTCAATAGCTGAAGAGGACTCTTTATGACCCACTACAGGGAGAAACTCCAGCAAAGAGTATGAAGTGCATCTACTATCTCAGTCCTCATAGAAAATTGCAGCACTACTCACACTGCGTTTGGTGGCAGTTGGTTGGAAAAGCATATCACAGATAAACAATGTCAGACACTATTGCAGTTATGAACTCGAGGCGTTTTGTTTTGCCTGCATTTCTCAAAACTTTAACAGTCGGGTGTGTATGGGAAAAATCCTGTAGGTATTATTTTGTCCAAACAATACCCTGTGGGGGAATAGGAAAATGGAATCTGCTTAAAACTGCTGTTTGTGTAGGCATCATGCTTTGCATAAATTCAACATGCAAGTGTCATGCTGTATGGTAATTATACTAATATTAATGAATAATAATAAAGAAGATGAAATTCCTGAAAAGCTGGCTTCAAATCTGTTCCTGCTTCCTGTGGTTCTGCATGGTTGTATTGCAAAAACAGATGGCCACAAGATAAAAATCGCAAAACAGATGTGGGTGGTGGTCTAGACATGCTGACAGCTCTATCGTCTCTTGTGCTGCGAACCCCCATTAAGTGAGTTAACCACAATAACGTGAGATTTTTTTTTTGTCTTGTAGGGAGCATAGGGCATATCCATTATTTATCATACATCACTTTTCCACTGCACTATTTTGAGCTGAGGGGGTAAAGACAAACATATTGCCTCAAACTGTTCATTGTTAGTGGTTTAACATCTTTCACTCACACTCATGGAAACAATATAAGACTCTCAGACTCTATCTCTGGAGGCCTCAGGTTTAACAACAGCAAAACTAAAATATATCAAAACATCCATTTACGAAATCTCACACACCTCGTGCAGTATAATCCAAGTCTCGTTTATCCAGTCGTGCGCATACTTCCCAAACACACTGCTCGTCCGGATTTGCAAAGATTCGGATTCGGTAGTGGCGGAGGAGTTATATAAGTACGATTTCGGTGAAGATGCATGTTTGGGAAGTACTGAGCATACGACTGGATTAATGAGACTCGGATTACACGGCACAAGTTTGTAAATGGATGTTTTGATATAGTTTAGCTGTTAAAGGTACAGTGTGTAGGATTTAGTGGCATCTAGTGGTGAGGTTGCAGATAGTAACCAACTGAATACCTTTTTCAAGGCCCTCCTCCAAGCACCATCATAACTCAACTATTTTCCCATCCAACCTGCACAAACATCAGCCATGATGCTCAATTTGCACACAATAATGCATCAACAATCACTCATGACTGCAGTTTAATTTCATGGCTGTTGCAGCACCAAATACAAGTCATATAACCATTATAAGCCCATAGTGAGGCATACATATACGATACAGTAATTAGGTCAACAAAAGGTACAGGCTGGCTAACTGTAGGCCAATATCCATCTCTCTCACACATAATGCACACACACACACACACACACACACACACACACACATAGAGAAGGAGAGAGTGTCAAAGTAGAATAGCCTTCTCTTTATGAGCGTCAGTCGCCTTTCACCCTTCACTCAGTAAGACAAACAGATCTCAGTCAAATCTCTCTGCCATCTAAATTATTCCTCGTCGTGTGATTAATTTGCAATGAATCGCCATTAACTATGGACAATCATGCGATTAATCGCGCTTACATTTTAATTGATTGACAGCCCTAGTAGCTATCTATTACATGCTGGCACTAGTATAATAGTCAGCGAAAATAGCCCATCAACCTGAAGGAACAATAAATGAACAGTTTATTCAAGAGACATACAGTATTTGTACCACTGAGTCCAGTTTCCCAACTATAAACCATATCATTTTTGTGGAGAAGTTAATGCAGGCTGTTATCAAATGGTGCCACACAGCTAATATGATCCATTTGCTCTCCGTTCCATTAAAGGTCAGTGCTGTTAAGGCGGTTTGCAGTTGGTCAGTGGCGCAAATGTTTGCCAAAGTTCAGCAAAGTTGAAAGCCACATAAAAGCCACGTACAGCGTCACTTAACCTCTGTGAGAAAATCGTGGCAATTCCATTAAAAAGAATTGATTTTGGTCCAAAAGTTTGTTGACCGGGCCCTTAGGCCATCTGCCATCATTTTTGACACACTCGGTCTTGTCGACTCCTCTCAGTCTCTGTCTGTCTTGGCTCCTCTGTGGCTGTCAGGGATGAGTAACTATCTCTTTTGTCTTTCTGACCAGATGTTCAACTCTGTATAACCCATGACGGGATAATCCAGTCCCCCCCTCCACATCGGGGCGGGGGGGGGAATCAATACACCTTTAAATCTAATCACTTCTAAATAACGTTAAACATAGCTCTATAATCCCATGATTTCATCCAACACAGAATATTCACCGTGTGTTGCCCACATCAAATAATAAACGCTAACCCTACTTACAGTAGGAAGATTCAGGAGAGATTTACACCTGCTAATCTAAGGTAGCATGAAATTGTGTGCTCTGAATGCGTTTAGCCACATTTAACCACTTATGATAATGCTCACATGTCTGTTCACTGTAGCAACTGCTTTAAAATGTAAATTACATGGTTTATAAGAACCACCACTATGATTATGATGGTGAACATTCTGTGTCGAATGAAATTATTACAGTAGAGTGGATCTGCGCCTTTACATACATTGGCAGGTTGAACTCCCTATGTTAAAACAAAGGATAGACCCCATAAACTGTATAAGAAGTAATGACGTAGTCATTGTGATGTCACCCATTGGCTAGTGGACTGCCGTTTTAAAGCCTAGAGTTAGACATTTTGGCCATCGCCATCTTGGTTTTTGGCTATCCCCATGTTGGCTTTTGCAACTAGAATTGACACGAGAGTGTGGAGCTAAGAACAACCGAACACTGAATAAGCAACCAGTTCTCACTCCCAATTCGTCTATTACTGCCGTTTGGTAAGTGCCCCTCGGCATCGGAGACCGACACTCGGAGGCACCCTTTAGCAACAGTATGTGACGAACCGGGCTTACAACTAACTCCAATGTAAACCCACCCGTAGCGTTATTTTAGCGGTATTTTCCTCTAAATGGGACCATAATTTACTAAATGAACATCATGCTGTATTGGAGAAGACTTGAAACTAGCGATTGAGACCATAAACTTATGTTTACAATGTTTACTAATGTTTAATAAATCAGGTGATAAATAGGGTCATTTTCTCATAGACTTCTACAAAATCAGACTTCTTTTTGCAACCAGAGGAGTCGCCCCCTGCTGGCTCATAGAAAGAATGCAAGTTTAAGACACTTCCGCAATGGCTTCACTTTTCAGATTGAGGAATTGCCCACTGACCATACCTTAAAACTAGCAATTATATAAACAAATACTAAGTGAACAAAGGAATATATTGTGCTGTTTTAGTGGAAACAACCCTACATCTAATTAAAGATTTTCTATATCTTGGCAGCAATAGATAGACTTTGCACTCATGTTCCAATCTGTGTCTTTTTGTTGGTGTGGGTTGGCGTTTGTATGTGTGAACAATGATAATAATAATAATAATTATAAAAAGAAAAACTATCCACAAAGTAGCAGACGTATATTTGACATCATTTTCATGGACACATGGGCTCACGCTCAAATTGCACACGCACGGCACAAGCAGTCCCACGCAGAGGAGTTTGATGTGGTGCACCAACATACACCCCCACACGCACACACACACACACACACACACACACAGTGTACTGACAGTGCCAGCTCGTGACATTTCTGAGCATGCCATAGGGACGAGTGGTTGAGGGTTGGCGGAGGGCTAAGTGTCTGTCTGTAGGCCTGAGATAACGGCTGTCACCTCCCCGGGTCCTCTCGTTCACACACGCACACACACACATACAACACACACATAAAAATACACAAAAAACACACTCTCTCTCCTTTTTTCTCACACCAGTCCACAATTAAACCATCCATCCGCTGTGACAGTGAATGCTAGTCAGCCGACCATTCAGCGGCGCTCGATATCAATAGAGTCCCTCAGTCTCTCTCTGTTGCGCTCTATTGTTGCTTTGTCGAGATGGGAATGGCTTTAACAGTTGGTAGAAGTGCATGGCCTGTGAATAGAGCTGGCTTATGGCTGTGTTCATGCATTGTGCCTCTCTCCTGTCTTTCAGACCGAGATCTTTAAAAGTGCTGTGATTATGGGCGAAAGCTGATGAAGCATTGTTTTCAGGCTGTCAACTTTGGCACATGTAGTGCGCGGATTGTCTTTCCTGCAAGCACTCGCGGTGCACCTCATTGTGTCGATGGCTCATTGTGCTGTGATGTGCACGTGCGTGCATGCAGTTATGTTAGAGTCAAAACAAGAGGGGGTGAGATAAGGCAGTCAGGAGATGTGCAGGAGTGCGACAGCTATACACAGGTCTTTTCACAGAGACAGCAGACACACAACTGCCACCTTTCACTAACGTACTAACCCTTTCTTTCTCAGGTAATCACTTTTTCTCATTCAAGCTTGGGCAAAGACAGGCACAGGGAGAGAGATGGAGAGTGAGGGCGAGAGAGAGAATAAACCATTGAAAGAATAATACCAATTTCTGGGCTCCATTGATTTCGACAAATGGCTACACATCATGGCGAGGATGGTACAATAGGGACAATTTCCAACAGTATAAATGCAGAGCAGTTTTGTTTTAGATCTGCTGGGGAAATAAAAGTGTGCGTGTGTGAAGTGTAGGAGTGTGCAGTTGTGTGTCTAAATCATAGAAATAGAATAGGAGTAGAAGAGAGATTCCCATTCAAATCAATGTAGCAGGATGGTCAGAGCGGTGGCCATTTTTATGTGCACCGTTGTAGAGGGCGCCGTATAAAATAAACCGTACTCTCTTAATCAGTAAACAGAATATGAAACTCATCATTATAAGACAATACGTCAACTTTAAGTCAAGATGAAGCTCGGTTATTGAGGGGAGTACATAACAAGATCAGTCTTTTCAATTAAAAACCCACAACCATCCCAGGCAAAAGAAATTGCATAAATTCGGGGTGGGGTTTAGGTGTCCTTCCCCAAGAAAATGTGAAGGTTTTTGACCTAAAACTATGTAATTCTTCATCATTCTGGATCCTTGTTTTTACTATGGAGCACGCCCAAAAAGCTTGAAAACCAAACTTGCTATAGTTAAATAATCGTTTTATTATTTACATATATCACAGCTTTCATCTGAACATTTTATTCTGTAAAATCATATGTAATCAATTGAGCAGATTCAGAAAACTTTAAAATAATGTTTCATTCATTATATTTATTTTTGCCTACAGCCTAGGACGATGACAGCGGTGCATACGGTAGATGGGCTACCACAAAAAACCTTTGCGTGTTATGTTCAGTGTATAGAAAATTAACATTCATAACATAGGAAGCGAGAGGCTTCTGGTACTTATTTGCTAACACGTTTATTTGGCACTCAATTAGTGTGATGAACATCATTCTATCAGTACTTAACATCGCGCATTGGTAAACAAACCTTCTATCAGAATGACCGCTAGATGACTTGCTTGCATCTGCGATATTATGTATTGATTTTGCAGGATGTGAACATTTTATCGAAACATTACAGTGCCCTTGTTCTCAACCCCCTCTTACACTTGTCTCGCGAGGTCCCCTGGTACTAGGGGCCCTAGGCTTCAGCCCCAGTAAGCCCATGCATGAAGGCGCCATTGCTGGTGGCCAACGGCAGCGCTGGGCCTAAGCCCACGGACACACCAGGAACGTCAGGAGCGCGTGGCGGCTGCGTGATACACGCGTTGGGCGTTCACACCAGCTGCATTTCAGCTGCGTGTCTGCTGCGTTTCTGCTGCTGCTGTCAGCCCTTTCTTTCTACATAGAGTTTGCCTTTTAATGGCCATTTAATTTCATTATAAATATAATTTATATTTATTTTAGACCGAGAAAGGTTAAGAAACGTGTGGTAATTTGTAAATAATAGTAATAATCCACAATTAAAACTCCTCACTATATTCATTCATGGAGCACTGCAAGTCACTGCATGTTCTAGAACACTGTCCGGCACATATTTCAGAATAAAAGCCTCGTGTTAACAAATGAAGGAATTCTTTTGACAGAAAAAAATGCTTGAGGGCTTTTATTTCGAAATGAAAGCAGGAAGTGTTGATTTAAAAATAGGTCTTCACTTTTTTTCATCTCCGTAACATATTCTGCAGATGGCTAGACCTTGAAACTGTAGTAATATAGCGGGTATGATGTCAATATACTGTCAATAGATCACTTTCACTGTCTGTTGTTGCTGTGAGACGCACGCGGCAAGATAATAGGCGAGACCCCTCCTATTCCGTCTCAAGCGGGCAGTGTGGATGCTCTAACCTGTTAACAGGGACGCCGAAATAAAAAACAACAGGTAACGCAGCCGCAACGCGCTCCTGACGTTCCTAGTGTGTCCGGGCTGTAATGGTCCCTTCGCCTCCCCACCGCTCCAGGGAAGGACAAGCTACATAGCAAACTAACCAACCATCACGGTCCAGAGACTCTAAGCTATCCCTAACTAACCAGCCATCCGTCTTCGAGAGCTGCATCCGCTCTCTTCCCGGCGAGCTGCGACAACACTTTATGGCCCCACTGATGTGTTGTCAACATAACAACGATCACCAGTTTCTTTTGCACTAGTCAAATGACTGCAGAAAAAAGTTCAATGCCCGTTCTACTCCTATTTCTATGGTCTAAATACAAGGTGTGAGTCCAAAAAGAACAGTGACACACCTAATCAGCAAAAACAGAGCATCTCTCTTCCTCTCTTTCACTGTGTGTGCCTTTGCATTACCAAGCAGGCCCATTTGTCAGTGCAGATTGTAATTAAGGGGGGGTTGGTGTGTGCGTGTGTGTGTGTGTGTGTGTGAGAGGGGGGGAATCAGGAGAAAAGGCAACCCAGAAACAATCAGAGTCTCATTTAGGGTGTGTGTGAGTGTGTGTTTATGCACGCGTATGTGTTTATGTGCGAGATTGCACGCATGCAAACATATGTGTTGACATCCAGTAAGAATCCATTTTGAAGCCAAGGCCACTCTCCGCTCCCTCAATTTGTCTCCCTCTGACACCCTACCCGCAATCAGCGATCACTCGGAAGGCACGTTCTCTTTCCCCACCATCCCTCCGTCGCTCTCTTATTCATCCACGTCCCGTCCGCCCTTATCATTCATCCCTCCTCTCCTCCCCATTTCATTCTGACTTCCTTAGCTCTACGAACACAGAGCTGTCTAAGAACTCTCAGGTGGTTCAAGTCCATTACTTTGGGAGATAGAAAAACACTGCTGAGGTGTTCTGATTGAGGCCTATTAAAATTCATAAGCTGTGGAATAAGGCCAGAGATAAAAAAAAAAAAAAAAATGCAGCTGTGTGGATGAAGGGTGGGAGTAGTGTATATGGATGTTCATGTGTGTGAATTTGTCGAGTGTTTATGAAGAAAGAGGGGAGGCGAGTAAAGAGAGTGAGGGTGATAAACGCTCGGTGATCCCATGAGCCTTTTACCTCTTTAAATTATCTCCGTACTTTCCTCCTCTTTTCTTGTCCTCTTGGTATTTTCTTCCTTCCCTTCAGTTTGACAATACTTTGCGTGTGTCCTCACACCCTGCTTAAGTCTATTGTCCACATTTCTCCTTATTTTTCACCCCACCTCTGTGCACACGATACACACTGAAGTACTTCCTGTAGGCAGCTATCTTCCTTTTTTTAACGCGTTGCTCCTGATAAAAAAGAATATTCCCCACTGGTTTTTTTTATGGTTATGAAGGCACTTAGTGAAGATTATCAGACGCCGACACACGCATTTGCACGTAGACACACGAAACACCTACTTCTTTCGGTTTTTCTCCCTGCCTTTGAAAACACACACACGCACGCATGGAGTACATTAAGAAGGGTTGGATCGATAAAGGGCAGAGGTCAATAGAGAATGCGCTCTCACTGGAAAAACTCACATTTCACTGGGAGACAGAGACTAGCTCTGAGCTACCCATCTACTTCACCTCTCTTCATTCTTCTTCCTCTTCCTTGTTCTCCTCCTCCTCTACAATAGACTCATCCCTCAGCCGAGCCGCCTGGGATAGATTATCACAAAGACTGTAAAGAACGAAGGAATGAAAGCAGAAAGTCTTCGCTTAGCTGGCAAAAGCACGGCTAAACAATAAAACAAAAACAAGTGGTGACAGTGGTGCAGCACTGTGGTGCCAGCTGACCCTTTTTAAGATAAAACCAGCCGAGTTAGACTAGGCACACCTGTTCTTTTTTGTGTTTTTTGAGCATTTTATGCCTTTATTTGACAGCAACAGTGAAGAGAAACAGGAAATGTGGGCAAAGACAATACGGGGGATGACATGCAGCAAATGGTCCGGCCAGCCGGGAATCGAATCGGGGACTCACTGCTCAGGGCATTCGCACCCATATGCTCCCTATAACCGCTTGGCTATTGGGTCGCCTCTCGCACCTGTTCTTTTGCCATACAAGATGACAACATACAGTACATCTGACCTAATACGTCATCCAGAGTAGGCTTGCATGATCACGCCCCATTGGGGGAAAACAATCCTGTGTCCCTCATAGACGATAATACAGTAACCAAGATGAAACATGTCTCCAAACTTCTACTTTAAACAAACCGGTAATAGTAATAACGCTATGCTGAAGAGTTGCTGTGTTGTTGGTTGCATCAACAATAAATCCAAAAACGCTGATCTCCAATTTGTTCCCCTGCCATGTTCTAAAAAAATATACCACCAACGTAGCATCATCGCCGAGGCTGCACTCCCTTTTGGGTGAAAGAAACTCGCTGTCACAGGAGAGAAAATGGGAAATGATGAAAAGCTGTTGTGTAGTGGGTTAACCGAGGCTTTCACACTGAGATTTGAGGCACATACGATACGTGAATATTCACTGTCGATGTGGTAAATCGCTAAATGATGCTGGTGACAGTGAGTGTTGAGCTTGAGTGGGAGGCTGCTGCAGTAATACAGTCAAACATTAAAGTTATAGCAGCATCAGACTGTCATCTTCAACTAAATCTCAGCATATAGATCAAACAGGTGGCTATTAACAGATTGGTTATTTACAGACAACACTTAGCCTAACGTGATTCAATCAGATATGTATAGATGTCTGGATAAGCAATATCGGGCCACTGTGTTGGACATGGCGGTAATCGACCTTCATTTATTAAGGAACGCTCAGGTTCAGGCAGGATCGCAAAATAACTATTAAACATGTGTATATAAAACAAAGGTTTGTTTAACAAGAGATGAATGCATTCAAATAAGTCAAAATTGCAATCCAAACATACGTCAAATTGCATTGAAGTCTATGGGATCTTCGCTTTTCCTTCCCCCAAAAGGAGGCGCGGCCTTGACTTTTTTGCAAAGTAGCCGTATATGCCGGTCTAATGTATGACTGCATGGTTACACACTGTAACCCTAAATCTGCGAACACAGGTGGACTCCTCTAACCGGTTCGTCAAGGCACGGTTGCTACAATACAGCTACCACTAGGGTAAGCCTTGTGAATGCCATGATGGCTGTCACTATAAAAGAGCAGCCGTGATCACAATCCATATCCATTTGATGCTGTTAACTCATGCAGACACACCGTGATAGCTAGGGAAGCCTATGATGCCCACTTAGAGAGCTATATGCATGTAAACTGTGTGAAAGTCATTTACATACATACTGTGTGGTGTATGCAAAGACGGTCAAGGCTGTGACATTATTTACTGTAAACACACACTTAGCACAGAAAGCAGTGACTGATGATACTAAACCTGTACAGCAGAGTCAGAGCCTACAAGTGGATGCATGCACGGAGCTGAGATGCTGTAGTGGCAAGCAACAGCAATAGAACAAGAACAATAGTAGATGCAGTCATTGCAGTGTGACCAGTAAAGCTGCATTGGAAATTAAAGCTTACATATGTCCTGTCTCCTCTTCCCTAACCCTATCCAGGTCTCTATCGCGGCCCAGGACCTCCAGACTGGGGGCCGAGGCTGGGACCCATGGGCGCCCAGTGGTTATTGGTTATTTTCTAACCTTATTTTAGATCTACATACCCAAGAGAGAAGTTCTGAAGGAAATTGAGTCTTTTTATTGTGGCCATTCTGACTAATGGGTGATGCTAACTTTGGACTCCTGTTGTCTAGATACTGGAAAACAAATCTGGGTAAGCAGCTTGAGCCTCCTAGAGCTTTTCAAATAAAACATTTCAAACGTTTGTCTCTTAGTCCGACTGGAAGTATACACAGGAATTAGCCTCCTGGATTATAGCTACTGTAAATAATTGCACATGGACCTACCAAGCTGCCTGTGTAGCAATCATAATTGGCCCACAGCCTCACATATTTAAAGAAACCAGTGAACACAGCTAGCTTGGTTGGTGGGAAAGTTGCTCTGGAAATTCATTCCTATGCAGTTAGCTGCAACAGCGAATCAAGGATGTTCACTTTTTATCTGGCTCAGAGGCAAGTGCTTGAAATGATTTATGTTGTATTCAACTGTACAATAATTTTTCCAATAATTCAACTGTGCAATACCCTGTCGTTAACACTGCATTTATACTGCACATTCCAAGACATATTCTTATTTAGTTCTTATTTATATTAGAGAGAACGTTTGCTCCGGCTGGTGGGCGGTGCTTGGCATTTCCTCAACTGATCTGAACATGGCAGCCGGGTCACCAACTTTCTCATTTTACAGCTAAATAGTACACTACAAGATGTTTCTGAAAACATTAGAGGTGAGAAATGGGCATTACAGTAACAGAAATGTGATTCATATTTAATCAGCGCTGCCTAGTTTGACCGTTTGATTGGAGTTTGCGAGTGACTGCTCAGAAACGGCAAGGCTCCAGCTCGGCTCTGATTGGTTATTTTCCTCCAGTCTGTGAAATCTTGCAGATGCCATTAGGAGCACCGGAGGACACAGAGGCACATTAATTTTTTCAGATTACCTTTCTGATGCACTACTGTCAGGATATAGTGATAGTTTTATAGAAATAACTTTTTTTAATCATACCAATCTCGCCTACTGCTGAGATCCCAATTCTCAGCATATTGTATTTACTTATAAGCATTTTGTATTTGTTTTTTTATTGCACATCTTAATGCAAATATTTGCACAAATCTTATATTCTCATTTCTCATTTTTAATTGTATTACTTACTTATATATCTTAACATATATTGTGTTTATATTGAAGCATTATGTACATCATTTACATATTACTTACTCATTTATTTCTATTTTCCTACATTTTTTTTATGTTTATACAAGAGCAACTATAACGCCCCATTTTCCCCCCAGGGATCAATAAAGTATTCTGCTTTATGAGGCGGTGGTGGAGTGCAAAGCTGGCATGACCCATGAAAAAATATCAGAATGTACTGAAAATTAAGTGAATGAATAATGGAATATAAGCAGATGCCTTTGAATTATTATCGTTTTAATTGGATATACAGTATGATCTGTTATGGAATTAAATAATGTGTTGATCAAAGCTGACTGTAAGCCTCTTCACTCCCTGTAGATCTTCTGTTTCACTTGTGTTCAGCTAGAAAATGTTCATGGCATGAATGAGAATATGTCTATATATTAGAGCTGTCAATCGATTAAAATTTTTAATCGAGATTAATCACATGATTGTCCATAGTTAAACACAAATTAATTGCACCTTTTTGTATCTGTTCAAAATGTACCTTAAAGGGAGATTTGTCAAGTACTTAATGCTCTTATCAACATGCGAGTGGGCAAATAAGCTTGCTTTATACAAATGTATATATTTATTATTGGAAATCAATTAAGTTTGGAGTGTTATTAAACCTCCTTCACAACAAGCCATTATGACACGATGGTACCAATGGACTCCTTACGTTTTTCATTTTATATGGTGCCAGTATCTTCACTCTAGCTTTAAAACCGAGCCCGCTACAACCAAAAAATTGCAAATTCGTTAATGCATTAAAGAAATTAGTGCCGTTAAAACAAATTTGCATTAATGTGTTATTATTGCATTAACTTTGACAGCCCTAATCAGAAAATTCTGAAAACTAAGTAAATAAATTATGAATTATCAGCAGATGCCTGTTAATTATTTTCTTTTTAATTGGATGTACAGTATGATCTGTTATGAAATTAAATCCCTTGTTGGCCAAAGCTGACTGTAAGCCTCTTCACTCCCTGTAGATCTTCTGCTTGTGTTCAGCTAGAAAGTTTCCATGCCGTGAATGAGAATATGTGTATATATGCAATAAACGGGCTGTGTGCTGTATCAATTATATCTTAGTCTTCCTGCTGCCTACATTACAGAATGCAGACTTTGACAGCCCCTTCTGCTTATACTGACCACCACATTAAAGGTATCCCCCTTTTTGTTGATGGTCTTTCTCTTTCTTCATCCTCCTCCTCCTTTGCCCGAGTCTCCGTCACCCCTCCCTTTGTCCCCTCTACAGCATTGGGATCACGCCATCTGGGTTTGACACACACATTTGTTTAGTCTCCATTGTGCTAAGTGGATTCACGCGGAATAAAGATTGCCTGTAATATATCGAAAGGGAGTGGGATGCGCTGGAGGTAGGACGAGCGAAAGGGAGGGGAAGAGGAACTGAAGAAGAGCAGAGAGATTGATGATTGATCCAGATAGACCGTACTAAAAACAGTGACAATAAGAGAGTGAAATGGAGAGTTAGGAGAGAGAGAGATGACAAAACATATGCTGCACTGTCTACGCCATCAATCTAAAGTTGTGAGCTCACCTGGAAATTGTCAAGCATTAGCGTGCATGTGTCAGTGTGTGTGGGTGTGTGTTTGACTATGACTGTGACTATGATGAGTTTCCTCACAACCAATATACATATTCAGAGGAAGCGCACCACTCCATCATCTCTTTTCTTTCCTGTGTTCCTCAGATCAGTGCCTGAGCTGGCGTTGATGTGTGACGCCCGTGTGCTTCCCCGTGTCTTTTTGCCTGTGTTTGTGTATGCATGCGACGGAACCACAGCACCTACAAAATCAATAAAGCCAACATGCAATCATGAACGCCGTCAGAAATGAAAAAAAAAAACAGCGCTGTATCTCTATCACTGGGTCTTTAAACATACACAAAGAACTACTGAAGAGAATTGAAGTGCTTCTTCAATTTGTGTAAATCACCTTCAGCCCACAAAGCATCTCTAGAGAAAACTCTTAAAACGTATGAATCATTTTAGCAATGAGGGACATTAGAACAGAGGACATAGTAAGACAAAATCCACAGAAAAAGGAGTAAATATACAAGTTGAATGGTAGAGGAGTGTAACAAGGGGCAATTGACTCATTATGCACAAGGTCTGTGATGATGCCTCACTGCCTGCCAAAGGACAAACTGATGTCTCATACTTATCAAAGTTTTTCTGCCAAGACTCATTTTAAAGTATATAAAAGTTGTTTTTTTCTTCATCTACAGTATTTTTTTTATACTGTCTAACCTTTAGTGTCTATGAATTTAAATCGGTCCAGTTTTGTCTAACATTTGATATCTTTGTCAAATATTAGCTTTGTGGTTTAGCCAGCAAAGTTGCTTTTGTCACGGTCAGTACGGTTGGGGTCAATAGTAACGTTGTGTTACAATCAAAATGGTGTCCAAATTAGTAACAACATCAAAATAGATATAAGCCAAATATGATTTTGTACTATACTTTACAGTTGCAACCACAGAAATAGAATAGGAGTAGAACGGACTTTAAGCTGTTTTCTGTGGTCAGTTGACGAGTACAAACAAAAAGGGCGATTGATTGTTGTTCGTTGGTGACAACACACGTCAGTGGAGCCATAAAGCTCGCCGGGAATAGAGCGGACGCAGCTCCAGGAGAAGGATGGCTGTCTGAGCGGTGAGGAGTGAGGTGGAGGGAACGTTAGACCCAGGGCTGCTGGTCACCAGTGTAGCTTGGTGGATAATTTTTTTTTAGGTAAATCAACTTCCCAGTACAAACACTTGCATAGCCCTTATTTAAATCATTAGGTCCTAAAAGTTGTAAAATGCACTAATTGCCGAATCCAGAGTTATTTTCCTTCCTTCGACCAAGGCTGGAGCGAGGGCTTGGAGGTGGGGTTAAAGGATGGAGGAGGTCATTAACAACACTGCTTAAGAACCATGTTATTGGAATGTCCTGGCCGTGAGCGACGCAGCGCGATGTGGAACGCTGTATTGAGCTGAACTTTTGTCAGACGCCCAGCTGTTTCTATTTATTCCTGTCGCTCACCTTGAAATCGCCTCAATCGACCATAAGCGGCTGATTGGTGAAGTTGAAATGAGGAATTATCTATATGATACCTCCTCATTTCACTACGAAAACCTTAATAAGGTGGCAGCTGGCTGGAGGGAGATCGCCAGAGAGCTGAAAGTTTCCTACTGCTTTTGGCTATATTGTAAGTTATTTCCAGTAAATGCCACAGTATTAAATGTGTGTTTTCTGTTTAAAAAGAGCAAACGAAGAAAAATAAGTGGTTGCGTCTCCAGGCTGATCTCGAGCACGCAGCTGATAGGTAGCCTATGAAGTTTGTTTAGGCTACATGATGTACCAGAAGTGCACGGTGTAGAAAGGTGATTTTTGGGCCCCTGACAGCTTCTGGGCCACCGTGCGCCACGCCGGTTGTCGACATTTACGCCACTGGGCCCAATAGACGTGGAAGATCCGGGTAGGCCTACTTTATCACTCGGCAGTTTAGCTTTTTTTTACATCATGTGCCACTGAGCAACTTTCATAGGAGTGAACGGGAACCCGCCTCCAACGCAGTATCCAGTTCTCTTTATAAATCAATTGCTGCAACGGTCAAAATGGCAACGATACACATACAAATGGCTGCAGCTCTGTCCATCCTGCTATGAATGGGGATGTCCGCTCTACTCCTATTCTATTTCTATGGTTAATACATTACTTTCCCCAGAACAGTACACAATCCAAACACCATTCTTCAACGCACAGCACATTTAATCTGTAGATAACATAGCCCATTGACTTTGTGCAGCCGTGTCAGAGGGGTGAAAAAAAAACAAAACTTCAATTTGGACCATTTGTCTCTCTGTGTCTCTCTGAAGAAGCCAATGAGCCCTAATAAGTTAAACCAATAATGATGAAGAACAAAAAGAAAACAGTCTTAAATCAAGCTGCTGCAGTAAGCTAAAAAACCCTCCATTTGATCAGAATACATAATAATGGTCGATTAAAAATGACTCAGCTAGTTATGTTTTCATTATAGAAAAGTGAAGAAGGGGAGAGAGAGAAAAAGTGAGGGGTAAACGAAGGAGAATGAGAAGGAAATCTATCATAATTAAGCGACAGCGTAAAGAATGGAAATGTGTGTCTTTTTATAGATGACTACTAATTGAGGAGAGAGCACAGAGACGATTCTGCTGCGTATTAGCTTTTAATTACCCTAAACGAAAGCAAAACACACATACATTAAGTATGCACGTGCACACAGATACAGACACACACACATACACACACACACACACGAAGAAAGGCTCTGGCTCTAGTTTTTACTCTCACTTCAGCCTCACTCTTGTTCACAGATACTTTGTTCAAGGTTTCCAGTCCCTAGACGGCCTCATAGTTTTTAGTGTGTGCCCGTTCCTGGCGAGATCATTACTTTACTTTGGAGGCTTGCACGCTCAGAATCTTAACCAGCTCATTATTGAGTATACCAATGTTTAATTGCATAATTATTACATATTTCATACCACTTGCTTGATGGAAAATCTCGCTGAAGTGTGCTGCGATTTTATGCTTGAAGGTCCGCTCTTGATGCAAGCTGAAGTTTGTCAGCTTCTATTATTTATTTGGGCCTAACAAGTCAAACTGCATCTGCTGAGAAGAACACCATCAACACCAGATTCATTAATTCATGTGACAAGACGCTACAGCAGCATCTGCTGAGGAAGACAGTGATAGGCGGTAAAGGGATTTCATGATTTGAATGTGGGAACTGAACTGAGTTTTTGTGAAAATTCACCGAGACAGCTCGGAGGGGAGAAAAAAAAAAGTTGTGGTCAACAATTCAGAAAAGTGCACTTTCACTGAGTCATTAAGGGAGGATATGTCAAGATGTATAAATCCTAGTTTACAGTTGACCCATGTCTTAGCTAGTTTTACCAAGGGCACTCATCATTTACTTCATCTGCATACAAAGTATTTTCTTATCTAGAGGACGGCAGCCAGTGAACCGTGACCTGCCCAGAGGTATATGATGTACACACAGGCACAGGCCTCGCCTCTCTCTTGCTTTATCGCTTCCATTCTCTCTCTCTCTCTAGAGTTATTGTCAACCATCAGACGTCCCTCTGCCTGGATTAGAAGCCTGTTACGAGAGCCCAGACAGCTATAATGGCGGATGATATGATATGCAGCATGGCTGTCGCTAACTCTATAGGAGGCTAATTAACCTCTGTGTCCTCTGCCATACACTTACAGGAGACTTGATTGAAAGACGAGCGTGTCACATAACTGGGGCACCATTCTTTGAAAGTTGCTTAACACATTCAGGCTAGCAATGTCTCGGATGATAGCACACTTTTAGTTTAGGAATATTAGTGGCATGATTGTATTTGAAGCCAAACTACATTAGGATTGATTGGTGAAGATGCATGCATGGTCATAAAATCAATCTGGTCTCATACACCGTTCGTAGCTATACCTACGGAAAGTAATGCGCCGTAATTCGTGCATATCCCATGAAATGAGTTTGTGTGTAATTCATGTAATCCTGAAATATAAAGAGCGGCAAACACAAGGTTGGGAAGAGTCGGGGTGAATGGGTGGGTCGAAAAATGCTTTCGCCCAGGAGACCGGCGTTCGTGTCCCCTTTGAAACCAGAAGTCAACGTTGATTTATTTGTCACGTAACTTATGTACTTAAGTAACACCACTTCTGGAGTTAAGCCAAACTCCAATCTTTTCGTAAGACTAAATAAGTAGTTTTGTTGCCTAAACTGATCCAATCATTTGGAGCAGAGCCAGTGCTTAGAGTGTGTGTGTATACGTGGGAAGTGAGTGGTGAAGCAAGAGAGAGAGAGCGGCGGTGACGGCAGTGAGCAACGTTATCGATTCCGGCCCAAGCAGGAAAAGTTAACAGAGTTTGGTTTGTCTGTTCTGGGCCACTGTAGAAATATGGCGGTGCAACATGGCGGACTCCGTAGAGAGGACCCGCACCCTATGTAGATATAAACGGCTCATTCTAAGGTAACGGAAACACAAAAATCCGTATTATCAGGTGATTATACACTAAAGAAAACATATTTATTAATATTATATTCCATTTCTGCCATTAGATCCTCCTAATTGTTACACACTGGTCATTTAAATATTGAAGTTTATAAAATCAGTGTGTTGGCATGCCTGGCCAAGTGGCGCTATCCATGGTACTGAAAGGTGGATTTAATTATTGCATGATAAATTAACATTTAACTTTTTCGTTTTGTTGTGTCAGTTATTCTACTTGATGAATTAAAAATAAATAAATAAATAAAATAAAATATTCTTCCGAATGCAGTGGTTTAGTTCAATTTCAGATTTTTTGGTTTTAAATGAGTTCACAACTATTCTGTAAATGTTACTTACAACAGCTGCCGAACAGAAGGCTTCACAGTCTGTGTAGGCCCACTGTGGTTCATGATTTATTCTTCTAAATAAAAATGTTAAACCTCTGATTTATCCACAAATCGCACCCTGACCCTAACCCTTGTTGAGCCGGGGAGGAGGGGGGCCACCATCACATGTTGTGCTCACAAACCGCAACCGACAAATCCTCCTCATTGTGCCTTTAATAAAGGGCTGAATAAAAATGTTCAGCGTTGTGTATGAGAAGCCTTGGCATGCAGCGAACTGTTAGTATTAAGTGCCTCTCCCACGGTGGTGGTTATACTTGCAGCGCTGAATAACACTATGGCCCTCTCTCTGTCTCTCCACTCGACTGTTCAAAGGCAGCATTCACTGTTAAAACCCCTCTCTAGACCAGTGCTAAATCATCACTGCGGGTGTGTCATGTTTTCAATTTAAAAATGCATGTGCTCCACCCACACCGCCATCATTCCTCACATGCTCACACACCCACACACACACACACAAATGCTCATGGACATATACATCTCACACACACACACACACACACACACACACACACACACACCATAGCTATTACTGATGCTTAGAGTGGAAGCATCCTTTTCAATAATACACTTACATTTTGTAGGGGGACCATAATTTACAGCCTATACATAAAAAATTGTCAGGTACCCAAATGAATCCTTAGTGCTCTCTGCTTCCATTCGGCCCAGTCCATTAATCATGCCACTGATAAACACAGGCATAATCTGATTGTGTAATAAGGTGCTAGTATGCATTGAATAGCACATGCGCATAGAAGCAAAGCATCCGAGCTGAATTACACGCTTACACAAGCCCACATGCACACAATACTTGACCCCTCCTTGTGCAAGGCACGATGAACAGCATTTGGCAGGAACAACTGTGGCATACGTAGTTGTTCAAGCACGCCGCTTGTTTACAGAATACGAGTTGGAAAATACAAAAGTTAAAGTCAAGGACGTTCCAGAAGACACACAAAAGTATGCATGCAATATTGCCTCAATAATGAACCCGTTCGACTCCTACACAGAACGGCAAATGGAAAGGCTGATGGTTCAGGCTGTTTTGTACATGCATGTGTACAAACAAATCTACTCTCCATGCCATCATAAAGAGCAGGGGGTCGGCAACCTTTTTGATATGAAGTGCCATTTTTAAATGTTTTTGTTTATCAGTGTGCCATATCAACATTAAAGGTTGTATTGATAACATTTTTATGTAGATGAATAATTAAAAAAATATATAATACATCCAAAGAGCTTTCAGAAAGGTGCCGAATAAAAGTATGGCTTATCCAAACGTATTGTGATTGTGAATTAATTATTTGAAACATTTTGACAGGTCCAAAATGAATGTTTTGTTTAGCTCTTGAGGTGTCTGCTGTTAGATGCAGCATATTTATATAGATGGTTTGTATTAGGAGAGTATATTGGAATGTTAGTTGTTGTTTGGGCCTTCCTGATTTAGAGCTGGTCAAGGTAAACATATACCAAAATGCTAGGTCAGCAGGGTCCTGGGAGTCCTGGGTCAGAGTTGAAGAGACATATGGTGGCTTCTAAAAGAGGTGTTTCTATTCTTATTTGTCCCTCTCCCAAAACCATATGTGGAAACTAAGTGTTTAAACAAGCTCGATATTTAAGGAGCTCTCTGTACACATTCAGGAGAGTTTCTTCATTATTCGGCTGGAGGCTCTCCAAGTAACATGTTACTTGTTTACGATACTGAACTTATTGTAATAAATTTGTTATACAACTAAGACAGTGTCGGCGGAGTTTCTCTTCAAACATCTTCAACTGCATCACCACAGAAGATACATCACTCTGTTGAAGATATTTTACATTCAGTTCCCACTTCAAACAAGGCTTGTGATCCAATAGTAAAACAACGCTGGTATCAGGTGGTGTCTCTGTGTCGTCAGCGATTAAGTTGCCAGTTAGTGTGGAAAAAACAGATAAATGAGTTTGACACTGGTGTCTCCATCAGGCTGTGGAATATGTGAATATTAACCGTGACAACAAGTGACACTTGACGTTAGCACATATTAGTGGTCTTAAACAACTACCAACAGCCATAATCAGCCATCTTAGCATTAGTGACGGTTTCGTCCAGTTACCTCACGTTATACAGCAACCGCTGGATCAAAAAGCTTAGGACAGAATCATTCCGATACGCAAGTAGTCCGCTTATCCACTATTATATATTATATTATATTATTATACTATTAGTCTGCTATTTGGGTTCTTTTCATACATGACAACATATGAAAAAACATAACTTTTCTTTAATCTGTTCATTATTTTTAATGACAGGGAACCGAGTGTGTTTGTGTGTGTGTGTGTGTGTGTGTGTGTGTGCACCTGTGCATGCATGAAGTGTTGGGGAATGGGAGCTGATGAAGTTATCACTGCCACAGACTCTCTGCAAAGCAGTGATGATAAGACACAGAACAGAAGCAAAGTGATCATAAACCATCAAAATGCTTTAATTTATGTATTATGTGATAGTATTTAACTATAATTGCAATGGTTAGAAATTACACAAGGACATCTCTAACCCATCAGGGATGAGGGTTAGGTTTGAATCAATATAGAAAAACCAAGCACTTGTTTAAGTGTCTGTCAAAGAGTTATAAACAAAACTAAACCACATAAAAACAGTGTTGATAAATGAATGATTCGTGACAACTTTGCACTGTTTTTGGCATTGATGCTTGAGGTCAAAATATCATACACAAGCTTAAACTAGCGATTATTGAAATTTCTCAGAAGAAAGGATTCGTGTTAGTGCCTTGATGTCTTGATGTGAGGAGAAACACAAGAAGGAAGCAAAGCAGAGGTGCAGAGGAGGGAGAAATGATGAAATTATTCAAAGCAATGACGAAGTAGAGAGGGCGCAAAGGAGCAGGACGGGAGTAGCTGAGATGGCGGGAAAAAAAAGAGAGGTAGATGAAGAGGGGGGTATTTTAAAGGGATTAGATATAAGAGCTGTGATAAGAATATCAACGGAGATTAAGCCATGGAAGAGGAGTTAAGGAAAGGTAAGATGCAGCCACCTGGAAAAGTTCTGACGAGTGGATGAGAGAATGAGGCAGAGAATAATGAGTAGGTGTAAGTGGAAACGAAAAAGCAGAGCGGCTTATGGGGAAGAGGTGCTTTGGTTATTTCTGTGTCACCCTGTAATGGGATTTTTCACCGGAAACCACTGAGACCAGGCCAGATGAGCACCTATTTCACATGATGAGATTTCACATGGCTGCGATCCCCACCGGACCAAGTTTTTTCTTCATTCGTTTGATTTTGGCTTTGATAGAAAGAAAAAAAAGTGAATTTTTTTTCCCCCTCTGTGGGGGAGTTAAGTGGATGATTAGAGTTGTGTTCTGTGGAGGATAGGAAAATAGGAAGGCATTGAGACATAGGCCAAGGTAATATAGGACTTTATTTATTTGATGATTCATTTATCAACTATACTTGGTGCTATGTCGTGTCCTTAAGTGCGTGTATGGGAAACAGAGAGAGGCATAGAAACAGAAAGAGAGAGAGAGAAAGAGAGAGTGTGTATGTGTTACAGTACATCAGTGCAGGCTGTATGAAACTGTGTCAAGAGAAAGCATTTCCATGCAAACTAACTGATTTATCAATCCGAGCATCTAAATAGAAAGTGACTTTGAGAGTGCATGTTGCAGGTTACAAAAACACATTTCCTAAATAAATTTGACATCGCTGTTCTATCTTCAATACTAACAGACACACCCTCCCCCCTCTCTGTGTCTCCCTATCCTCGGCTCACAAACACAGACACCTACACACCAGACTTTAAGCCTCTCCAACCTACCTCCCCTCTCACTATCTGCAATAATAATCACCTCATGTTTTTTTCCCATGCAGTGCCTCGGCCAAATGTTAAGAGTATGAGTTGTCATTATGTTAGATGATCACATCAGTATTTTATGTCTAATTGAATGGCTTTGGTGAAACTGCGCTGCTAAAGAGTCTGCACCTGCACAATGTACAGTATGTTGTCTCTTCACCTTCCCAAAAAAATGCCAGTGCATATATATATATATATATATATAAGGGCTTTCAATCACTTGAAATATTCAATCGCGATTAATTGCATTTTTTTATCTTTTCTAAATGTACCTTAAAGGGCAATTTGTCAAGTATTTAATACTCTTATCAACATGGGAGGGGGCAAATATACTTGTTTTATGCAAAAGTATTTATATACTTATTATTGGGAATCAATCAACAACACAAAATAATGACAAATATTGTCCAAAAAAAACTGACAGGTACTGCATTTAGCATAAAAAAATATGCTCAAATCATAACATGGTAAACTCAAGCCTAACAGGCAACACCAGCTGTCAGTGTGTCAGTGTGCTGACTTGACTATGACTTGCCCAAAAACTGCATGTGATTATCATAAAGTGGGCATGTCTGTAAAGGAGCGACTCGTGGGTACCCATAGAACCCATTTTCATTCACATATCTTGAGGTCAGAGGTCAAGGGACCCCTTTGAAAATATCATTTCAGTTTTCCTCGCCAAAATTTAGCGTACGTTTGGAGCGTTATTTAGCCTCCTTCGACAAGCTAGTATGACATGATTGTTACCAATGGATTCCTTAGGTTTTCTACCTTCATATGACACCAGTATCTTCAGCTTTAAAACTAAGCCTACTACGATCTAAAAATCGCAAGTTGCGTTAAAGAAATTAGTGGCGTTAAAACTTGGGGGGGTGTTACGCTTCTGCCACGGCGCCGTCGGTCTGGAAGCCGTTATCAGCCATAACTGCTGTATGAGTGCAGTGTAGAGTGGTGGCTGTGAACTAGCCAGTGCATGGGGCACACTCACATGCACTAAAAGGCACACACAGTCGGCCCAGTTAGGACAGCAAAGCACGGAGAAGCTCTGATTCCAACACACACGGAGGGAGAGTGACTTAATTCTCTGCTCAGGTAGACATTACTCCACTATATCTTTACATAGCGAGTTGTTTGCCGTTATATTAATGTTCTATATATTGCATAGAGAACCTTTAATATACAGAATTTAGAGATGGATTGTACAAAAAGGATTGTAGTAGTTATCCAATGAATTCTGTTGAAAGCTGGTACTTATGCTTGTCTTCAAGTACTCAGAGCAATTGAACACAGCTACAGGTTTCTAGTGTCTGAAATACACCTACTTTATATCATGATAATGATAACACTTTTTGTAAAGAGCCTTAACTCGAACAATGGAAAGGGCAGAACAAGGCATCTTATACATAATACAAAGATTAAAAAAAACAGTAAATTGTGAATCTTTAGTCTTAAGTGTGTAGTGATGCTTGACTGCAATTGCTAAGCCAGCCCTGCGTAACATCTCCCCCACCTTTATCTGAGAGGGATGCCAAGCTACATACACCACTAGGGGATCAATTAAACCTCTCTTTTTCTCCTCTTTACACCTCCTCAAATCAGGAGGGGAGGATTTCAAACGATGGACTCCATGCACCATCCTCCTCCTTCTCCTAACCCAATTAAGACCATCTTCAAAAGAGTGTGTTAACACCTTTAGCGGGGGTAAAGATGCAGCTTCTTTCCTGAACCGTGCCGTGCTCTTCCATGCCGCTCCTTCCTGCCACAGGAGGGGGAGTTTTACGGTAGGGAAATGAGGCTGAAGGGAATGATAGCAAAGCCATAGTTCTGAGAGAGAAGGCTGGAAACCCTTTATGTATTTGGTTATGTGTTTCAGTAATGTCGCATAGAATCACAAATTCACTTGGACAGCTTTGCAAAAGTGAGGGAGTTTGGAAAGGTGGCTGGAACTTATGAAGAATATCCTTAATGAAATGTTGTTTGTTTTTTTGATTTGTTATCTGGATAATTTTTTTGGGGACACATATTCACAGTGAAAATGAACACGTAATAATGTAATTTTCTGTTTTAACATACAAGCGTGAGAGAAGTATGACAGTTGCCATTTTTCTGCTTATAGTCGAGTTCACACTGTTTTTCAGCTCCAACACTCAACACAAACCCGACCAGATCTGAAGAATGAATGTTTTGTTCAGTTCAACAACTACAGCTCCCATGAGGCTTCACAGGGCTCCTGTGTCTAATGCCGTGTTCACACAATGCAGGATGGAAGGTAACAATGGGAAATATTACCATAGTTACAACTTGCAGGCATTGCAAGACATGTTACTGTTCTGTTGTTACTGCTCAGTGTTATTGGGAATTCAATGTTGCTGGTTGTGACTGGGTAATTGGCAAATTAGCAAGTGTTTAGTTACCTTGAATTGAGACCTTTTGCTGAAAAAGTCACCGGTGTACATTTTGTATAAATTCAGAAAATAATTAAAAAAAATCCAGTCATGGTTGCTGCACACCCCTTTCTCCTAAAAGTTACATTACCATACAACTAAATTGCGTTTAAACTACGTCACTTGCTCTGACCGAATGCAAGATCTTTGACATTCAACGTATCCCTGGTTTGAAGAAACGTCCCATGCCAAAAAAATTGAAAATACAATTTTTTTTCTTCAAAAAATTGCCTGAACCTAACTGTGGACATTTGCATGGCATACAAATGACACGCGAAAGGGGGAAAATGCATGCCGTGGTATTTATATGCCTTCCCGTGAGACCGGGTTGGAGAGAGAAGACATTACATTTCTTTTAAAGTCCTTACATCGGTTGCCTGTCAGTTTCCGTATTGATGTTAACATTCTTCTTCTTGTTTTTAAAGCACTTCATGCTTCACTTGTACCAGCATATGACTCACATGCTTTCAGTGTATGAACCAATATGGCCCCCTAGATTTTCTGGCACGAGTCTGTTAGTGGTTCCAAAGTGCGGGACTAAAATCTTTGGTGAGTCAGCTTTAAACTATTATGCTCCGAGCCGCTGGAACCGTCTGCCTGAGGATCTGAGAGCTGCTGGAAGTGTTGAAATCTTTAAACATGCACTTAAAACCTATCTATTCAGCCAGGCTTTTGAATAGAAATGGTTTATAGACATTATTTACATTATTTTTTTCACTTGCTTTATCAAACTATAAAGCAAGGAATCAAAATACTTCTGCTAATTAAATCCATGCTCTACTTTATAACGTCAGTGGTCATGCAAGCAACTAGAACGCCTATTTGGAAATCACCTCTGTTAAGTGTATTTCACTGATGTTTCTGACAGTGAGTAACAATGACCTAAGTGTGTTTTTCAGGGGCGGATTTAATGATTTGGGGGACCCAAGGGCAAACGTTGTCTTGCTTTACTTTTCACCTTCTCTAACTGGGAATGATGGTACTGTAGGCTGTACAAAGAAGAAGAAGAAGTAGGCTACTCAAAACCTTTTTTCTGAAGTAAAACTATTACCTATTAATAGTAAAACTATTAATAGCGCACAGTAAAAAGTCCTGCATACAGATGTTTACTTCAAGGGAAGAGTGATAAGAGAGGTATTATCAGCACAATGTACTTAATGTCTGTTCAAGGTGGAGATTTCAAAGCCAATATAATGCTAGATAGTTAAATGAACAATAATACATTATATTTTAATTGTTATATTTTGTGAGTGACATCTGAATCTTCAATGTAACCAGTAACATTTCTCTGTCAGGTAAATGTAATAAAGGTGTTTCTCTATACTAGAAGTACACAGTAAGTAGTATTCGGTTAAGTTGCATATTTGTTAGTGCTATGAGGACTTTTTGTAAATTATTTCAGGGTGCAATGAGTTAGAATAATAACATGATTCAATATTTTTCACATAGTTTGGAGCCCCAGGCAGTTGCCTAACTTGCCTAATTGTAAAGTCTGAGCCTGCCACAGGTCAAACATTTGGACCATTCTGAATGGACATGTTTTGAATGGGCACTGCAATAGTTGTATTTAGATTGTAAAAATGTTATTCTACTTTATTGTTATTTTATTAATGACTTAGTTTACTGTATTTAAATTGTAAAATTTTATTATTTTATTAATCGCTTACTTTATTGTATTTAAATTTACAATATTGTTGCTGTTATATTAATCAGTTACTTTAACGTATTTAAATTGTAAAATGTTATTATTATTTTATTAATCACTTACTTTGTTGTATTTAAATTATACAATGTAATTGTTACTTAATTATTCATTTACTTTATTGTATTTAAGTTGTAAAACTTTATAGTTATTTTATTAATCACTTACTTTGTAGTATTTAAAATGTACAATATTATTGCTATTTTATTAATCACTTAATGTTATTGTTACTTTATTGATCACTTAGTTTATTGTATTTAAGTGTTTACATTTTATTCTATTTTATTTTAATTTTAATAATCACTTATTGTATTGTATTTAAATTGTACAATGTTATTGTTATTTTATTAATCACTTTATTGTTTTTAAATTGTAAAATTGTAATCTATTTTATTATCTTTTTTTATCTCTTGTCTTTATTATTCTTTTTTAAATTAATAATATTGTTATTGTTATCTTATTGATATTAAGTTGGCTGTTTTTTAGTTTTTTAACCCGTTTCAGACTCTTGTGATTGAGATCTTTTTTGTGAAACAATTTAGGCCTAACGACAGCACAATTTGTATTTCATTGTATTTTACACAAGTCAATACACAAAACAGAACAAGTGAACAAGAGAGAATAAGACGACAGTACAAAGCACTAAATATATCAACTGAAGCTGAACATCAAAAATACTTCATATACTCCGTTTATAATCTCTGACTTAAGATTTAAAACCTCCTTAAACAAACTTCACAAGAAACAGTAAAACATGTTCACTGCCATATCCACTCCTTTGACTGCAGTTTTCTTTAGGATAAATGAGTATTGATGATCTTTCCTACTAACACATAATGTAACCTTGCACCAAAATAATTAAAATGTCACTGGTTTTATTGAGTTGAATCATTGAAATCAAGCTTTGAAACGAAGTGTATTTTCTATCTTTCTCCTTTAACTCCACTCTCTCTCACCACTACCTTTGTGAGTGTCAGAGAAAACTCTGAGGCGAATTCTCAAAGGGCCATGTAAATTACTTTTGCGGTCGATGTGTGCAATGGGCCATTCACATACAAGATTTATACCTTTGGTAGTCTTAATTATGTCTGCCTTTTATTTGCTCTGTAAAGCAAGAAGCACAGAAGCCTGTAACAAGCCTGCCTTTCCTATAATAAATCTACAGAAAGGGATGACCCAGTTGCCAATAGTCTTCTCTTCTCTATCCGTTGCTTTCCTTTTACTCTCGCTTCTTTATTTCTTCACCTCACACTTTTTTTTTGTTCATTCTGTAATTCATGGTTTTTATCATGTGTTCTTCACTTGAACATTTTCTTGGTCCTTTGTGTTCCTCTTCACATTTCCTTGTGGTTCCATTTCATTCCACCCCCATTCCTCGATGTGAATTTCTGCATTGATTAAATAGTAAAACTTGTTTATTTGGACATAAATTGGTTGTACTTCATTGAAGTTATCATGGTTAGTTGACCCCAGTTAGAACATTTTGAAAAAGTATTCTTTTCAATCTCAAGTAGGGCTGTCAAAGTTAAAGTTAAATTTGCAAATTAATTTTAAAACCAGTAAGTTCCTTGACCTGAGCCCTTGTAGTGGGCTCAGTTTTAAAGATAGAGTGAAGATATTGGTATCATATGAAACTAAAAAACCTAAAGAATCCATTGGTACGAATGTCATACTAGATCGTCAGGAAACTTAAGGCTACATTTTGGTAAGGAAAAACTGGCATGGCCATTTTCAAAGAGGTCCCTTGAACTCTGACCTTAAGATATGTGAATGAAAATGGGTTATATGGGTACCCACGAGTCTCCCCTTTACAGACATGCCCACTTTATGGGCTTGAGTTTGCCATGTTATGAATTGAGCATATTTTGCATGCTAAATGCATAGTCTGTGAGGGTTTCTGGACAATATTTGTAATTTTTTGTTTTGTTAATTGATTTCCAATGATACATACAGTATATACATCCATCTGCATAAAGCATGTATATTTGCCCACTCCCATGCTGATAAGAGCATCAAATACTTGACAAACCTCCCTTTAAGGTACATTTTGAACAAATAAAATGTGCAATTAATTTGCGATTAACTTTTGACAATCGATTGACAGCCTTAAATTCAAGTCTTTCCCTGGTGCAAGAAGTCTAGTAATGCACCTGTAAGTAAAGAAAAGTGGACAATTTTAGTCTTAAGACTGCTTTTGGGTGAATTATGGGGACTTAACCTTTAACACTGCGTCTTTATTGAGTGGCTGTGACATCATTAGATCAGACTGGTAAAAGTAACGCTGTGCTATTTAATTACCTTTAATGACACCATAAATATTGCCACAACCCCTCTACTTCCCTGTGACTTTCTCTCCATCATCCCTCCTTTCATCTCGCAGCAAACTAAGCACATAAAGTGGAACTTGCCATTCTAAAATAGCGAAGGTCACTGAAAGCCCGTTCAGATTGACAAAATGATAACTCAACACACGATGACCTGTCACTCTCAGTGAGATGTGGGTTTTACATTTTTAACATTAAACTCTTACCAGTACACGGAGGTGTTTATGATGGAACGAGATTTCTTTTAAGGAAAAAAAGTTGCCTGTGCCAAAGGCGTGGTTCACTTTGACTGCCGCCAAAATGAGGTTTCTCCTGTAAAAACTGTTGTGCTGAAATGATTAGTTGATTCATAAAATTGAAAACTAACTGACAGTTTTCATAATCAATTTCAATCATTTAAGAGCCCCGAAATGGCCCATCCACCAAACAGAATTTAAAGACGTTTGAATCAAAATCTGATGACAGTTTTGCGGTGGTTTGCTTTGTTGCGAGGCACCTGTCAATCCTACCCACACAGCCATGAAGCCGCATGTTAGCTTCCTTTTTGTTAAACTCTTACTAAAGACCTGAGGATGTTTTTCTTTCTTTTGACTTAACTTTCAAGTTGATTGATTCAGTCACAAAATTTCAACAAATACTCTTTGAAGAAGTTTTCAGGTTGAGTTTCAAATGTCTTACTTGACATTGGATACAGCAGTTGGCAATCTCACCTTAAGGTCTATGTAGTTGCTGTTCTGGAGTTCTGGATCATATCACATAAACTTCATCAGCAGAGTTTGCTCAGTTGGCATGAATTTTTAGATGTTCCAACTTTCCATTTTTTTCTGAGAACATAAAGACTATAAAAAGACAATAAACTTGTCCATGTTGTGTATGATTTGGCGGCATCTAGTTGCAGATTGCAACCAACTGAAACTTCTCCGGTGTGCCAAGCATGTTGGAGAACTATGGTGGCTGACAAGAAAGCGTGAATGGCCCCATCAAGAGCCAGTGTTTGGTCTGTCTGTCCTGCTTTATGTTCTATTTGACTCTAAATGGGACCATAATTTACTAAATGAACATCATGCTGTATTGAAGAAGACTTGAAACTAGCGATTGAGACCATAAATTCATGTTTACAATATTTACTGAGGTAATAAATCAAGTGAGAAGTAGGCTCATTTTCTCATAGACTTCTATACAATCAGACTTCTTGTCAGAGGAGTCGCCCCCTGCTGTCTATTAGATATAATTCAAGTTTAAAGCACTTCAGCATTGGCTTCGCTTTTCAGACCTGAAGGTAGCTGCCTGGTGGTTAGCTGGCGGCCGGCTCCGTGAAGAGGACCCAGAGCGGGTCAGCTATGTACTGTAGATATAAACAGTTTAAGGTAACAAAAACACAATACTTCATATTTTAAGGTGATTATACACTAAAGAAAACATACTTATTAATATTATATTTAATTTCTGCCAATAGATCCCCTGAAATGCTACACACTATGCCTTTTAAATTTAACTTTAAACAGTAACATCTGCCAATGAAATTAATGTTATATGATCCAAGGCTGCAGAACAGTTAATCAAAGTTTTACGTTTGTGACAATTTACATTTGTCACATATGTGACAATTTTACTTATTTTTGGCTGGACCGCAGAGGGCTAGCCCTGCAAACGCAAAGTCTGTCACTGAGTGACTGACTGAGTAATGAAGTTACACGATTGGTCGGCCGAGTGTTGGAGTTTCCTCATTGGCCATTGCTCTTTCAAAAATAAAAAAACGCGGGGAACAGCTCTTTATGCAAATGAGCCCGTCCAGCGCGACGCGTCCAGCTCACGAAACTGAGCCCAAATGTGAAACTAGGCGATCCAGTTTTAAAATGAAACGAGATTCAGCTATTTCTCACTTAAAATATTTTCAGAAGTAGATTTTGGTGGATTCGTAAAATGGAATAACAAAAAGTTAACGAGCAGGCCGCCATGTTGTTTCCTGTTTGAAACGGCTAGCAGAAAACCAGGGACCAATCAGGTGCATTCCACGATAGGGTACTTCACTGCTTGAACGGCCAGTTGAGTGGAGCAGTGCGTCCACTAGTCAAAGAGTTTAGAAGCAAAGAAAAGAATCTCAGTTTTTTTTTTTTAAAACAGCCACTGCTGCCATTTTGGACTGAAAACACATCTTATATTTCTAATATTTTATTGTTCAACACAGGCCATTTCGGTAGAATATGACATTAGAATATAAATTTTGTTTTGCTTTTGTACCGCGAGTTTAAGGCGGACGTTTTACTGGCGTCCGGTACTTACTTTCAGTCCAAAATGGCGGTAGTGTAGCTCTGCTGCTGGCTGCTGACGTTGCAGTGGAACGAACAATTGACTTTCACTGCTTGGAAATATACGTTCTTTGCCCTAGTGATCTTGCTGGACCTGGTGGACATGTACTGCTGCATTTAACATTATAGATATGAACACTGACTATTTGTGTAACAATTTAGCCACAAATTCACAGACTGACCACACACGGTCCAGCCATAAAGTCTTGATTTTGGTGTGTCTTTGTCAAATTGAATAACTTTGTGGTTTTGTACTGTTGGTTGGACAATAAAAGCTATTTATAGACATCATCCTCTGGGCTCTGAGGACATTTTTATGCACGGTTTTCCCTATTTTCTAACATTTTAGCTAAATAATTTATCGATAAATCAAAAGTAATCGATAATGAAAATCATCGTCCCTTGCAGCTAACCATCCCATAACATAGTAAGGAGTCCGTTTGTGGCTAAGGCGGATCACACTCATTCATAATTTCCCTGTATCCATCTCCTCAGAGTGTTATAATGGTTGCTGACAGTGGCCATTCACCTCTGAGCATACATTATAGCTTTTAAATACATCTCATTACTTTTTAAAAACCTAATTTGCGGCAATAAATGCCACAGTATATGCCTGGGCATGAATGATGAGAGTTAACCTCTTACCCCAGCCATAAAAATCTGTTTAAGCAAATTGGCTGCTAATAGTGTAAACTCAGTACTGATGTGTTAATATGCGGTAGAGCCATATTGCCTTTTTTTTTGGTGTAAAACGACTACGCATTCAAACCTGTTTTCTTTGTTGAAGAGCCCCTTTCTCGCTTCTTCTCAGCTGCAACAAAAAAGGCTCATTACTACTGAGTTACACTAACAATGGTTGCAAGAGCAATGTTGTCAGTTATGTTTGAGTAATTACCAAAACACAAAGGCAGCAATTTCCAGGAAGTGGATTCAGAGAGCTCCTCGCATGAATGAGCAGATGAATAAAAGTGAAGTTGTCTTCGTGAGTGACCTCTGTCAGGAGGAGAGAGACAGAGAGAGAGAATGAAAAAGGTAGAGGTTGGGTGGGGGGCATGATGGAGAAATGGAACAAGATGGAATAAAAGGTTGAAGCATAGTTCTTAAAGGGTCAGGACATAATTACTTACAGAGATGCCTGCTCAACGGGTGGTCACAGAAATGCATTTAGCAGCACTTAAAATTTTAATTTAGCTATCAAAGGGCACTTTTCCTTTTTTTCCTCTACTCTCTTATCTGTCTTTTTTTCTCTCTAATTTGCTATTGCTACACATTAACAGCCTTCATTTTGATCAAAATACAAAAGCGCTGAAATTCCCATTAGGCCTTTTTTTTTCCTCAATGGGGTGTTATTTCAAAGAGAGGAGCACATCAAAAGAGAAAGCACTACTTTGGTTTTTATCTTTATGTTAATCAAATCGGCTCCCTGTGTATTCTATTCACTGTTTTTTTCTTTGATTAAACATTGTCCCCTCTCAAATTCACTAAGCTGTTTACAGCAGCTTGTGATTTCTGCTCCTGAACGGCTCAAAGAGGCGACATGTTTTAATGGCTGCGCGCTCATAAAACATGTTGAATATCATTAGCGGGACAAGTGTATGCAAGAGCGGGGGCAATTTAAGAGCAGCGAGATTGAGAGAGGAGGAGAATAAAACAAACAAAAATATCAGCCAAGTGGTACAAACATGAAGTCAAGTGTCAAGTTTGAATGAAGTCGCACGCGCTTTGATTCAAATGCATTTGAACGCAACCCATGTAGCAAGCCACTTTGTCGAATCAACGTTGCTCGTTTGTGTGCGGTGCCTCCGCTGCCTCACTTGAGTGGCACGGTAACAAAGCCCAAGAGGTTTCACTGAGGAAAAAAGTAATTTGCGTGCACAATTCAATCATTTGTGCTCTCAAATTAATAATTCCTGCTCTCAATTTACCATAAATTATCACCATTTAATACGGTTTTATTAATGACTTCTTTGTTGTCTTCCTCCAGCCAAAGGTGTTGCTGCCCTCTACAAGAGGGGAGGGGGATATATAGTATGATATTACATATTAAAAAAAAAGGAATTTGTGTGATTTAACAATGTGCCCTCGAACTAATATATTGTGCAGATGACTGATGATATGACTGATCAATCCTGATGACATATTTCATGATTTGCAACTCATTCTCACTCCCAACTCTCATTCTCACTCCCAACTATGACTCTATAGGTACCCGTGTTAATTTTCAACTCAGGGACAGCGTGTCAGTTTCCGCTTGTTAAAGACATAGAGTCTTTTCAAAATAAACTTCCATGTTCACAGGCAATGTACAGTTTACACCCATTTCATGAATACGACATATGCAACGTAGGTATTACTTAGTTTTTAAGTTACGCAACAAAAGCATTTGGTTAGGTTTAGGAAAAGATCATGGTATGGTATAGGTTAAAATAAGTATGTTACGGGAAATAACTGTGTTTGTTACATAACATAATGGCGTTAGATAAGTATGCAAGTTATGTAACAAAAGTAAGGTAAATCAACGTTGAAACAGAAATGGTTTCACATGGGACACGAACAGCGGTCTCCTGGGAAAGTCCTGTTTACTTGACCTACCATCTACATGGACATTTATTGCTCTTTATACTACATCAGTTGCTCTGATGGGGTACATTGGAGTTAGTTGAAAGCCCGATGAGTCTCATACCAATACAGTCTAAAGGGAAATTGTCACGAAGTATGTACACAGACACTAATTTCCATTTTTTTTATTTGTGCTCAGCAGAACTTTTAACAACACATTTTTCATGCGTTTTCCTACGAATGTCCAGCAACACGTGACGCATGTCAATTTCCTCTCCAGTCTTTTTCAAAATAAAACTACTTAGTTAGGTTTAGAAAAAGATCGACTTGGTTAGGACTAGGCAACAAACTACTTAGCGAGGTTAAGGAAAAGATCACGGTTTGGGATTAAACAACACCGGAAGTGCCGTAAATTAAGTACAGAAGTTATAAGTGACAAATAAATAAAAAATAAATAATAATAAATGAATGACCCACCATTCCACCCTGACCTCCCCCCTACGCAGCGCAGCGTTGGCCGCTCTTTATACTTCCCAATTCACAATTACGTGGATTACATACAAATTGATTTTGTGCTGACCATCATAAAAATAATGTGAAATTTGTGTCATTACATTAAATTCCGTTAATATTTCTTGAACTGCTCTGCAACTGGACTGCTCATACAGACGCTAAAGGGTGCCTTGGTATTTGACGAGTTGGGAGTAGGAACGAGTTGATCACAAAATGGTTGGTCTGCTTTACTTTCACACAAACAAACTGCTCCAGAGTTCACTTGGAAGTGGACCGAGACTCACCTGTTCCTGTGGTTGTTTTGTCAGCACCAGAGTTAGATAGAGCTAGACAGCTTTCACACCAGTCAAAACAAACCAAACCAAATGGGCAAACACATCAGAGTGTGTTTAAAACGTACCAAACCGGTTTGTTATAAAAGTACCTTGACACTTGGACTGACTTTTTATTTCCAAGTCAAATTTATATATTCACTCATTATTAATCTATTTCTTTTGTTTGTTACATAATCATTTACTCTCGATAACATTTTCCAAAACCTTTTTCTAAACCAAAATAGCAAGCTGCGGGTTGAATAAGGAATTGAGATGGATCCTCCTGCACCTCATGCCTCAGCAGTATGTAGTCAGGGAACAGGATTGCTCAGCAGCCGGTATCAGCTACAGAGGAGGGTAATATATGCTTCGCGCAGCAGTCATGGCTGACTGATCACACTCTTGCGACGTCAGTGTTGCGTGTGAGTGACGTTAAGGACAATTTCAAGTCCGACTTCCAGCGGTGCTGGAGATTGAGGGAATGAGATTACACTTTTTACGATTATGTAACCGGCTATAAGCATGAGGGTGATAGAGGTTTCTGAGTGCTCTTGTGTAATGACTTACTTTATGCGTGTCAATCCACACATTACTGTTGAGCAAGCAGGATACTGGAGGATGCAAGGTTTAATTTACCTGCCAAGACTATCCCAGTGGGTCTCTGTGAAATGTCAAAGTCCACAGGTTAAGACACACAGATGGATGAATGTCAGCTTTCAGAGAGAGAGAGAGACGTCAAATCCAGAGGGCATACAAGGAGTGTGAGGATGTATAGAAGCTCAACCTGAACCGCAATTTGTGGTTATACAACATACTATCACCATGTAAGGCGCAACTGACTGCAGACTATAAAACTTTTTATATAATTTGTCAATATTACAGAGATGAATTATTTTCTGTCATTTAATATGGACGGGGATGTTATTTTTTTTGTAGAACTGCAGCTGGTTTGAATTACAATATGATGCAGACTTTGATGCTGGTTCCAGCTCAGGTTCCATAGACTGTATATAAGAAGTTTACGTAGTCACCGTGAGGTCACCTATTGTTTTTATTTGCAACCAGAAATTACACAAGAGGGTGAAGCTAAGTACCGAATGCTGAATAAGACTTTTTTGTTGACCAAAAAGGTTATAATTAACTTTCATGAACTGAAACACACTGTGAAAAGATTAAAGTTCGAAGACGAAAACACAGAAAAGTCTTATACCGACAACACCGTGGTAGCAACCTCTCAATCACAATTTAGCCATGCCCTAAAGCATAGCCTGTTTTATGTTCTATTTGACTCTAAATGGGACCATAATTTACTAAATAAACATCATGTTGTATTGAAGAAGACTGGAAACTAGCGATTGAGACCATAAACTCATGTTTACAATGTTTATTGAGGTAATAAATCAAGTGAGAAGTAGGCTCATTTTCTCAAAGACTTCTATACAATCAGACTTATTTTTGCAACCAGAGGAGTCGCCCCCAGAATGCAAGTTTAAGACACTTCGGCATTGGCTTCACTTTTCAGAACTGGAGGTTGCCGCTTGGCTGGTTCAATTAACTGTCTTTGTTTGACTATTGATTATATATGACTAGTTGTATGGATAGTCAGCTTTTCATCATTATAATTACTTTGCAGTTCCCTTAATTAAGTCTACAGCGTCCAAACTGAGACGGAGCATTGTGATTGCAATCTGATGTTAGACCATCAGTGCTCTAGTTTAATTTTGATTTCCAAACATTGATTTATTTGATTTTTTTTTTCTCTTCTGCCAGGGCTTGATCAACGCAATCTGCCTCCACAGGGGATGTGCCAGAAATCTGGAATATGGGGCTTCCTGTCTGAGCATAACCTTGGAGATTAAGTAAAACATTGACCTGTCTTTAGTACTCTACCTGGAGAGTAAACCTGCACAAAACACACATTTAAATACACATGCATGTATGCTTTGACATTATATGAACATATCGAATATAGCATGCATGGGCACAAAGCACACATGCATATATGCAGATGAGTGTGCACACACACACACACACACACACACACACACACACACACACACACACACACACACACACACACACACACACACACACACACACACGATGTTAAAAATACAGCTGTCACCCACACCTGTTTCTGTTGCCCTCTCTGCATGTGTCTGCGTCATCAGATTGTAACAGAAGAGCTTTGCATAAGGCCATATGCACACACACACATGCACTCACAACACGTAGACACATTCATTCATATACACACACACACACCCACACACACACACACACACACACACACACACACACACATAAAGGGTTCTCCAGGGCTGCAGTGTCTGGCGGGTGTCCAGTGCTGGAGTGGTTCTGCTCTAGAGAACGGCAGGCCCTGTCTACGGCCCATCAATCAAACCCTCCTGGCTAACCTCCCTCTTCCCCTCCTCCCCCATCCCTCTTTCCCATCGCTCCGTGTCTCCCTCCCTCTCATCCTCTCTATTTCTCCAATAAATCCACCACTCTGTACACCAAATTTCTCATGCACCACCTCACCTTTGTTAATCTCCCTCCTCTTCTCTCTCCGCTCTCTCTTTTGAATCTTAAACTCTCATCTCTCCACCAACCCATTCTTCCCTTCTGCATATTTAAACACTTCTACACTCGTAGATGCTCAACCAGCTCTACCCTGCACCTTTACTTCCTTTTCCCCCGTCTCACCCCACGGGCTCACACATCCCCCTGTACTCACTCTCTCTCTCCTGTCTTTTTGCCTCCCTCTGTCTCCTGATTGATGCGAGCAGACGGCCTCTATCAGTGTTTTATACATAATCCAAATAAGATATGCTTGTGCCTGCATTTCTGAAAGTCCTAGCCAGCCCCTGACACGATGTGCTGACAGAGGATTCACAATATGCGAAGACACACTCGCGCACAATTGTGCATAGATATGCGCATGCACTCAAACACCCGCGCACCCCTTCAGAGACGCACACAAAAACACACATCGTCAAAGGATTATTTCTAAAAGTTATGGCAGACGAGACAAAACACAACGTGTGGTTATGTGAGGTAATATATTAATTTGTATGTGTGCATGTGCTGGTGCGTCTTATGTGTGTATTTATGAGAAGCTGAGACAGAATGTGCATTTAAATGGCTGTGTTAAGTAATGCTGACCCATCTCTTTCTTCTCTTGATGTCCCATCCATACCAAAGCAGCAGAGCAGGATGCTTGCAAAGCTTTATGGAGACACATAATAAATGTGATGCTCCTATCTGTACCTCCCCTACCAGGTAAATGCATCATTGAAAGAGTAAAAGAAGGATTTCAGTCACTACAATGAATGCTAATTTAACTAATCAAGTGTTTCTGTAATATTTATTTAGCCATTGGGCTGCCTGAATGGTTCCACCACATCAACCTTTCTGCACATTATTGCCTCATCTTTGATTGTCATATTGAAATCAATTATTATAACTAAGCTGTAATATAACTGTGCACCATGATCTCATCCCTACTTATCATATTTTTGCTTGTAACGTGTGGTTAGAGTTGTGAAACGGTCACAGATAGCATTGTTACACCCGGCTAAAGTTGTTAAACAGTCGGGGTTAACATTGTAACACACGGTTAATGTTGTGAAATACAGTATTTGCAGTTAACATTGTAAAATGCATTAACATTGTGAAACGGTCGTGGTTAACATTGTAACGTGGTAAATGGTTAACATTGTAAGATGTGGTTAGATAAAAAGATAAAACATTTGCGATATATATATATATATATATATGTATATATGTATACAGTATATCACAAGCGTCCTTGAGCAAGACACTGAACTCTAGGTTGCTCCCAATGGGCAGGCCAGCACCTTGCATGGTATATGTATGTGTGTTTGAATGGGTGAATGATAGACAAATTGTAAAGAGCTTTGTCCGGTAAGGCAGAGAGGCGCTATATAAATGCAGTCCATTCACCATTTTCCATTTACAAGGCAAGGCAAGATTATTTGTATTGGACCTCTCAAACATAGAGGCAAGTCAAAGTGCTTAACCCTGGCAATTATATACCTGACAAGTCAAGGTAGCTTAACAATGATGCAACGGTCACACAACAAAACTAAAGCCTCTTTCAGACATGCACCTCTACATTAAATAAGCACCTAGGTCACTTTAAAGGAAAAGTCATATTAATCTCATTGTACCATTTCCATATCACTTTCAACACAGCACAAGGTAAATTATGCAGACAGAGAAATGCACTCTTGTATCAAGTATCTTCTATCACTGTAAAAAATGTATACTCATCATCCAATATGCAAGAAAATTAAACAAAATAATACTTTAATAAACTATGAAACACAGTCAAAGAGCCAATGTTGAGTTGTTGAGGGGACTACTACAATGACAGTAATACAGGTAACAGTCTCTCCCTGTATTTTTGATTGTCATTCATGCAAACCTTTGGATGAATAAATGATTATCTATAGCAAAACACTTTACATGCAGCATGTGAGCAAATAATAACTTAACGAGAGTCCAAACTTAACAAGTCTTGTCATTATATTATATTATAAAACAGGGAGCAAAATATGCTCTCTAATAGCATTAAATGATGAAATTGATGTGGAAATGTATTAGTGGATTTACTGTGAGAAGCTGTGGCGAGCATCCCTTGCACTTACATTGGCCATTAATTAAGGCTTCAACAGCAAAGTTTTACAATTCATTAGTGATGCAGCCTGCGAGAGAACAAAAATGTCTTCCTCCTAATCATAACATCTATAACTCACTACGCTCTCTCTCGCTCTCATGCACCAAAAAGAGAGGTGCAGGGATGACATATTTTTGTAGGCCAACCCGGCAATTGCACAGGTTCTTTTGTCAAAAAGCCAATGGGATTTTTCCATTGGGTTTTGGATTATTGGAGAAAATAAGCTCTGTGGCAAACAAATGTTTGATATTTACACGTTTTGTTCAGCAAGATAATCTTCACAAAAGAACACCACTTTTATGGTTTTCGAAGTGTAAATGCAATCGGCAGAAGTAAAAAGCCAAACGTTAGCTAACTACTGTACACCATGGTCGCATGAGTGTGAGTATACACAACAAGGTTGTAAAGGCGGAAGTGTTGGCGTGATGACGTTTAGTCGTCTTATTTAGCCAATTATTAGCAACCGCTTTTTTTAAGACACATAAATGCTTCAATCTTAACAAGTGGGACATTTACTGATATATTGCTGGTATCTCTTTTCCTTGTGTTAACCACAGACCTTACTTCAGGCATCTAACTTTAAAAACCCATTCAAAAAACCCAAAGGGAATGGGATAGTGACGTCACCGACAGCAAGTCGGACATTTTTGGAGGATAAATGATGCCTTCAAATGAAACTCGTGAGCTTGTGTTAACAACATGGGGAGTCGTGTACACAATATGATTGGTGTTCAAGTGGTGAAGTCTTGAGAATTACGCTGATAAGCAATGACAATAATAACCTTACTGTCGGCCTCTAGAGGCCACAGAGGCTAACAATTTTGCAAGTTAGCAAGTGGGTAACATTATGAAATAAATGCAAAGTCATAATGGCAGAGGAAAAAGATGACACATTAGTGACTGTCCTGGGTGTTAATCTGTCATGGTTCTCCTAATTCGTAAGGATCGATATCATAAACTAACTTCAATTTGTTATATATGGCCCCTTTGCCTCTGTCAGCTTCAATTTATATGGGCATTTGTCTTTCGCACGTACTTTATACATTTCTGATGATGAATGATTGACAGATGAGAGAATGGTGACATATAATGACAGTCTACCGTAGCTCCTTATGCTACCCTCCAAAAATGGCGGCACGCCCCAGAATGCTCTGCGATTCCCATTCCCTATTGACTTCGAGTTGAGGGAACTCATTTAGGACTCATTCCTGTAGCACTTTACTGTATATCGTACAAGCATTGTGTTTTTTTAAATGTGCTGTAAGGAACATTAATGTAAAAGACAATTATGTCTGAATGACAAAATGACATTACTTCAACAGGTAGATGAAGTATTCTATGTCTGGAAAGGGCTTAAACCCAATATTATCACAAAATAGGCCTGCTGTCTTAATTTGCGACACTGCACAAACTATAGCTACTTTAGAATTTGTAATTTGTTATGTTATTCCAATTGCATATTTCTGCAAAAAATGAGAACAATGGAGGAATGCTTGTAAATTTCGCAAATTCCAAATCAAACACATGTTTGCTCCCTCTTTCGTTTGAATAGCATCGCTTCAATTTTAGAAAAATCCACTCTATGAGATATTTCCTATGTAGCACTGGTGAGGCCACTCTTTCTTTTTCTTGTTGTAACTAGTTAAAGTAGGATGCATGAGAGGAGTTAACTTCACAAAGTAGTGCAGAGGATGATTTATTTTATTTAAGAAACAAAATATTCCTTTTCATTGTTTTGTTAATGACGTACACATGTATTTGCCTATACTGCAGCTTTTGTGGAACTGTTTGAATGATATCAGAACTTGGATGGATCTAAACTTCCTGAGATCATTACGTTTGGACAATTTGACCTATTGAATGACTCTGTTGGTATTCTTGGCCCTTTGGCTTCTCAAAATCAACCTTTTGTTAAAAACCATGGCGTGATTTTTGACAGCTCCTTCAAATTTGACAAACAAATTAGCTCAATTGTAAAAACCAACCCATGCTTTTATAACCTCATGGTAAGACTACTGTAATTATTTCTATGTGGGCATAGAACAGTCATCTCTTCGCCGGCTGCAGTAAGCACAAAATGCAGCTGCTCACCTTCTCACTTGAAAAAGAACATATACATACACATATCATCAGTTTTGGCCTCCCTCCACTGGCTTCCTGTCTTGTCTGGAATGATTTTGAGATTTTATTGCTTGTTTTTAAGGTTTTAAATGGGCTGGCACCACCTTATGATAGAACTATTGCACCTTCATACTCCAGTTAGAGCACTGAGGTCGACCAATCAGATGCTCCTGGATGTCCCCAAAACTAGACTCAAAAACGGAGACAACTGAACCTTTGCGGTGGCCGCCGCTAATCTTTGGAACAGCTTTCCTTTTCAAATTGAAACAGCTCAGACCACAGATTCATTAAAGTCGCTGCTGCAGACCTCTACTCACTGGCGTTTGATTAAAGCAGCAGTGGGTAGAATTGAAGCAAATATGAATACAAAAAGTAAAAAGTTTTATAAAACGGTCACTATATCCTGACAGTAGTGCATGAGACAGGTAATCTGAAAAAAATCACGTGCCTCTGTGTCCTCCAGTGCTCATAATGGCATCTGCAAGATTTCACAGACTGGAGGAAAACAACCAATCAGAGGAAAGAGGAAGAAATATCACTCACTGTTTTGTTTCCCCGGTGCTGATTCAATACACTCCAGCAAGTTCAATTAGTTCATTCTTTTTATTCATGTCTTTAATGCTTTACACAGTCATGGTTGTTTACGACTGGGTTCATTAAATCTCCGATAGTTACATAACATTGTTTTTAAGAACGACTTTAATTAAAAATGTCTTCATACTTCAATATTATTGGTAGTTCATTGTTGAACGACAATTTTAACGCTTTCACACCTCAAAGCTGTTGCAGTCAATTAAAGGAAACTCAGCAAAGATACAACCACGTCCACTCACAAAATACTCAGGGGAATCATCACATGAGCGCAATGTGAATGAAATTGTGTTACTGATATCGAGTGCTGTAGCTTAGACTCAGGGCAGGACATTCACAAGAGACATGAACTTCAACTCGTGTAGCTCGTTGTTGGGAAAAACGATAAAAGAGATTTCATTGCTGAAAGACATTCCATTTGCTAATACTTATTACCTGAACATTAGTGTCAGGGAAAGTGATATCTAGCTGGTGATAAAAAAGGAAACACTGGAGAGAAGGGATTATATCCAGATATGCTGCTTACACTAATGAATGACTGGGTATTAATGTATAAAGTCAGACCTACGGATTCACACCGAGTAATTGAGCAGTCTGGTATGCTTGCCACCAATGCCATGCGTGCTCAACATCCACCAACTACACCACTATTGAACTCTGATATCCACTTTGTAAACACAAGCTTATTGAACATAAACACGTCCTCCGGAATTTGCCCATGATCTTGCTGTTACAAAGGAAAAAATGTATGAATCACTCAAATAAAAGAAACTATTGTGTGTTAAATTAAAATTCCAGTTCATTACAACTTGGGTCTTATTTTTATAGTTTAAGAAATAATTTCTAACATCATATTTAAGTCATGGGTTAAGTCAGTAAGAGCAGTCTGGTCTCCTAAAAATTATGATCCCTTTCGCGACAAGCTAATATGACATGATGGTTGGTACCAGTGGATTCCTTAAATTTTCTAGTTCCATATGATGCCAGTATCTTCACTCTTGCTTTACAATTGACAACCTAAAAGTCAGAAGTTGCGTTAATGCGTTAAACCCATTAGTGGCGTTAAAGGATGGACCATTTCTAGCAAATGGTTAAACAGATTTGGTAGAAAAGGCTCTGCTGTTTGAGGGAGCTCTCAATGAATGATGATTCTGCTCGGAGAACAAACCCAGACTAATAAGAATAATGCAACATTTTGGGAAATGTTATTCTAAGCCACTGCTGGGGCGGCTGGGGCTCAGAGGGAGAGTGGGTCGTCCACCAATCAGAATTGTGGTGGTTCGATCCCTGGCCTCCAGTCCACATGTCAAAGTGTCCTTGGGCAAGATACTTAACCCCAAAATTTCTCCCAAAGGCTGTGCCATCGGGTGTGATTGAGTATTTAGATTAGATTAGCACCTTGCATGGTAGCCTCTGCCATCAGTCTTTGAATGTGTGTGTGAATGGATGAATATTGGCATGCAGTGTAAAGCTCTTTGAGTGGTCGGAAGAATAGAAAGGCGCTATATAAATGCAAGTCAATTTACCATTGATTCACTTATTCACTATCTTGTTTTTTTTAATCCATACCAAAACCAAAGTGTCAAAAACTAAATTTGCCATTTTACACATAGATATGTGCAGAACTATTTCCAGGCTGCAAACAGTAACTTCCTGGAGTCTCCCCTGGTTGACTGGCAACTAAATTACGAATCCTGGTAGAGTGAAGGTATGACCCGCCCTACGCTTCCTCTGATTGGCTAGTACTCGCTGCCTTCGTTGGTTGGATTGGTTAGGTTTAGGCATGATGAGTGAGATTGGTTAGTGTTAGGGTAAGATTATCAGGGTAAACCAATCAAAGGCAGAGTAGGGAGGGTTATGCCTTCGCTATTGTAGGATTCATAATATCGCTGCCTGGCAACTGCTCAGAGCCAATAAACACAACAATAACAACAAAGATATAATATGTTAATAAGTGAGCTTTATTGGTGCCAGTAACTGGACTCCCGCTGCTTCCAGTCTTTTTGCTAAGCTAATTAACTGGCTGCTGGTTATAGCCTTATATTTATCAGAAAGATATGATATGAGAGTGGTTCTGATTTTTTCATACAAAAATCCCCAAATCTGAGCATATGAGGAGGGGCTTGGGGTGGTGGAGGGAGTGGCAGTAAGCAGAGTTGGCATTAGCGTATCAGCCAAGTTATGTCACAAAGTGTCAGATTATAATGGCCATGAGGTACATATGATTGGAAGTAACTAGTCAGCTAATAGCCAGCCAGCTGTGAATGAGCCACTGTTGTCAATGAAACAAGAATGAAACCAGCTGATGCCAATCAGCTAATGGAAGTGTGACTTCAGTTCTCTGCCAGAACACTATGCTTCCTTTTCTGAAATCTGACAAATTGGCAACATCTTCCAAATAAGTTTGACTATCGGACACCTGTCTGATAGTCTTGCTGCTTCCGATATGAATGATGACCAGAACTACAAAAATAAGAACCAAGTTATAAACTGTTATAAACTGGACAAATTGGACAAAAGAGGGCAATCAATTAAAGTCAATATCTCTCTCTCTCTCTCTCTCTCTCTCTCTCTCTCTCTCTCTCTCTCTCTCTCTCTCTCTCTCTCTCTCTCTCTCTCTCTCTCTCTCTCTCTCTCTCTCTCTCTCTCTCTCTCTCTCTCTCTCTCTCTCTCTCTCACACACACCTCTCTCTCTCTCTCTCACACACACACCTTTCTTATCTCTTATCAGTGCTTACAGAAGCCTGTGCAGAATTTGATTTGGAAAACACCTAAAGTGGATTTAACTTCTAAACTTACTGTAGGGAAAACTACCTGGTCCTTTGAACCCTAGAGTAGTGAGTCATTGTCAATGGAAGACTGGTTGAGGCTTTAACAGGTCAGTTTGGGTGTTTTGAAGTGGGGTTGTATGAAGTACTTTTCCTTTAGTCAGTGTATTACCTATTAGATGATGGTCATCACGCCCCCAGTTTGTAGAAGCAAGTAGGAGTACCGACATACTGCTGTGGAAGGGGCCGGCAGCAAAATTCATTTAGTCACCTAAAAGAAAAACTCACCTAAAAAAATCAATATCGGTTTACGTGTATGCTATATTTAGAATATTTTCACCGCTTTACCTTGCCGTCAGACAGCCCTTTCCAACAGGGAATTAAAGCCGTTGTATCCTCCCGCCAAAGCCACCAGACTCCATTGAAAAAAACAGTAATTTCACACTGCAGAACACGGGAGTTGCTGGTCTACTGTTGCCTCGATTGGTTAGTTAGTTTGTGTTATTGTGTGAGTTTGGTTAATTCAGATTCCCCAAAGTCACCCAATAACACAAACAAACCAACCGATTGAGGCAGCGGTAGACCAAATTAAAATCACTGTTTTTTTCAATGGGGTCTGGTGGCTTAGGCGACCGCATAGATGGATCCTATGGCTTCAATTCTTTGTCAGAAAGGGCTCTCTGATAAGCAAGGTAAAGTGGTAAAAATATTCTAAATATAGCGTCACTTAAAGTGATATTGATTCTTTAGGTGAGCCTTTCTTTTAGGTCGCTAAAATATGTTTGGCTGCCAGCCCCGTCCACAGCAGTACATTGATTTGCTTCTGTGCCGTAACTCCTGTCTGCTTCTCCAAACTGGGGGCGTGCAACCGTCATCTACTGTAGGTAATACACTAACTAAGGATAAGTGCCTCAAACAACCCCACTTCAAAACACCCAAACTATCCCTTCAAGGTGAGTGTTTAAGAGCGTTTGTGTTTAAGTGTGCACATCTGTGTGATTCAAATGAGAAGCCTTGGATGCAGGAGATGGACGGCTGGTGGCATGACCTTAAAAGTAGAGCGCAACCTTGCTTACACACTTACACACACACACACACACACACACACACACATAAATTCACACTCAGACAGACTCAGCTCATAAATCACCATGGCCTACTCTCAAGATTCTAGCGTCACAAAACGTTGCCACTGTTTACTCCCACGTCTGCAGCAGGTCAACTTTTTTTCAAAATGGAGCACATATAATACACTGTTTTGTGTCTGTGTTTCATAAAATTATTTTGGAGGGGTCAGATTAGGCAGTGGGTCTTGTGCACGGGGAGAGTATTTTGGCACTGACTCTGCACAGGGGAGGACCATGTTTTCTGCCCCACCAGCGAGTCATCAATCACAAATAACCCAACACCTGAGTCACAGGCAGAAATGACCAAAACAAAGATGCTCTATAACAAAGATGACACATTACAACTTCCGGCAATGGTTTGAAATGGTATACACTTCTTGTCTTCGCGGTAGTGCTGCCGCCATTTTGGACTATAAACACCAATGAGTCCATGGCCATGGATGTATAAAGAGACGTCTGTATATCAGAGAATCATTTTTTTTTAGGTTAATCAACTTCTCAAAACGAACACTTAAATAGCCCTCATCTAAATCGTTATGTCCTAGAAGTTGTAAAATCAACTAATAGCTGAATCCAGAGTTATTTTCCTTGGCATAATGAACCTGCATCAGACCCATAGAACTGCGCCACCCTGTGCACTTAAATGACATATCTGGTTCTGCCAGCTTCCCGCTAGCTGTATGCGGCTATAATAATATTATTGGCCGTAATTCATCACTTTATTACCTTATAATACACCTATGGGCTGTATGCAGTCAGCATGTACCGTGGTGGATGTATTAACATCTCTGTTCCGAAACCGGCTATCGGCCAGTAGCTAGTAGTGCTAGTAGCATAACATAAACATAATTTAATGTAGTTGTAGGCTATTTACTAACACGCAGGGCAAAAGCACAGGACACAACCTCTTATACATCCATGGTCTGTGGTCTGTTGGACATCGATTTTGGAGGTTCTTGACATGAAAAAGTTTAAGATTGCTCTCAAAATCTGTGTGCTGGATTTTTCTAACTTGCATTTATGTCCATTACTCACTTTATGCTCTTCTGGGAAGTGCCCGGGCAAAAAAGTTTAATAAATAAATAAATAAGTAAGTAAGTATGTAAGTAAATAGTTATAATAGTATCCATATATATACTATTTTTTCAATGCAAATATTACAGTAAGAGTTGGTTTCATCGAGATAAGCAGAGAGTGGTGCTATTTCTCCAGTCAGGTGCAATTATGCAATAAGGAAAGTAACTAGGTGACGTAACTGAAAGAGCACCAGTCAAACCTCAAACGGTGGGAAGAAAAAGAACATGTTAATATGCCATTTCTGTTTGCTTTGATGTACAGTATTTATGTGAGGAATATTACAGTCTCCTTATCATTCAACGCAGATCTGATGTTTTAGTCTGCTGATATTTTTAATTTCTTCAGTGGCACGGAAGCTTCAGTGGACGTTTAAAGGGATGGTTTAGGTGTTTTGAAGTGGGGTTGTATGAGGTATTTATCCATATATGTGTATTACTTACAGTAGATGACTGTCGGCGTGCCCCCAGCATCAAGATACAGACAGAAGCACCGACACCAGTGCAAAGCAACACACTGCTGTGTATGGGGACGGCAGAAAAACACATTTTAGCCACCTAAAAGAAAGGCTCTCCGAACCGTTGAAGTGTATGCTATATATAATAAATATAGTATTGTTTGCCACTGAACGTCTTTCAAATCACAGTCATTAGTAGAAACTGCTCTGACCTCTCCAGTACCCCCAAATTTGAAAGAGGTCATTTGATCCAAGTGACTGAGCTCCAGAGGGGACTATTTCACTTCTGAGGTCAGCGGTGTAGTAATGTAGCTTAGCCCAAACCCTGCACGACGCCTGTCATTCTGTCTGTCCAGTCACTAGACAGGAAGCCCTTGACTTGACCACATATATTGACACGAGGATCTCCAATAGTGAGTCTGACCCCAGAGAAAGTGTGAGAGGCCAATAACCACATCATTAGACCCAGATTATCTGTAACAAAACCTATTAGTAGCCATTAGCAGGAGGAAATGGCCCTGACCCTATCATTGTAGTTTTACTTCTTCTTTACTGGGAGACGAGACTGAAGAAAATAGATTAAGATCAGCTTGAATTACACCAACTAGGCCTGGAACACAGGGGATTTAAGATAGTATTGACACACACACACACACACACACACACACACACACATATAGAGAGATGCACACACAAACACACAGATATACATAGCTCCCTAGAGGATACGTTAGATGCAATAAATCCAGCCTCCAAATAGATAGCGCGCGCAACATGTGTGGCTTTTTAGATCAGTGCTGATATGATTATGCAGGCTCAGGACCATAGATATGGAGTAGATAGATTGTGCTGCTATAAACACATGCCAGGCTAGCCTGTGTCCGCTGCAGCTCCCTCAGACTCTGCTGACATCAGTGCTTTCCTCCACTTCCTGCTTATTAGGACAGAATTGTGTCCTCAGATGACCTGGGTCCTTTGACGGCCGTCAGCCAGGGACACAGATGCACACACATATACACAGAATAGACAAATGCTCCACACTGTACGTGGCTACATGCATTCATGCACAGTTGTGTGTGACCAAAATATGACCAAAGTGCATCTTAAAAGTAAGCAAATACACATAAATTGTGGACATTAAAAGAAGACACATGCACAACACTTCACTGTGTGATGTCATACCTCACAACTGATCAATAGCTCTACACCATTTTCAGCCCTAATGTCCTCCAAGAACGAGCGCCTTGTTGGCTAGACGTGTAAATCAATCGGAGGTAAAAAAAAAGAAAAAAAAAGGTGTGTGTGTATGTGGGCTTGTATTACCCACATTGTGGGGACATAGACCTGTTTACACTTTCACATTGTGGGGACTTGCCTTCCAAATGGGGACAAACTGCATGGTCCCATCACATAGATCATTATATTTTAGGGGGAGGACTTTGTTTAGGGTTAGGGTAAGGTTAGGTTTAGGGTAAGGGTTAGTATTAGGCAAGTAGCAGTTACAGTTAGGGTTAGGGTAATGTAAGTCAATGTAATGTCCTCAAAAGTCATGAAAACATGACTGTTTGTGATTGTGCATCTAAATATACATCAGAGTGGGTTTGTGAACAAGTCAAACCTACAATTCATTAGAACTGAGCTACATAATGGAACCCAAACATAACCCAAGAGTTATGTTTCAATTTTAACAAGCAAAGCTACCAAAAAAAAAAAAAAAAAAGCCACCAAATGTGAATCTCACTCAACCACATCAGATGGCTCAGTCCCATTTTGGACAGCACACCCAGGGGCTTTCCTTGAAGAGTCACTCTGTGTGAATCGCACTCGAGCAGATCTGTTTATTGCAGTCACAGCAAGAATTCAGTTTATGAAAATGCTGTAGTGGATTTATTCCATAATCGTGGTTTAAAACTCAACCAATACTACTGTTTTACATTTCTTTTTTTATTATATTTGATTATTACCTATTATTTGCAGTACTTGAAATGGAAAAAAATAAATAAGTGCCAGTACTCTCTTCTTCACATGTTGGCGTGTGTATCAGCCGCTATCAACAATCTCTTGCGACTTATTCCTATTTATTAATTTTTTATTTAAGCATGTTATACTGTGTCAGTCATAATCAGCTGTGGTTTCATTGCTATATTATTATACTTGGGCTATGCATCTTCTGTAGTAGGCCTATAATACTTCAATAATATTCCAACTGCAACATTATAGGGTTAAGGTGGTGTGTTTAGTGTTAATAGTTAAAGTGCTATCCTCTGTGTTATTTGTAGCCTACAGAAGGGTATCATTCAGGTTTTATGAGCAGTGTCCCAGTCAGGATGCTCCTACATATTATGCAGCAAGATAAAGAGACACGTTTTGAATTTCGACAGTGAATAAAAGACACTAGGAGATATTGGGTTTGGGGGTCCTCCCGCAAGAAAATTGAAGGGTTTTTGATTTAAAACTATGCAATTTTACATCATTTTGGACCACTATTATTATTAATAGTTAAATTATTATTTAATTATTTACCCATATCACAGCCTTCGTCAGAACATTTAATTATTCTGGAAATGTTTGCCTTAAACGAGCAGTTTCAGAAAACTTTTAAATAACGTTTCATTAATTAAATTTGTTCACAAATAAAAAAAAGTTATGATAAACAGTTGACTAATTATTTTACAAAAAGGACGTGAACATTGTACCGATAAGTTACAGCATCCTTGATCTCAAAAATTCATCCGCATGGTAATAATTATGAGAGGGGACAAGTAAAGGGGATTCATTTTTCAACTTGTACTGATATCTTCAATACATACAGACAGTAATGAAGTGGCACCAGTACACACACACACACACACACACACACACACACACACACACACACACACACACACACACACACACACACACACACACACACACACACGCACACAATTACATATAATGGCTCCATAGGCAATTTTTTAATGAAAAAAACAAACAAACAAATAAAAATCACTTATACTTTATTTGATCAAATTCTATATTATGTTTTAATTGCACATACGTATATACATATCAACACCTGAGCACTGAGCATAAAATAGAACAGCACTGCAGTTAGCTTAAAAGCTTAAACCTGCACTAATGAATGTCAGCAAACCTTTTTATCCATTAACACATCCAGTAGGCACAGAGCCACATGAGCATTTATTTTGTCGTGTTTCTGGTCCCCTGACGAATATAAGTCCAGTATTTGCTCTCTTTGCTCTTTCGCTGCTAAGTGCTCCCATTATGTTTACGAGCTAGTCGCTAACTTTATCTGTCTGTTTCTTGGTGCTGGAAAGGTAGTGCACAGTGGGTACATATGAGACTGAAACAAAACACTAAAGTTGTGGACTGTAAAAAACAAAACCAGCTGAAAGACACTAAAATGCTCTGCAGAGCTGAGAGAAACTGCAGAGTTCAAGGATAATTCTCTGTAGATTCATCAATAGGAGCAACACCTTTCACATAATAACATGTTGATTAATGCAGCTTTAAAGTAGGGCTGTCGATCGATAAAATATTTAATTTGATTAATCGCATGATTGTCCATAGTTAATTGCAATTAATCGCTAATTAATCACACATTTTTTATCTGTTCAAAATGTACCTTAAAGGGATATTTGTGCCCAACAGGCAACAACAGCTGTCAGTGTGTCAGTGTGCTGACTTGACTATGACTTGCCCCAAACTGCATGTGATCATCATAAAGTGGGCATGTCTGTAAAGGGGAGACTAATTTGTACCCATAGAACCCATTTTCATTAACATATTTTGAGGTCAAAGGTCAAGGGACCCCTTTCAAAATGGCCATGCCAGTTTTTCCTTGACAAAATTTAGCTCAACTTTGGAATGTTATTTAGCCTCTTGAATCCATCTTTTATCTAACTTTAAAACTGAGCCCGCTACAACCTAATAATCGCAAGCTGCATTAATGCGTTAAAGGAATTAGGGGCATTAAAATTAATTTGCGTTAACGCATTATTATCATGTTAACTTTGACAACATTACTTTAAAGACAACCAAAATAAGACAGGGCTCAATATGGAAGAAGACTTTACAATACAATATTTGTGCTCAAAAGAAATAAATGTCCCTAGAAAAATCGTTCCAACAATGGCCATGGGAAAGCTTCATCTGAAGATAAATAGCAGGGGTGGTGTACACTTCAAGCTCAGCCCTGACGACTCCCCTCTCTAGAGTGTGGAACATTAATAATTGGGGAAATAGATGGAACATTTCCTTCCCATTATCATGCAATTAATCATAAATACGAGAAGCTTGTCTTTACTGAACAGCTGTTATTGCTGCAAACATTTGCAAAATTTATGACCTGTATTTGGAATTGCTTGTGAGAGAAACAGAAAGACATGAGGGTCCCTATGTAACACCCTGCGCAAAGCGGCGCACAGCGCAGCGCAACTGTAATTTCAGACTGACGCAGTTGTCATTTTTACGCCGTGCGCCCAAGTTGTAGCAAATATACTTGCGCCCATGGGCGTGTTGGTCTTAAAATGAGGTGTGGTCAGGCGCTTTGTTGGCGCATAGCTATCTTGAGGCAGCAGAAAGCGGTTGCACCATTGTCCAACAAAAACCTGGCACAGTATTTTTCTGCTTTTTAAAGGGCGCATTATTCAGATAGATATGAAGCTACATTCATTTTATACATAGGCAGGTTCACAAAACGCACCCACTCTTCTCGTTACACACTCAGACGCGCAGAAGCTCTCCTCTTCCTCAGTCAAACACAGTGTCGGCACTAGAAAAATGTTTTTATTTATGTTAAGGACAACACAAAATGCAGGCGGCAGGTGACAAATCAAAATATAATGAAATATTATGAAGTAAGACTACCAGGCATTCTGGCGTGACTGCGGTGACCGGACAGATCGCGGTGCACACACGCCTCTGTGGCATCTCCTCTCCTCATCCCTCTGTGTGTGCGAGTGTAGTCGTAGGCTACTTCAAAGTTTGCGGGCCATCTCTTCCTAAATGGCGGCATTTTGAGACTGATGGATCCGCGTGTTGCGCACCGCCTCTCTGGCAGTGCCCGACTGCGCGTAATGCATCTCCACAGGATTCCGCTCAGCCGGTCCGAGCCCCCCGTGGGTTACATCGTTATCCAGTTTTCATTATTTATCAATACATGTTTATCATATTTAGCCTAGTGCTTTTTTATTATACAATGAATAATGCGCCCCCTGTGCCGCCTGTACCGGTTAAATAGGAAATCGGTGCATTTGCTCATATGCAGTCAAATAGAGCTTTTGATGGGACAGAGGATTGGGAGATAGCAGAGGAAGAGGGTCCACCGGCCATGCACATACATCTGCTCACGTACTTTCACTTTGCGCATGTACAGATCCTGTTTCCTCAGCAGAAAATGACTCGCTTCTCCACTTTGCTGAATCCGCCTTTTAAAAAGCAATGCACCAGTGTGTAGGTGCACCTGACTTTTAAAGGAAATGGGAGATGACACTCTGATTGGTTTGAATCCTGTTACCCCCAAAAACACACCTATGATTAATTAAGAGACTAAATACAACTCCTTTGCCCCTTGCACCTTACTTTGTGCCCAGATTTTGCGCCGCTTAACTAGCAAAAGTGGAGTTGGACAAGCCCGAAATGCACTTAGACTATGCGCTATAGATTGTTAAAATAAGGCCTGAAGTTATTAAAGTGAACATGTGTACAAGACTCTGACTTTCATACAGTGTTCCTCTTTTGGCACAGTGACATTCTGTCTTTAATTTCATGTGGCACGTCCTCTTTGTTCCCTCTTCTTGCCGCCTGAGAGGTAGGTGGATTGAACTGCTTGCTTTTGATTGCCATGGACTATTTAATGACGACTGACGGATGATTGACAAATTGGCAAGGATCATATGATTGGCCGACTTTTCCATTCTACCACCAGTTAAATCACAGGGATTGATGGCTTGGGCTCTATCATGTCAGTTTTGAATGGACACATGAACAGATATACTATTCAGTCTACATTACTTGGTTGGGGTACATGTGTATTTTCAACCTGTTCTCAATCCCAACTTGTCAAATATTGCAGCTTGGTCAGTGTCCCTCAGCGTCTGATACTGACGCACCAAGGCGCCCTTTAAAGTCGCAAAGGGCTTTCAACTAACTCCAATGTAAACCCATCTGCGTCATTATTAGATGGTCAGAGGAACTGATGTAGTATGAAGAGCTATATAAGTCTACGTATGAGGATGGACGGGTCAAACAAACATAGGACTCTCACCCAGGAGACCACTGTTTGTGTCCTGTTAGAAACCAAGTTAACATTTACTTATTTAACCATAGTTTTGTTACGTAAGTTACGTACCTTCCTTAACGGTAGTTACATAACACAGCTCAGTGCGCTTTTGTTTGCACTAAGACGTGTTTTTATCGGACCGAAGTGGTGACCAAAATCGCACTACACCAAAAAGAATCTGCTGACAACAGATATCTTATACACTCACTGACACACATACACACCCTGCACACACAGATATACAAATACTCCAGGGGCAACCCACCTCATTAGATATAGACAAACATTCAATTAGTCAGTGTAATAGGGAACATAAAGCATGTCTGTGGTGGTAATGCTTACATTCCTCCTTCCTAGTCAGCAGCACTAAAACAACTGGCTGAGGATTTATAAGCTAACTGGTGAATGATAATGCCTCTTTCTCTGTCCCTCTGTGTCACCAAAAGTGTGTTTGTCTTGTCCAAGCATTTGAAATTAGTGTTCATTGCCAGAGTAAATGGCTCTCTGCAGTTAGAGCCACATGAGACTAAAGAATGATCTCACTTTTCTTTACAAATGTTTGTCTAGGAGAGGCAGCAAGTCTGGGGAGAAACTTATAATAAAGCAAAGTGAAACTGAATTTTTACAAAACTGAATCAAAGGTAAAAGCAGTGCAAGTAGATCTATGGACACACTCAGGTGAACTTGCTGGAATGATCTCTCCAACCGTTAGCCAACCACAGACATGTTTCAAGTAATTGTTTTGATGCCAACGTGTTAGAATGAGCTTTTTCTTGCCAAATAGCATCTCATAAAACTTTTAAACCACAAAAAAAAAAAAACACAGTGTCAAGGTCACACCAAGCGTTAAAAACAATTCAATCAAAATCTGTGTGAATGGTCCGTGCAGTAGACACCGTGATGTCACCCATTAGGGGTGAGGACTACCGTTTTGAAGCTTTCAATTTGGCATTTTGGTCATCGCCATCTTGTTTTTTTCAGGAACCAGAGGTGACCATATTTGGACGAGAGGGTGGAGCGGGATAAGAGTGAGGCCCTGTAGGGTCAGGTACTGTTAGCAGCAAACACTAGCGCTAGCTAGCTTAGTTAGTAAGGTGCATCTGTAATTCACATTAACTGTGATATTGATGGGGATGCTAATTTTGGTTAGCCAGAAACAGGCTTTAAATAAAATGTACCTACCGGAAGAAATTAACAGCCGACTGTGTCTTTTAGCACAACCGGACGCTGAACAAAGCAGTGGAAGCGACCTGTCACACAAAGCGATCATGCCCTTAATTGTACATAACTTTAAGTCTATAATTCAAACGGATGAGTTATATAAAAATTGACCCCACGTACAGTTGTCAAGAACGGGGAAATTAGCTATATAGACCAAAACCTTTGTTGTACCAGGCCGTAAACATGTTTATTTCTACTGTAAAGTCAAGTGGCCATTCAAGGAATTGCAGTTTTTTGCATGTCCGCGTTAACTTAATTTTTCAGTCCCGGAGGTTGGTGCTTGACTTTGACATGTGAAATTGGGCCTGAGAGTCCAAAATAGAAGAACCCATCATAGCTGTGTTGCACCATTCATTTTTATTTAACCTCCTCTGTAAAATAAAATAAAAAAATATATAATTTATATAGTCTTTTGAATAAACTCTGTGGACTTATTGTCCAGTTAGCGACCGAGCTAAGATAACAATCTATCAAGTTTACTAACTGACCGTTAACTGGTAACTGTACATGACAAAGATGGGGACATAAAATGTCTTTTCTGTTGACTAAAATAAACAAACATCAAATGACTAAAAGTGGAAGAAAAATGATTATATTGTTGTCAAAAGAAAGAAAGAAAGAAAAGGGCCTGCTATACCTACTAGTAGGTTCAGAAGGCCGTTGTCATCTCTTCACATGGTTGATCATTGATACGAATAGTAATGCCATGGCCATGGATGGGTAAAACAAATACAGGACTTTCACACAGGAGACAGCTGTTTGTGTCCCATGTAAAACCAAAAGATAACTTATTTTACCGAACTTTTGTTACGCAACCTACGTACTTCACTAACACCAAGTTACGTAAGTTACGTAACAAGCATACCTCTTTTAACCCAACCCACAATATTTTCCTAAACCTAACCAAGTAATTTTGTTGCCTTAACCTAGTTAGCAATTAGTTAGTTTCACGTTCACAACCTGGTAGGTACAGTTTGGCCCGTCTGAAGCATTAGAATGGTAGTGATAATCACCGATAACGCCCATTCAATTGGCTGATAACATTCAAAAGGGTGATTAGTGAATGGGGGAATGGTATCAGCCCTTAAAAACACATTTTATGATGTTTAGTATTTAATGGAGACAGAGAGAGTAAATAATTAAACAAATGATAATGAAAACAAGATTATTAATTTCACGGTAAATAAACAATCATGGCTCTCTGCAACAACAAGTAAGTTGCATAAAAATTGAGAAGAAATGTAGAATATATTGCATATTAAAGAGCAGTTGTACACAATTTTAATAAGATTATTACATTTTGACAAGAAACTGGGATTTATGGTGCACACATCTAAGCATTGATTTTTTTTCTTCTATCTTACATATATTCATAACAATGAGGTAGGAATGTGGTGCAAGGCAAAAATCAATAGCCGTTTTCCTCCATAATGCATTATATTAGTCTAATCATAATGATAATTACAATAATGTTTTGGGATTATAACGTAATGAAGACACAGATTATCTTTACTTTTGAGAAAATCTCATGGTACACATTAATTCACTCCATAGCTGCTGGCGCAGGGATTGGTAACCATGGAACAGAGTATGCAGACCTTAATATTTGGCTGATTAAAATTATGTTTGTGTGTGTGTGTGAGCATGTGGGTGTCATGAAGCAATCATCTTTTATGCATAGTCTGTTTGCACAGGACTTTAATCTAGCACGAATTTCAGGTGTATTTATCTTCACTGATTTTCCTAGTAAATAAACTTGACCCCAACATCAAAACCAGAAGGAGCAATGCCCACTCAAAATCCTCTCTGTGTCTCTCCCGTCTGTCATTCGCTGTTTCAAAGATTGTTGAACGACCAGCAATTGTATAAAACTAGATAGCAAATATGCAAATATTTTCTCCCTCTAACCTTGCATTACTCTTGACAGAAACAAACACTCAGAATCACGCACACACACACACACACACACACAGACAAACACACATAAGACAGACCTTCTTGACAGTGAATTGGCTCTCATTGTCAGTGATGTCTGTTTGCAAGCCCTCCACACAAGCAGAAGGGGGAAAGAAAGGAAATAACAGAGTGGGAGAGAGAACAAGAGGAGTGGGGAAATGATGAAGGACCAAAACAAATCAGGTCGGGGAAGGGCGAATACAGAGAGACAGATGTGCTGCATAGATGAATCTGATGATGGATAAAAAGAAGTGTTTGTTCTTCTGAAAGTCAGACGGTAGAAAAATAAAGAGGGTGCCATTTGTTTGTTTTTTCACTGGATTTACATTGGAGAAAGTTTAGTGGGAGGGAACGGAAGCTTACGGCCCACATGTTAATAATCAATGTGCTATCTAGCTTGTCGGGAAGGAGGCTAAATAACGCTCCAAAGTAAGGCTAAACTTTGGTGAGGAAAAACTGGCATGGCCACCATTTTTCTCTGACCTCAACATATGTGAATGAAAATGGGCTCTATGGGTACCCACTAGTTTCCCCTTTACACGGGCAATGCCCACTTTATGATGATCATATGCAGTTTTGGGCAAAAACCATGCCGTTTTTGAGTGCAGTATAAATGTGTTATTTTCGCCTTTTGTAAAAATGGTGAATTTGAATATTTCTGCATACTGGAGTCCCTAAACAGTCTTGGAATTACATATATTGGGTATCACTGGAAAGCTGAGACTCTTGTGGAAACCTAACTTCCTGTGAAAACAGAAGTTTATTTTGAAAGGACACTGTGCATGTAATGAGCGTATATTGACACGCCGTCCCCGGCCCCTCTAGAAGTAAAAAATCAAGTCCAAAAGGGGTATCCCATGCGTCGGTCTCGATGCCGAGGGGCACTGACCAAGCGTCGGTATTTGACAAGTTGGGAGTGAAAATGTGTTGATATTGCAGTACACATAGTAATATTGCCTTAGTGTTGGCCTGGCACATTCTCCATGCCTCGGTGGCCTAGTACATTTCATCTTCTGCCTTTGGCCAGATGGAATCCAGCCTCGTCCACAAACACAAGAGTGTGAGGGATTTCACTTCTTTTGAGCTCTATTTTTCTCTATGATACAATAAACAAAATATCAAGAATCATACAGTTACAGCTCAGTAAAAATGTCATGTGCTCCTCTCTGCAACTTCAATAGGTATATACAGGCCATAAAAAAGGGAAACCCAGGTGTAGTGCACACCACTGCTTTACCTACTGGTACCGCAGCTCCTTCACTCTGTCATGCATTCTCTCAAATGGTACCTTGTAGAGTTGTTTCATGGTCATCTGATGCCTTTTCAACACTCTATTGCAGAGATACTGACAGAATTGACATTTTGAAAGACAACATTGACCTCTAAGGTTGCACTCTGGATCTCTGTACTGTAATGCAGTGTCCTATGATGTACTGTCTGCCTTATGTATTTCTTACAGCACGAGTTTCAGACATGAATTGACTTTTATTCTGGCTTATTGACTTTACCTTATTCTACTGTATTATTTTACTTAAATTCTACTGTATTGCTAAAACTGGAATACTGGAACATGAATAATTCAAGTATTGACTGAGTACATACCTGTTTTTCCTGCGGAATGTTTCGATAAGACACTGTAGCACGGTTTACATTAGGCTGCACTTGACGGCCAGCCTCTGCCATTGTTAGGCCATGGTTCATGGTCCACAATTGTGGCCCGTATTTCATCTGGGACGGCTTTATGTTTTTGTACTCTTCTGCCTCTTCCTTCACTTGCGGACAGCACCAGGGACATTTCCTGGTGGCTTGAGAGTTGTTTTTGCCTGCTGTGAACAGCAAACTGCAGGACCAGCAATAACACAGCAAGCAGGAATGAGTCGATAGGCCTCATTCAGAATCACCGCATCAGGCGCGATGCACATGCACTCGGGCCACAGATTCCGTTCGCAAGCCAAACTTCTCAATCTGCGAGATGTGATTTGTTGACAGTGACCAGTTGGCAACCTCCAGTTCTGAAAAGTGAAGCCAATGCGGAAGTGCCTTAAAGTTGCATTCTTTCTAATAGTCAGCAGGGGGTGACTCCTATGGTTGCAAAAAGAAGTCTGATTGTATTGAAGTCTATGAGAAAATGACCATGACACTTGACTTATTACCTCAGTAAACATTGTAAACATGAGTTTATGGTCTCAATTGCTAGTTTCAAGTCTTCTTCAATACAGCATGATGTTTATTTAGTAAATTATGGTCCCATTTAGAGTGAAATAGACCATAAAACAGGGTATGCTTTAGGGCATGGCTACCTTGTGATTGACGGGTTGCTACTACGGCTTTTCCGGTCTGTGTGTTGTCCCCGTTTTCGTCTTACAACTTTAACCCTTTCACAGTGTGTTTTCAGTTCATAAAAGTTAATTGTAACATTTCGGTCAACTAAAAATGTCTTGTTGAGCGTTCGGTTGTACTCAGCTCCATCCTCTCGTGTCACTTCTGGTTACAAAAAAAAAGACGGCGATGGCCAAAAACCAAGATGGCGATGGCCAAAATGCAGAGCTTGAGGCTTCAAAATGGCAGTCTGTAAAAAACAATGGGTGACGTCATGGTGACTACGTCCACTTTTTATATACAGTCTATGACGGCGCCCAGCGAAATGGACATTCAGAAGAAAAGGGAAGGTGGAGCAGAGGCGGAGAGAATAAAAAAGAGAAAGGCCCTTGCCACAGAGGTAGCTAAATGCTGCAAAATAAGCAACATGTTTGCCAGTAAGGGACCAGGTCAATCCAAACAATAGCTAAAACACACACACACAACATGCCTGACCCACCATAGCTAGCTAATTAGGTAACAAAGATGTATGTAGTTAAAGTTAAATTCCATTGACTCAGTGTATAGGTGTACACACACAGTCATTAGGCCACTTTTGTGCTGTAGTTTATGTTTAGTTTCATTGTATGTATGTGTGTACACAGAAGGAAATTGAACCCCAGACAGGTGAATACACATTTGCTGTGATCTAACTAAGAAAATGTGAGAAAACTGTTATACCCGTTACATCAACAAATAGGTAGCCTACAAAGTTAGTAGTGGGAGTGGACAGAGTGGCCTGGGATTGAGTCAAAATCCCGGTCTGAATTATTGTTTCAGTCAACTCGTCTTCCTCTATTCTGCTGTCTTCCCCTCACTACACCTCCACAGATCCTTACTCATCTTCCTCTTCCTCAGGCAGGCAGTTGCCCCGGTTCATTATTTACCTGGCCAGGTTCCTCCATGTTCAGAAATTGTAGTGATTCTGTTGTGGTCAAGCTCTATAAATATGCTTGGCAAAATCCATACTCATGAATAGCACAGGACAGGTAGCTATCATAGAATGTGTGGTTGGTTGATGTGAGATTTGTGACACTCCCCATTCGTTAGTGAAGTTCAAGATTCACCTGACTTGACATTCAATTTAGCAGACATTATAAGAAATCCATATTACTGTATTGATATTTCAGCCTAGTCGTACAGCAGTTCTTGAAATAGTCACGCAATTTAATGTACTGATCGTGTACATAGACACAAATTTAAAAAAAAATGTGTGCTGGATAGCACAAAATCAATTCGTATGTAATCCACGTAATTGTGAACCAGGAAAATTAAGAGCGGCGAACGCAGGATAGGGAGGAAATCGGGGTGGATCAGTGGGTCAAAAAACACAGGACTTTCGCCAGCACTTCCAGAGTTATATAAACGCAAACCACGATGTTTTGTTTTTTTAAGCAAATATTTTGGGCATTTAGCCTTTAATGGATAGAGACATGTATAGTTATGAAAGGGGAAGCAAGAAAGGGGATGGCATGCAGCAAATGGCCGCGGGTCGGATTCAACCCCGGCCGCTGCGGTAAAGACTCAGCCTTGGTACATGGGACACCTGCTCTACCAGGTGAGCTACCAGTGCGCCCCCAAACCACGATCTTCTCCTAAGTAGATTTTCTCACGTAACTTCCGTACTTAAGTTACGCCACTTCTGTTGTTATTTTAAACCAAACCCCAATCTTTTCCTAAACCTAACTAAGTAATTTTTTTTACATAAGCCTAACCAAGTTGATCTTTATCTAAGCCTAACTAAGTAGTTTTTTTACCTAAGCCTAACCAACTCAAACCTTTCCTAAGTTTAACCAAGTTGATCTATTCCTAAACCTAACTTAAGTAGTTTCATTTTGAAAAGACTGGAGCGGAAATTGACACGTGCGTCAAGTGTTGCTGGACATTTGTTGGAAAGTGCACGAAATATATGTTGTTGAAAGTTGTGTGGAGCATCACAAAAAAGGGAAATTTGTGTCCATGTACACAAATCAAATAGATTAAATTTTGTGAGTATTTTAACAAACTACCGTGAGACTGTGTTGGATATTCGTAGTATATATTCATGGTATATACAGTATACACTCGACAGATTTTGACAATTGAAAGCACTATTGTGCATATGATGACTTACACAATGAAATAATCCATGCGTGATTTGGAGAGTACAACTATTACCATTACGCGACTCGACACCCGTCAATGATGAGGCAAAATGACAATGATTCATGAGTGTCTGAAATTTACTGCTCACCATAGAGTAAACTACTGTTAAAAGGTAGACAGGTGGATGGAAAACGTTTTACACAATCCAAAACAACAAATCAATGATCCACTGTAGCTCTTCTGGCATCTCCAGGTGTGTTGCATCAGTGGCTAATAACGAGTCAGTCCTGTCCACCTCTGTGACATCAGTGCTTACCCTGAGATCTCTTCTTCCTTCACACGGCCTCGTTTGCCAATTATAACACAAATATTTAAAGTTAAATCAACCAAAGTGTCAAAAGTAAAACACTTATTGTGAAGAATGGGATGCAAGTTTTAATGACGCTGCAACTTTTTGGGGAATTTATTAAGTGCTGAAATTATTCAGGGGACATTTCTCCACATTTTTAAATGATACATTTCTTTTTTTCACATTTTGTTAGAGGGTCTTGGGCTAGAACATTTCCCTTGACCTGGCAGCTTTGCCATCTCGCCATGCCACTCGAAACTGACTTGTGAAGACAAAAGCAATGAAAACCAGAAGGGCATTCGGAGGTTGCAGACCTCCGCCAAGGCTGTTTCCATAAATTAGAAAATAATGCATGTATCTGCTCTGTGGTTCGGATCCACTCCAAATTTCAATGGGTTCTTCCTTGGCCCATGCAATACTCTTCCACCAAGTTTCATGAAATCCACCTGGTAGTTTTTTCTGTAATCCTGCTGACAAAAAAACAAACCGAAACGAAAACATAACTTCTGTGAGCTAACCAGTAGGGCACGCTCACATGCACGAACATGGGTTAATAGGCACACGCGGCGAGCCTGGCTATATCAACAAAGCACGCTCGGATTACAACACACACAGAGGGAGAGTGTCTTCATTCTCTGCTCAGGTAGACATTACTCCTCCATATCTTCACATAGCAAATAAGTGTTTGCTCTGGATATCAAATAGAGCACCTTTAACAAGGTTCAATGTGGTTGTTGTAATGCTGAGAGCAATTTGATATGAACACAAGTTCATTCTCTTAATCATTTGATGGAATCTCAAATGGGTCATCACTGAAAGAGAAAACTATTTTTATATATTTTACATCTTGTGGGATTTAGGAGAAAAGAAAGGGACAGACACCAGCAGAGAGAAATGAAGACACCCAGGGTGAGAAAAGGCCGGACACCAGGAGTCAGAAACAGAAACACCAGGAGAGAAAGACACACACACACCAGGGGAGAGGGTGGGAGGGAGAGTGGGGGAGGCATGGCGTTTTGGATGTGGCCATGGGCACATCCCTGCATGCTCGAAACGGAACATTTCTCAACTTTAATAATGTCACACGATATATCAGTGTCACACAGACAGATGAATGATGCTGCACCTGCAGGGAAGGATACACTTTCCCAGTGAGCAGCTGTAACCTTAAGTATTAAATTATCTGTGTGAATCAGCTTCTCATCCTCATGTTCGGGAACAAGCAAACAGAGATACCGTACGACTCCCGCTGTCAATTATTATTTTGACATTTTTATTACTTTTTTAATTAAGAATGCAGGTTACATTACATTTGAGTTGGAAAATGTCACGTTCTGTGTGATAATATTAACGTGCAAGAAGTAAAGGTTACACTTTATAATTGCTATTATTTATACTTAATTAAACTTAGTTCATAATTATTTTACTGTTAACAAATGCTGAAATGATAATTAATAATGTGTACTAATAATTAGTAATCTATGATTTTTGCAATTTTATCATTAGTTTGTGTATTATGAAATAATCAGTCTATAAATTCTACAATGTATCGAAGCTATAGCAGACAATAGCAATTACATTTTGATGACATTAGTAACCTTTTTGTTGACAGTTTATTGTTGCACAAGGTATAACATTTTCCATACTATATTAAGTATTTGTTAGTGATTACCAAATGATGTGTAAACCTTTAAGAAATTGTATATATATTGTCTAAAATATCTATAAACATTGCATAGATAGATGGGCCAGAAACCAATTATTAACCATTGACAATGTATTAACTACTGTATCTAAATATTGTTCATAAATGCTTTACAAAGTATGTATTAACCATTCAACAAGGTATAATAATCATCAGTTGCAACTTTAAAATAGCATTCCAAATAATGTTTATAGACGGTTTGCAAACCATTTATTAACAATTAAAGTGTTACATATATCTGTCCATGTAATGTTTATACATGTTTTACAAATAATTCTTTAGGTTTATATACTGTAGATGGATGTATATGTTGTTTTTTTATCAACATTATTACTAACACATTGAAAATTTGTACAGTGACAAAATCAATACTGTACAATCAGGCGGCAACCACTGGTTCTGAAAAGTGAAGCCATTGCGGAAGTGCCTTAAACTTAAATTCTTTCAAATGGCCAGCAGGGGGCGACACCTCTTGTTTCAAAAATAAGTCTGATTGTATATATAAGTCTATGAGAAATGACCCTACTTCTCACTTGATTTATTACCTCAGTAAACATTGTAAACATGAGTTTATGGTCTCAATCGCTATAGTTTCAAGTCTTCTTCAATACAGCATGATGTTCATTTAGTAGATTATGGTCCCATTTAGAGTTAAATAAAGCAGGGCATGCTTTAGGGTGTGGCTACCTTGTGATTGATGGGTTGATACAGCATTTCCGGTCTGGGTGTTGTCCATGTTTTTATCTTTCAACTTTAACCCTTTAACAGTGTGTTTTCAGTTAATGTAACATTTTGGTTGCCTAAAAATGTCTTATTCAGCATTCGGTTGTACTTAGCTCCGCCCTCTCGTGTCACTTCTGGTAGCAAAAAAACAAGATGACGGCGGCCAAAAACCAAGATGGCTATGGCCAAAATGTCGAAATCGAGGCTACAAAACAGCTCCCTGGAAGAGCTTTCAACCAGCTCTTATCATGGCCGCCACTTACCTTTCTAAGCAAAAAAGACTATTCAACTTCAGCCAAGGACAGAAAGAGTCCTTGTATGGGAAGTAACAGAAACTCTCGACTGCTCTTGCCACTGAATGAACTAAATAAACCACCTGGCTCAACCACTGCACACCAACTAACCACCATCTCTGCACTCAAAAGAGAGCCCAGAAATCCGACTTTAAACACACAGATCATTTTATATTTGCAATATATATTTGTTTTACATATATATGTAAAACCTTACTAACTAGTAACTTATTTTGTCACATAGATGAAGTCAAAAGTAGAATATTACCAGCTGAAATACTGTGACATAAATGTTTCATAGAAATGGAAAAAATGACACTCCTGCACCTACAAGAGTCAATATTACACTGAAAATATCTGAAAAATACTATTTGCATTTCTGCCAGACCGTTGAGCCAGACAGGATATAACTATATGATGTCTGTCACTGACTCCTCATTGTTGAAATGCTTGTCAGAGGACGCGCAGCGAGAGAATATGTGGTATAATAGCATTTGTTTAAAAGTTATTTCTGGTAGAAGAAAGAAACAAGAGAACATTTAGTTGAGCAGTGGAGAGATGCTTGTTGTATTTAGTTTACTGTTATTGTTAGAGAATAAGAAGAATATACTGTAAGAGTATATTCTTGCTCTGACTGATCTTATTTTTAATAACATTTAATTACATTAATGTTTACATATTTTCTACAATATCAGTATTAAAAAGTGCTGGAAGTGGAAAAAAAGTCCCAGTACTCCCTTATTCAAATGTTGGTGTGTGTATTGACTGTTATCAGCAACTACTTATTCCTATTTATTCATTATTCAAGTGTGTTATACTGTGTCAGTCATAATCAGCTGTGGTTTTATTGTTATATTATTATACTTGGGCTATGTATCTTCTGTAGTAGGCCTATAATACTACAATACTATTCCAACTGGAACATTATAGGGTTAAGGTGGTGTGTTTAGTGTTCATAGTTAAAGGGCTTTCCTGTGTTATTTGTAGCCTATAGTAGGGCATCATTAAGATTTTAGGAGCAGTCAGGATGCTCCTACATATTATGCAGCAGGATAAAGAGACACTTTTTGAATTTCTACAGTGAATAAAATAATATATATGGAGATATTGGGTTTTGGGGTCCTCTCTCAAGAAAATTTGAAGTATTTTGACTTTAAACTATGCAATTTTACATTATTTTGGAGCATTATTATTACTAGTTAAATGATTATTTTATTATTTACACATATCACAGCCTTCGTCTGAACATTTAATTCTTCTGGAAATGTTTACTTTGCAAATCATATTCTATAAATCAAAAGAGCAGATTCAGAAAACTTTTAACTAATGTTTAATTAATTATATGTGTTAAAAAAAAAGCTTTGACGAACAGTTGACTAATTATTTTACAAAAAGGACGTGAACATTGTATCGATAAACTACAGCACCCTCGTTCTCACGCGCATAACAGCGGCGGCTATTTTGATGTGTGTCATACGGTGCCGGTATGTTTCAGACTACAGTATATACTCACCTTTTTATGCAAAATAATGTATTAATTAATCTTATCTTTATGTTGAGATATCTTTACTTTGGTTATTTAGCTTATTTTGTTACACAGTAGTTGCGGTACTGCAGGTAAAGCATTTCCTCTCGCTAGAAAAACTTTGTCCAACACTGTTGTCGTACCATCTAACAGTACTGCATCTGATAAGCTACTGTTCTTGTGGAAACCCTGACCTCAAATACCCTTGTGCATCCTTGACGTGGTAAAGATCTCAGCAGTCATTTCCACTGATAAACCCTTTTATCAAATCGCCCATTCAGATAAGATACAGATCTCTGACAGATGCCGTTGTTGGTAATTACAGCTGAATTGATTGCTGAAGCAGTGGGATGGGTCAGGGCAGGATGGCAGTCCTGAACTTTTTGTCCTTCATCTGTTTCATATATCCTCTTTACAGCCGCACATATCAAAGGGTAGCGTGCCTGTGATTGAAACTGCTTATTAACCTTCTGCATAGTCATCACTATTTGCATTTTATATGCTCAATGCAGTGTGCGATTATCCCCCTGTGCACTGCTCAGACTGCAGTATACTCAAACAGCACAGTATAAACCAGCAGATACAAATGTATACAAACGTACAATACAAACTATTTTCTATTTAATTTAACATGTAATTTATAACCGTTATGATTTACTGTATATCTATAAGCCCTATTTTTTGGCTGCATTTCTTAGCCTATATATTTTTATCACATTTAGCATGTCATTACATCATTATTCCTGATTAATTATTTTTTCTTCTTTTGCATAATGCTAGTGCACTTTTTCCTACATTTATAACTAGAAACCATCTTGCGATGGGATCAAACCAGCAGTGACGCCAAATAGGGCCAGGGGTGTAAAGCATGTGTGTGCGTGTGTGTGTGTGTGTTTAGGTGAGGGGGCCACTTCCTATCCCCCTACTTCCGGAGCCCTTGCTCGGATCACACCCATCTTCGATTTCAGCCTTCATTTTGATCTCAACGACACACCTGTGAAGTTTTGTGCTGTGACATCGGGCCAGGGGCTTAAAGCGGGGGCTTAAAGTATGTATGTGCATGTGTGTGAGTGTGTGTGTGGCCCTGTTCAGACCTGGCATCAACATGCGTCCTGGGTGATCCGATCACCCAGGACAGCTCTAAGTACGTCTGTTCACACCTGGCATTAGAATGTATCACCACATGCGTCTTGAGTGACCACTTGTGATGGGATCTGACGTGTCCGCTCTATATGCAAATAAACACGTAGTAAACCCACGGACGTTGTGATGTATGATTGCATGAATGTCAGTAGTGATATCTTACATATTTATGAATTCGGGTACATTTTATCAACATCAAAATATAACATTATCGTCTACCGGCGTTGCACGGGTCCTCCATGCCGCAACATCACCACCTGCCTTTGGTACAGGATGGGGTACAGAGAGCTTCAGAGCCGGGGATGAGAGCGAGCAAGTAGGCGGGTGGGTGGGTGTCAGGTCTGTGCAGAACCCCGGAACAAAAACACCGGCATATCACCGACAGTGTGATAATAATACACTTCCCATGACTTGTCTGATAGTCTGAATAGTCTAAAATACAGTTGTGGCGACAGGATACAGTAAAGCACAGAAGCAGTTTCTACGCTGTGACAAGCTTTCACTTCTGCCTGTCTGTTCACACGAGGAGCGCGGTGAGACCCTGCGGATCCAAGCGGGATGTCAGTTGAGTAGTTGGGCCTTACTTGTACACACTGCCAAAAGAATGTGGCCATATGTCGCCGAGACCACCTCCGAATGTGGTCTGAGCGATCGGATCTCAGTGCGTCCTCAGTGTGTCTCGAGTGCATGCACACCTATACTTAAAGCTGTCCACTTGTGATCCAATCACTCAGGACTTAATGCCAGGTCTGAACAGGGTTTGTGTGTGTTAATGCCTTTCTCTCTCCCCTTCTCTCTCTCTCTCTCGCCCCCTTGCTTGGACCACTGCCATCTTCGAACTCAAACTTCATTTTGATCTCAACTACAAATATGTAAACTTTCGTGACTGCATCTTGTATGGTTGGGATGCTATCTCAGTGACAAAATCTGCCCACAGAAATACAAACACCTGGCAGAGTACTCCAAACCGCCTCTGTGGTACAGTTTCAGCGTCACTGTCGTGGCAGGTCTTTCCTTTTTATAGCATTTTTGCCACGAAGCTAAGTTCTGTTCCACTTTGACCCAGTTACACATTTCCCCTAGTTTTTAATTCATTTACCTTCAAAGGAAAGCATCTGTTTAACCCATTTATCATCGACTTACTCACCACCACTACAGATAAATCCCCTCTTACTTTTTAAAACTGTGCCGCTTATTGCCTTCCCATGCTGTAGTCACAGCAGATACATCACAAAGATAAATCTACATGTCGGCAGAGGTCACTGCTCCAGATATGCATGAATTTTAAACCTGTCTCATTGTATTAATAATTAGTGCGTACTGTAGCTTGCTAGCCGGTGTGTTCTTTGATGTGGTTTTGTGCAGTTGTAGGTGAGAGAAGAGAGCATGTCTTTGAGTCCATGTGGTAGCACGGGAATAAAATCACATCGTGTGCCTGTAATTACATGCAATGTGCGACTGAAGTGTTTGTTTAATGTCTCTAAGACATTGTCAAAGAAACAGTAAATTAGTACAATAAGAGATGATGAATTGCACTATGAAGATAGGTATGGTGGACCTAAGAGCTCAACCAACTGCAAATTAAGAAAACTCATGCAAATAGACGAAATGAAGCATCTTCACCAATCTGACAACACATGCGCAACATTTAGAAAAATGTTGCAACTAGAGAAAACACATCCAAATACAAAAACATGCTGCAAATTTACTTACAATAAATACAAAATTCTACAAATTAAAGGGGACCTATTCTGCTCTTTTTAAGGTTCATACTTGTATTTTGGGTTTCTACTAGAACATGTTTACATGCTTTAATGTAAAAAAAACACCTTACTTGTCTCATACCAGCTGTGCTGCAGCACCTATTTTCACCCTCTGTCTGAAACGCTCTGTTTGAGCTTCTGGCCCCCCTCCTTCCCGAAAAGCCCACTCTGCTCTGATTGGTCAGCTGTCCCACTGTTATGATTGGTCAACCAAACCAAACTCTTCAGGCTCCACTCCAGCTCCGTTCGAACTAGCTTTGTTTGAGGGCGTGCCAAACTAGCTGCTGAGCAAAATGTGTTACTTGGTACTTGATGACATCACCACTATACCGTAGAAAAGGCGGGACTTAAAGCGTGGCATTTCGGGGCGTCCGGAGCAGTGTAACTTCCTTTGGCGTGGACTTTGGGCTTTGTAACCTTGCAGACGTTTTACATGCACAAAAAAACTTTATAACACACTAAAGGAAAGAGAAAATAAACATAAGAGCATAATGGGTCCCCTTTAAAGGTCCAGTGTGTAGGATCTGGTGGTATCTAGTGGTGATGAGAGGAAATTGCAACTAACTGAAGCCTCTCCTGTGTGCCATGCGTGTTGGAGAGCAACGGGGGCTGACGCGCAAACACGAATGGTCCTCTCTAGAGCCATTTGTTGTAAGAGTAGCATAGGTCAGTTGGAGCAGAGCCAGTGCTTACAGTGTGTGTGTACGTGGGAAGTGAGTGGTGAAGCAAGAGAGAGAGAGCGGCGGCGACGGGAGCAAGTAACGTTATTGACCCCCTCCCTATGTAGATATAAACAGCTTATTCTAAGGTAACAGAAACACAAGGACTCTTATTATCAAGTGATCACACTTAAGAAAACATACTTATTAATATTATATTCCATTCCGAGTATTGAGCATTCTTTGGCTGTGTAACAATAATGGACTATGGGATTTTTCATGACTTTTCCATGTTGATTTTCTCTTGCAGAATGTATTATATGTCACTATTACTATGATAATATGTCATATTCTGCATGTGTAAATTGTAATCGCAAACTTCATAGCACTCTGCAATCTACCTCATTTCCATTTCCATGAGAATCTGCTGCTCAAAGACTCCAGGCTGTACGCGCCCCGTCAGCTGACCCTGTGTTTACAACGTTGTTGACGTAGCTCAACAACCCAAAGTTGTCAGAAACAACAAACAACAACAAGCCTCAGTGGCAATTAACATCAGAGTGCCCAGAGACCATACTACCATGGCACAATAAAGGAGAAGTTACATCATAAACATTCAGATTTAATTGAGCGTGTGTGTCTGTAGTCGTGTCTACATCTGAATACTTCAACTCTGTGCTTTGCGTATATGTGTGTCAGTATTAGTGTGTGTGTGTGTGTGTGTGTGTGTGTGTAGAGTGGTGTTTTAACAACCAGAGCAGAGAGAACCCTCCCTCCCACTAGCTCCTCTGTATTCCCTGGAGGGGCCTAATCAGACAAACAAGGCTTCTCTCACTCCTGGTCCGTACGCTTTGATTCCTCACTGAGCACCACAAACACACACACACACACACACACACACACACACACACACACACACACACACACACACACACACACACACACACACATGCATGCATACATACTGAGATAGATGTACCTACATGCATGCAATGCCAGAGACGTGACTGCACATATATGCTTTGAGGCTTTTTCCACTGTGAGAACTCAATGACCTGTGACTTGGCGCTTGCCAGTAAGGCTTTGGTTCTGCCTTGTGTTTTCTACTAGCCGCTGACGTTTTACAGACAAGAACATTTTGGATGCATGTCATAGAAAAGGTGACACCACTTTGATTATATGCCAATGGTGGGACAAACCTAATTTTGGGAGGCGAGTGCATCGGATTTAGTATCACCTCCTGAGCATGGTGGAAATATAGTTCCAGCAGGGCCGGGTTAAGGCATAGGCCATATAGGCGGTCGCCTAGTGCACCAACAATATCAGGGATCAATTGTTTATTTATATTATAATAAATACAGTTATTTATTAAAATAAAATCTTAATTCTTGTCTTAATACCATTGTGATGTCTCTCTGATGTGTATTGCGGTTTACGGGGCTAGGGTTAGGGTTCTGGGAGGTTGAACCCTAACTAATAACCCTGGGGGGGTGTACAAATTTGAATTTTCGGATTTTCCTCGGGCACCCACCTCAGGGCCCTGAGTTCCAAGAATGCATGCCCAAAGTGGATGGAGAACAACTAAATCCCCCTTTTTTACAGTGACTTTATTACACTATCTGTTAGGGGTGCAACGGTTCGCAAAAGTCGGTTTAAGAGTCACGGTTCGTCCACGGCTCAGTCCTTATCGCAGCGGCCCAGGGTTCGAATCCGACCCCTGGGCCTTTGCTGCATGTCATACCCTCTCTCTCTCAGATTCGAGCCGACGCTGTGGAACACAGCAAAAACTAGGCCGACAGACGCTCACCGACGGCCCCAAACTGTTCAACGGTCAACCGTTGGCTTAGTGTTTCAGTGTCTTTTAAGGCAAGAAAACTACTTATTTAGGTTTTAGAAAGATCAAAGTTAAGTTACGCCACACTGGAAGTGGTTACGTGACAAAAAATACTCAGGTTTCGGATAAGATCATGGTTTGGGTTAACATAATACTGGCAGTGCATGGTGTAACTTAGGTACAGATGTTACGTGACAAATAAATCAACATTGACTTCTGGTTTCACACAGGACATTAACACAGGTCTACTGGGTGGAAGTCCAGTGTTTTTTAGACCCACTCATCCACCCCGACCTCCTTCCTATGTGGCGTTTGCCGCTCTTTATACTTCCTGGTTCACGATTACGTGGATTACATCCAAATAAATTTTGTGGGATATATACAGTATGAATTACATTGCATTACTTTTCCTAGGTATAGCTACGAGCGGTGTACGAGAACAGCCTGCATATATACAGCAGTCAGTATGGAGTATGACAGATTGATAGCATGCAAATGAGAGTAGTGGTAGTAGAAATACTACAGTAGTCGAAATAGCTAGTAATTTACTGTATTGATCAGTGTGGCAAATGTACACCTTCCCTAGCATTCATTCAAATCCCCTGTTCTGTCCCTCTCCACTGGGTTTAGAGTGGAACCTACTCTTTAAATTATGGGTTCCTGCAGTGGAAAAGGATTATACCACTCACCACTTGAGGTGAACATTCAGATGCTGAAAAGTAACTTTTGGATGAAAATGGATCGCTCTGAAAACCGAGGCTTTTTGCTCCCCTTGTCCTCGGCCCTGTCTACTTCCTATCACCTCCCCTCTGTCTTCCTCCCAAACTCTTTTTCTCCTTGCCCCCTTTTCCTTGTCTTGATTTTGTCTATCTACCCCTCTGCCGCCCCCTCTCACTTCCCTTCAAATTCCTCACCTTTCATCTGTCTCCATTGCCTCCCGCCTCACCCTTTACAGTTCTCAACCGTCCCTCACACCCCACCGTTGTTTTCTCCCCCCCTCTGTCTCACCACGTCTCTTCCTCCTGCCCTGCTCGCCGAGCCCTCCTCCTCCTCTCCTCTTCCTTCAGACAGAAAGCCAATTGGAGCTGTCTAAACAAATGAGAGGTGTCTGGGATCATTTAAACAGCCATAAATAACATCAAGAGAGGAGGCAGACGATGAGTGGACCCCACCGCTAAATGCACAGACACACGCACAATTACACACACCGGTGCGAAACACACGCAGACACACACACACACTCTTAAGTGGACCCCATTGCTAATTTGTCTGATAGCGTGTTAGGCGAAGATAAGAGCGGAGGCAGGAATCTGACCTGCCTGAGATGCATTAGCTCGCCTTGTACTGTTTTCATCACTCAGGCTGTATGGGAGCACAGCGTATTGTTTGCTAATTTGCCTTTCGCAGCTATTGTTTGGAAAAGCTGGTGGAGCTATCACCAGAGGTAATGGGCTTTGTGTGTGTGTGTGTGTGTGTGTGTGCACCTGAAATAATGAGAGTCTTGATAGAGTGATCATTCCATGTAATGAGGCTCTGAAAGAATGAATGGTGCCCTTTGTGTTGATTTAACGCCATGTTGCTCGGATCTCGCCGCTCGCTGGTCTAAAAACCTCACAAATATGAAGCCAGGCACATCACAAAGCTGGTAGAAAGTGAGAGAAGGGGCTAGAGTTGGATCTTAATTCATTAAGCTTGTCCATGTCTTGAAGAGAAGAAGACGAATGGTGATTTTGTTCTGTCAGTCCCTGGCAAGCCTCCACTCTCCTGCTTTCTGACAGCTCTCTGCCAAGTAGGACATTAAATAATAAGCTTCCTCCTTCTTCTCTCTCTCTGTCTGTCTGTCTGTCTCCCTCTCTCTTACTCTCACTTCTTTCTCTCCCTCCCATGTCTATCTCTGAGTCTGTGTGTGTTTGTCTGACTTAGTGTCTTTCTCTGTTATAAATATTTAGCCAGGAATGAAACACTGGCAGCTTTGTGTGGAGTAAAACATACGCCTGCACACGCACACACACATGCAATGTTTCTCCGCCAGTACCCTCTTAAATACTACAGAGTTGGCACTTGTTATAAGCCTCTGCACATCAGGCCAAATCCATTTTGGGAGTGCCAATTTCATTCTTGGGATGTTAAGCATCTACACCGCAAGGTCAAAACATTGCAATGAAAGCCCATCTCGCTCGGTTGCGGAATTGGATGAAAATGAATGTTATTTCTTCTGTTGAAATAGCCATCGCGTTTCACTGGCTCCCACACAGTGGACTGCCATTCTCTAATATACTGGGTAAATATTCATACAGCACGACAACACTAGTGGTGCATAAAGCGGGAATGCTCATATAGTTTGGTGGTTCTGTGTCATGTTATCCGAGAAATTATATTTGTACAGATATGTGTGAGGGTTGGGTTGACATATTCCTATGTGTGTTAGCTTATGCTGCTATGTGTGTGTGTGTGTGTGTGATGTTCTAGTTGGCAATGTTTTTAGTTTGCACATAGATGTCACACAGCTACAGTGCCAGGAGGTGCAGTGGGTGTGGGGATGTGGGTGTTTTGTTTCATATATACCAGCTTTGAGCTCTCTGATTATGCTTATGATGTTGTGTGTGACAGGTCGCCTGTGGATGTGCTAGAGAGCGCAGAGGGGCCCTGGACGTATAGCATGTTGGGGGGCGGGGGGGGATCACATTAGATTGAAGTGAACAGTATAAAAGATACTGTATGTTTGTGGGTACATGTCAGTGGAGTCTGCATGTTCTGCTGGTATCTAAATCTACTTTTCTCAGAGTGCTCCAGTTTCATCAGTCCAAAGAAAAGACATGAAGGTTAGGTAAACTAGGAACCGTAACGGCCAATCCCCACTGAAAGCGTTTTTGGAAGCGTTTTTGACGTCCGTCAGTTGCACGTCTCATGGAACCCCATGGCCCCCTGAGAACCGCCATTACTATCACGGAGACCCCCCACATTTTTTTAGCTTCCAGTCTATTTCTGTCGCATTTAGTGAAGCATAATCTACACAGACAGCTGTTTAAAGCAGTGGTCCCCAACCTATTTTCTTTGAAGCCGCCCCTACTTGTATGTAAGAAAGGCTGAGCTCCCCTCCCCCACCTACCCTATATTTTCTGACGTCATCAACGTAAAAAAAATGACAAATCCTCAAACAAAATCCTCTCCCATATGAATAAAGTGATTCAGTGTATTAAATGAGTGTCTTTTTGTAATAAATCAATTTTCTTGAATTTAATGAATATAATTCATCAGTGTGTCTCTCTTTGTGTGTGGCAAGTGGGAGAGCAGTTTTTTGACCGCATTGTTGTTTTGACATGCTAAATGCCAACAAATATGGATTGAAGCAGAACATTTCGTTAGATAAAAAACATGCTGTGAATTTTGGAAATGATTACATCTATCTTTTTTCAATCGATTTTGACTTTTGGACTTTATAATGCTGTAGAGTCATTGGAAATGTTTGGATCACACAAGTCAGAAACAATCCTACGCAGCCACCACTGGAATCTAATTATAAAAATAGTAAAATACTAATGATATTAATGTAGCCTGATCTTTATCTGCAACTGTGCAGAAATACTGGGTTTAAACAGAATGTGGCCTACTAAGTACCAAAAACAAATCTTTTAAAATTGTTTTTTATACAGAATTTTGTATAGATTTTCCAGTAACTGTGTTATCATGATTTCCATTATACATGTGCAAATCTAATTTTGACAACCTCAGAGCAGACAAATCCTGACGAACCTCCTGTGATGTTTGGTGCCCCTGGACCCCAGGTTGGGAACCAAAGGTTTAAATTACACAACAAGGCTTTTGAAATTGTATTGTTTACATTCCATGGGTTTATGGAAGACAGCCAATATGCTAGAATGCAATGGAGCATGAAGAAATCCTCATATGGCTTAGCAAATAATCAATCCATCACAAAAAAGCTGTCAAATGGAAATGGCAACAAATTGATAGAAGCATCTTTGATTTCGAGGTACTCTGGTGTAATGGTAAAAGCTATTGTTTAGTGTAGTCGTGTTTGAGTGTTTTGTCAGAGGTGGTTGTGTTTAGGGACGGTGAAGGTGGATTGGTCCCCAAGGGGTTCTCAAGAACTCTAGAGCAAATGTGAGTTCTACGACATCTGCCAGACATCTGTGTGTCAGAGAACACATTGTTAACATCTGTAGGACAGCGTTATTACTCTCTTGGGTCACACTGGAAGAGATTTCTACTGTGACGATTTAGTTGCCCATTGCCCAAAGGTGGATTTGACCCCAAGAAGCTCTCAAGAACTCTAGAGCAAATGTGAGTTCTAGGGCGTCTGCCAGACATCCGTGCGGAGGCCCTCCAGTTGGTTGCTAGAATTGACAAGTCGAAAATACGCCTAAAAACGTCTGGGAGCACTGTGCTAAAGTAGGCATTTGAAATTGTATTGTTTATTTCATGGGTTTATGGAAGGCAGCCAAGGTGCTAGAATGCAATGGAGCATGAAGAAACCATTATATGGCTTAGCAAATAATCAATCCATCGCAAATAAGCTGTCAAATGGAAATGGCAACGAGTGGATAGAACCATCTTTGATTCCCAGGTACTCTGGTGTAATGGTAAAAGCTATTGTTCAGTGTAGTCGTGTTTGAGTGTTTTGTCAGAGGTGGTTGTGTTTAGGACAGTGAAGGTGGATTGGCCCCCAAGGGGTTCTCAAGAACTCTAGAGCAAATGTGAGTTCTAGGGCGTCTGCCAGATATCTGTGCATCAGAGAACACATTGTTCACATCTGTAGGACAGAGTCATTGCTCTCAAACTGGAACTGGTCAAACTGGAAGAGGTTGCTACTGCAACAATTTAGTTGCCCATCGCCCAAAAACGCAAAGATTCATTGGTTTGGTTTGGTAAGGGTTGGCATAAGGATCCTGTAGGGCATCGGCAACTGCATTTTGCTTCCAGACAACTTTCAACTGCCATGCATCTACTGATCTTTCTGTATTCTATGCCATAACCATATGAGATTTAGAGACTACCCTTTGAATTTGAATCCACGGATGGTGATGGGGAGGGGAGATGTGGACAAGTGGCTGGGTCTTATCTAAAAACCAGTCGAGGGCTGAGTAAAGTAACCAAGTCTTAAACCGGCACTGGATGACAGAGAGGTACTTAACATTTCCTCCATTTCTCCACATTAAATTCCTTGCGACTGGAAAGCAGATTTATACATGAAGAGAGACAACTACACAACCTGAGTATCGGGGCATCAGTCTCACACAAACTTGTTTTTGTCCTTTAACTCCGTAATAATGACACAGTCTGTAAAAAAAAGGTTTCGGGTGGACTGGCTCTACTTGGGATCATCGCAGCACAATACGCAAATTTAACTACTATTACATACTTTTTTTTTGTTGCCATTGTTTAATGAATAGGGTTTTGATTATAAATCAAACGAACGGAGAGATGAAAGGTGGCGGAGAACGAGTGAGGAGAAACAATAGATGGATGGGTCAGTAGGGACTAGACAGGAAAAAGCAGCAGCGAGAAAAGAGATGGGTAGACAAAGAGAAAAGGATTAACACATCCCCGAACCTCTTTGAAGCCTCAGGTCTTCGGCTATACCTCCCGTTTGGCCCACTTCTCTCCTGTCTTCCCCGCGGTCATCCAACTCTGCTCTCTGTGTATTGTTGGAACAGGGGAGCAACGTGGGGAGAGGGAAGATGAGGGGCGATGCGATAGTTGCAATCATCTCTACAGCTTCTAAGAAGCTTTTGGCCCTGAGGTTCTTAGTTCTCCATTCATTTTCACTCTAATGGTGCCTTCCTCTTCTTCCTCTCTGCCCCCTTTTCCTCTTCATCTCCCAGAGTCCCTTTTTTCACCATCCGTTTCTCATCTCTCATTCTTGCATTCTCGCTTCCTTTCAGCCATGCTTAGCCATTCTGCTTTCAGTTTCCCCCCTTCTTCCTCCTCCTCCCTTGCTTCTCTTTCATTTCTGCATAGCCCTTGTCTGTTGCTTCCCCTCTTTCTCTGCGATCTCACCCCCTTTCTTCTCTCCAGCCCCCGTCCCTTTAATTCTCCCCCCCCCCATCGCTCATCATAGGGACAGTAAATCCCTTGGTGGTTGGAGCACAGAGCCACGGAGCTCTTTGATCGTTCGCAGGGAACCGACATTCTGACTGCCATTCTGGACGGAGCTCTGTCTGGTGTCTGCTCGGAGGATGTTGAGGGAGGAGCACTCGGTTCTCACACACAAACCCAGACACACACACACTCAGGCGAGTGTTGTCCTGTGTGTAATTAAATTTCCTGAGGACCAGAAGTGAATGAGTTCACAATATGACCAAATATCTTAAAATGCCCTTCATGAGTTTCTTCCCCCCACCCACAATCTCTCTCTCTTCTCTTTCTTTTCTCCTCTGCCAGTCACTCTGAATGCTTTATGGGGCCCTTTATCCAAAATATGCTGTTTAATCTGGCGAAATGAGAAATTATCATCAAACAAGAAATATGGACTTATGAATACTGATTTAGCATGTGCCGCTCCCTCGCAATGACTTAAAATGTAATGAAATGATTCAGTCGTTTATAATGCATGAGTGCACGGCTTGTAATCAAACGGAATTGTGTTGTTCACTTGCCGGGGAAAATGAAATAATGATGATGTTCTTCAAAATGAATGCTTTGTGGGATTTAAATCCAGCAAGAGTGAGTTAGGGGAACTAATCTCATCGCATGTAATGTGTGATTTAGCTTCAAGACAGTGGGAAAATACATACATTTGGCCTGTAATGTAAGCGATTCGGCAATGCGCGCTGGAGAGGAGAAACATGAAAAGGTGAAATGTTACAAACATCTCTCTCTATGACGCTTTGGCATTTCGTTCGCTCGCTTGTTTTTCTTCTTTTGCAAAGTCTCCACAGGCAGCATTTTTTATTTTTTTGGCTTGTAAGACATTAAAAAAGGGCTTTTGGAAAATCAGAAAACAAACAGAGGCCTCTCAGATGTCGTTTCATTTTTCTCCCTAATGTGAACAGCAAGTCTTAAATATCAATACTATATTCCTCATGCTTTGCTTGCGCTAATGGAACAGAAAGAAATGTACAAAGGACGGAGCAATCCCTCATCTTTGAGTAGTCTAAACTATCTTTTAATAACTGCTGTCAAAGGATTCGTCTGAGGAGACAAAATACACGTTGAGTAAACACATTCCATCTGATATCATCATCACGTTTATTCACGGCTCTGTGATATGTATTTGGGGATATGAAAATCCATTTGTATTTAACACTTAGTCTCCGTTGTCAGATGTTGGGGAAACAATATGAAGGTTTAATAATAAAGGCTTGAATCCCCTTAAATCCTCCTGCTTTTATTTGACATTTGGTTCAATACGTTCATTATGACAGCATTTAACATGGGACAAAGACACCCCCCGGTGTCTTTCTCTGTCTAGAAACAGGAGCAAGAAAATGCATCTTAAGAAAGCACACAAACACACTCTCGCTCGCGCACGCACCGCCCGTCGTTCGGTTAAGCCTGTGGAATTGATGTGCCCCTAAGCCTGTTTTTTCCATGCATTATGCCCCAAGGAGAGAGCATCTGAATGGTGGTGGCTGCCACTCACTAGAGTATAAGCTCGGGATCAGACTGCAGAGGTAAACACACACACACACACACACACACACACACACACGCACACACACACACACACACACAAACACACCAACCTACAGGGCGAATGAGAGCAAATTTAGGGGCACAAATGCACAATTTCAGAGCGGTAACATACATTTTTGAGGGCGACACATTCCGTTTTCAGAGATGCACGTACACGACCCTCCCCTCTCTCTCTCTCTCTCTCTCCGTCTGTCCCCCTCGCGCACACGCTCGCGCACACACAGGGACATAAACACTCACCTCTAAGCTAAGGGATGGAACCTGCACAGTGTGTCTCCGCCTCATGCTGGCTTAGCCACAGAGCTGAAGAACAGTGAAGGGATAGAAAGTGGAGATGAAGACATATGACAGAAAAGCTCTGTAAACAAGACACACACCAAGACGCATACTTAACAAGCACACGCATACACACACACACACACACATCCAGGGGGCTGCTCCCGCCTGTCTCTCCCGTCTGCTCGGCTACAGTCAGGTGTGGCGCTTTGTGTCAGACAGGCTGTCCCGTGCCATGTTTATGTCTCTCCCCCTGTCCTGTGTTCGGCGCTACAGGGGCTGTTTGATGTCACTTTACTGTGAAGCAGAGAAGGCTGGGTGAAGGGGCTGACTGGGCCTCTCTGTGGGAGGCTTCGGCTTGTGTCTGAAGATGCTGCTAAACCTTTCAGACCTACAGTATCTGCGTTGCACCACTTGCTGTGTTGGAAGAGGCGCCTAACTGCTGACTCCTGGAGGCGTGGAAGATCTCCCTGTTTGTCTGTGGGTGTTAAGTGCGTGCTAAGTCTGATTACACATTCTGCATATTGAACACATAAACTGACGCAAAGCGTAACACACAGGAAAACGTGTATTATCAAACAGAGAATTCCGGTCTTTGATTATGACTGGCTGAGTCGCGTTCGAACCCGTTGTAAAGTACACGACAAACTAGGTGGCAACCTCCAGTTCTGAAAAGTGAAGCCAATGCAGAAGTAACTTAAACTTGCATTCTTTCTAATAGCCAGCAGGGGGCGACTCTTTTGGTTGCAAAAAAGAAGTCTGATTGAAGTCTATGAGAAAATTATGCTACTTCTCACTTGATTTATTACCTCAGTAAACATTGTAAATGTTTATGGTCTCAATCGCTAGTCAACACAGCATGATGTTCATTTAGTAAATTGTTGTCCCATTTACATTCAAATAGACCATAAAGCAGGGGATGCTTTAGTAAGCCAAAGTGTGTAATCAACCCACCTGTCCACCAGAGGATAGCGTATCAGTGTCACGTTTTGACTCGCAGAGACATCAATATTATACACCTGTATTAAGGCCCAGACACACCAAATCAACATCAAAGAACTAGTGGCGACTCCGGCTGACTGTTGCGTCGCCTCAAGTCGCCATTGACTTGGCCAACGGGTCGCACTAGTACACACTGCAACCCAACGGCCAGCACAGACGTTCTGCGCCTGCGTGAGATGTAATAACTCACCACACTAGCAGGCGGCGGTAGTCTGTATTCTTCATTAAAAAAGGGAAACCGGAAGACCGAGGACGAAAATAAAAAAACATTTACCGACCATTTCCACACTACTCTCACTCATATAGCTTCATTCCAGATGGCCATGTCGTTGTGAAAATATCCGTGTTTTGGAATGATCACATGAGATGAAGATGAAAAATGAGAAGAGCCTTCTGTGTGTGCCGTCTTGAGTTTACTCATTGGCTTGCTTTTGAACTTCCGTTTCTCTTCTCATGCACTGAATCGTTCACGCTGAATCAGAGTGATTTCTCTCACCGACGAGCTCCGCTGCTGATTCAACATGCTGAATCGGCCTAAAAACCTCCAACAGACTAGAGCAGACGGTGAAGGACACATCAAAAAAACTAGGCCGACAGATGCTCATCAAAGGCCCAACACTGTCCAACGACCGACCGCCAGCTTGCCGTGTCAGGGCCTTTAACGTGTAGTGCCAGCAAGGGGCAAAAAAGCCACTCACTCAGGCTTAGGCAACATATCCACTTTGTCAGGTTAAGGGAAAATGTCATGGTTGGGCTTAAAATAAGTAGGTAAACTAAGTAAAACATGTATACGGAAACGTGACAAACGTCACTACAAAACATGTCACAAACGTCATTAATGTAACTTGCAAAAACAAAACACCGGTCTTGATTGTCTTGTTTGTTAATTTTTAGGAGACAAAACTGCTCATACCAACGCTAATGGTTGCCTCATGTGTCGGTATCAGGCGCCGAGTGCCGTGACAAAGCGTCGCTAGTTGACGACCTCGGAATGAGACCGGGCTGAACCAGCTCCCGCCAGTGCCAGCCTGTTAGTTACTTAAGACTTAAGCGGATGAAGTGGGAATGCAGTCTTTACACAGGGCCAGCTGCCTCGCGGTCGAGTGGGCAAACCTGCTTCGGCTGAGCACATACATGCAAATTTTCAGTGTGTGGGGCCGCAGGGATGAGTGGTCAAGCATAGCGAATCCAGTTAGAGTGTGAAGCCTGTGTGAAAATACAATAAAGATTTTGGAATCAAGAAGTCTCCCCCTCTCTATCACACACACACACACACACACACACACACACACACATACACACTCACAGAGCAGTGGGGCTCTTCACTGACCATTACTCTTGGCAATGAGCGCTGAACAGAAAGTGCTTAGTAGAAAACAACAGGATACTTCCACTCCAACTCAAACAGCATCCATCAGCCATACAGCAAGTGTGTGTGTGTCTGTGTGTGCGTGTATTTGCGTGCATGGATGCTTGTGTGTGTTTTGTCTGCATTTCTGTGTGTAGGGTTTAGGGAGTAAGAAAGAAAGAAAGAATGAAAGAAAGAAAGAAAGAAAGAGGGAGAAGGAGATTTCTCTCCTGTCACTTCAGTAATGCGGGCCTGGGTTCTTCCAGCATCCCTCTGACCTTCATGCTCAGTTTCAGCACACTTACATCACCCAAGCCTTCATCACTTCTGACTGTATATGTGTGTGTGTGTGTGTGTGTGTGTGTGTGTGTGTGTGTGCGAATGTGCGTATATGTGTGAGGGAGAGAATGAGATAGAGAGATGATGAGGATTGAATGTGAGAGACACACAAGCCTCTTGTATATCTGTCTAACCTTGTGTTAAGACATCAGCAGTTTTTATTGATCTCTGAGGCCTTTTGGGCTGCAAAGTGTTTTTATTTCAACTTTTCATGGCTATTCCTTTATCTTTTTCTCTTCAAATATTATGTGCAAGTTTGTGTACAGCATTTTTGCGTTTTCCTGTACTCACATCTTTGTGAGAACCACGCTGAGTTTTCGGCCTTTTTAGTGAGGACATTTTTTGCGAAATCATGCCAGTTTGACCAGTTCTCACTTTTTCTGGCTGTTTAAAGGTTAAGACTTTGGTGTAGGGTTAAGAAGTAGAAAAATTGAGTCTCACTTTACATGATGAAGTAAGAAAATCAAGAGGATAGCGGCACTACAGCCATTGTTCTTATTCGCTAAGACGAGCCAGGGGAGGTGTGGATGATACAGATGTCTCTTGGTCAGTCCCTGTGGAAATTCTTCTTGGCATGACTGACTGGGAGGAGACCCTAGGATAGCCCCGGGACATTCTGGAGGGATTAAATGTCCCAGTGGGCCTCCGTGTTCTTGAGGATACTAAAGAAGAAAAGAAGTTGGAGGAACTTGTAGGGGAATACGATATTTAGGCTGCTCTAGTTGCACTGGTGCTAATCCATTTTATAGATGGATGGTTAAAACCATAATTTGGTTACAAGTAAGTTATGAGGTTAAACATGTTGTCAAAAAGATTTCACTATGATTCAAAGGCATCAAAATATACCTAAATACCAAGTACCAGAATGGGTGATTTCAGACGATTTTGGACATGTTTTCTGTGGAGATCTGTGGCAAAGAATGTTTTCAGCTCACATAAGTAAATTTCTTTATCGTACTTGTTTTTCAATTACTGAGTTCTGTGTGCAAGTTACTTAATCCAACCATATATTATTTCAATACCTGTCTTGTTGCCAAACAAATAGAACCATTTTGAAACATGTAATCAACTCATAGCAAGTGTTAGCTAAGCTTGAGGAAAAATTAGACAGGTGGGGTTAGTAGTAACATGGTGTTACTACTAACCCCACCCATAGTGTACAACAATAATGAAATAAAAACTAATTCTCTCAACTTTTTTTACACAGATTGAGAACATCGAAAACGAAAAACAAAGAGGAAAGTGAGTAGAGATGCTCTGTGTTGCGGCCAGGCGTGTGGATAGCGGCCACCGATCTATCGGAGGAGTCTATAACTATAACATTATTGTTATATGTAGCTATGTATGTTGCTGCTGAGTGGTGCCATTTTTGTCAATGTTTGACACAGTCTCTTGTCAATATTCATTATATGACATGTGTATGCAACTCCATATCTACATCCATTGATGATAGACCAATAGATGGATGTATGTATAAATAGACCTGTATAGATACCTATCCATCCATGATATAGATGGAAAGACATATAGATCGACAAACACTAACCACCTATAGTATATAGATAGATTTGTATTGAATGGAATTACATTCAAACATACTTTTCAAGAAAGTGTTATAACTAAAATGGACTTGGACTTATATAGCGCTTTTCTAGTCTTCCGACCACTCAAAGCGCTTTACACTACATGTCAGTATTCACCCATTCATACACTGATGGCAGAGGCTATTAAGGTGCCAACTTTGCCCATCAGGATTTAATCTAAATACTCATTCACACACCGATGGCTATGCCTCCGGGAGCAATTTGGGGTTAAGTGTCTTGCTCAAGGACACATCGACATGTGACCCGGAACAGCCGGGGATCGAACCACCGACCTTCCGATTGGTGGACAACCTGCTCTACCCTCTGAGCCACAGACGCCCTCTATCTGTTACAGTTAACCCCACCCATGGGTAAGTTGTAACATATCAGTTCCGCCACTATCGGTACAATTGTACAAGAACGGTAGTTCCTAGAAACAAATTTCATGTGTTCATTTTTAGCAGAGATGTGTATGTTGCTTGTATAACAACATGATTAATCTCACTCAACTATCTTTTTAATTATATGGCTTAAACCAAAAGGTTTTAGGTCGTGCCCCGCTCTCCTCTATGTACCTTTACTTAAACACTTCAAATGCAGGACATTCAATTGTAATGGAGTACTTTCATATTGTAGAATGTACTACTTTTACTTACCGTTAATAAAAGATTTGAATACTTGTTTCTACATTGCAGACTTGGTTTCAAATGTTAAAGCATCTCAATGAGAGTTACAATCAGGACAATGTAATACTTGAAGATAATTATGGGCCTATTGTGAATAAGGAGTGACAAAAACAGTAACACTCGATTGGACTCCAAGCCATCGTAAACTCTGAGGCTATGATGCTATTAGAAATGAATTGCATCTTCCCGGTAACATAGTGGAGGCAGGGACTGTACTGTAAATGAAGCACCTTTTAGATGGAACAGTAACTCAGATTTTGCTGGAGATCCACTTATTTGAATTCTAAGAAGGAACCCATAAAATGTACCTCAAAGCTGTATTATCCGGAATGGTTTTCTTTATTGGATGTTGGCAGACTTTAGCCATAAAGTCATATTTTAAGGCATAGACATTTTTGCGATTCTGATGATGGTTCTGAGTTACAAGACTGGGGTCTGTGGAAGTTTGAATGTAGAGGCTGTAATAATGAAATGTTGGAGCACACTCCTAAAATTGTAGCTAAAGGAATTTATGGTGGCTCAGACAAAGAGATTCATCCTTTCAATGTAGTCACATTAGTTTATACCTCAAGCTTATTATCTAAAGATGTGAAGGTGAAAGCACACTGGCCTGGACGAAAGCTGACCTTCACATTGGCAGGTTTGTTCTATCACATGCCCAGATTTTATCACAAGAGATCTTCTGTTTAATTAAATATGTGGTTGAGTCAATTTTGCCCAAGGCTCATCTTTTGTCAAAAAATCCAGATAGCTATTTTTCATATCACAGTTATCAATCTATATGAGAGGGAATCACTTCACGCTCTCTACAGAATAGGGGAATGAAAATAAGTAATGCATGAAGTTTAATTGCATGAAGCCTATATTGGGTGTTTTTAGGGATGGCAATGAGGGCCGGTTGGCCCACCACTCTGATCCAGCACCACCAGCAGGTTGGCATTTTGGTCTTTTAGTGACATGTCAACTATTGGATGGATTGGCAAGAAATTTAGTACAGTCATTCATGGTTCCCAGAGGATGAATCCTACTGACTTTGGTGATTCCCTGACTTTTCCTCTAGCACCCCAATGAGGTTCACTTTTTTTAGTTTTTTTGTGAAATGTCTCAGCAAATATTGGTTGTATTGTCATGAAATTTGGTATACACATTCATATTACCCTCACGAAGAATTGTAATAGCTTTGCTGATCCCTTAACTCCATCATCAGGTCAAACTTTCACCCAATGACATTCCCATCAGCCTCAGTTGTACTTCAGAGTTTAATGCTAATTAGCAAATGTTAGCATACTAATACGCTAAACAATGGTAAATCTGAAGCATTTTATCATTTTCATTGTGCGTATGATAGCATGGCTGTAGATGGTAAATGGACTTGCATTTATATAGCTTTACACTACATGTCAGCATTCACCCATTCACACAAACATGCATACACTGATGGCAGAGGCTGCCATGCAAGGTGCCAAGCTGTCCATCAGAATCTAATCTAAATACTCATTCACACACCGATGGCACAGACTTCAGGAGCAATTTAGAGTTAAGTGTCTTGGACACTTCGACATATGGACTGGAGGAGCCAGGGATCGGACCACCAACCTTCCGATTGAGCCACAGCTGTCCTGTAGACTCCTGTTGATTGTTGATGATTTGACAATAACGTGTTAACGCAAATTAGTTTTTTAACCCCATCAATTTCTTTAACACATCAATGCAGCTGTTGTTGCCTGTTGGGCTTGAGTTTGCCATGTTATGATTTGAGCATATATTTTTATTCTAAATGCAATACCTGTGAGGGTTTCTGGATAATATTTGTCATTGTTTTGTGTTGTTAATTGATTTTCAATAATAAATATATACATACATTTGCATTAAGCAAACATATTTGTCCACTCCCATGTTAATAAGAGTATTACATACTTGACAAAGCTTCCTTTAAGACATAAACAGATAAAAAAAAGGGGTGATTAATTTGTGACTAATCGCAAATAACTATGGACAATCATGCGATTAATTGCATTTAAATATTGAAATCGATTGACAGCCCTAGTTTTGTGGTTATTATTGCTATTATCATGACAACTTTTTGTTTTTCAATTGTGGGAAGATCCCTACATACCATACAGTCCTGTTATACTATATAATTATTTGCACCACTGTCACGCCACTCTTCTCCAAATTGTCTGTGCAGCAATTAATGAACAACAATAAAATAACTGCTGCCACGTGCATATTCATATGTACTATACAGTAGACGGCTGTATGCATACAGCACTATAGTGGTAACTTTGTTGTGGAGGATATTCTGCTGATTAAGTGGGTATGTCTCACTATGAAGTCACTGATAATTAGGCTGATACAGTATAATTGGTGGTGGGTGTGCACATGCATGTTGTTTGTGTGTATTTTGGCTGCATGTGACTCACTCACTATGGCTGTTTATTTGGATCCAGATACATTACAGGCTGTTTCTACCGGATTATTTGAGCTTTTAACAGATGCCATTTAAATGTAGATCCATTCATTACATAATACAAGGGACAGCCAGGGAGCTGTAGTGCGCATTACCTTACTGAAGCATTTGTATGAGTTATCGCCAGCAAACACCTTGAATAAAGTGAGTTGATAATGAGGAGCTGCAGCACAAACGACGGGACGCATACTGTAAGGATGCTTTATGAAGGGTGGAGACTAAACAGAACGTAAGACAGGGAGAGAAAGAGCAAATATTCCTGTCTGTCTCTCTGTCCGTCTGTCCCTATCCCCCCACCCCCTTCTTGTTAAGAGATTAAATGTCACATTCATTGTTTAATAGGATTGCTTGGCAAGGACCGGTGTGTGTGGTAGCGTTGTGGGTGGGGCTAGGGTGGGAGTTTTAACAAGATTGCTGGCACGATATTAATTCTGTTTTCCCCTGGCACCACATCGCAATGTCTACTGGACATCATGTCTCTCTGTGTGTCTCTATATCTGCTGCCCCCCACTGATATCAAACATTTTAGAGAATGAGGAGATAATCCAAAGCTAATAAACAAAGTTTGCCCTGCGACAGATGCAGTGCACGTCAAAGAGGAGGGAGAGGAGTTGGGTTAAGATGAAGAGGCAGAGCTGCAGCAGTGTGTGTGCGTGAGTTTTCGGGTGTTAGTCATCTCACATTTACCCATGATCACGACAAAGACAAATGAAATGTAATAAACAAGAATATACAAAGTTAGCCAGTGCTGCTCTCATCTTCAAACAATGTGTCTCTGACTCATAAAAGAGACATTATCTGTAATGGACAGTCATTTTGCCCTAATGACTGGTCTGCTCACAGCAGGGTGTACATCCACAAGTTTATACTCGTCTCATTGTCGTGTGTGGATACAAATATAGATATAATGATGTGTCTGGCTGTCTTATAAAAATAAGAGAAAAATACACTCTCGTTTTGGTCTCCACCAACTCCTGAGAGAAATATCTGCTTCTTTAGCTCGCTAGATATTAGAATTTCTTCACTAACTAGTTGCTAACTTTGCCTGTCTGCCTTTTAGTGCTGGCAGCTCACATACAGCATGTTTATCAGAGCCTGTTAGCTGAAAATAGCTGCTTGCTGTGACTAAATGGTGCTGATGTCATACTGTGCCAAAAATGATCAAAACATAACAATAAGCTACCAGGGGCCAACAAAAATAAATAAAAAACTCTGTGGAGCAACAGAGTTTGGTGTTGTTTCTCTTAACATTACTTTTACCAAGTTTTTTACATTTTGGGCAATTATTAGTAACACTTTATAATAAACATCATTTATAAATGGTACATTTATAGTTAATTAAACTTATTCAATAGTTATTTCACTGTTAACAAACAATGACATTAATGTGTACTAATTATTAGTAATCTATGATTTCTGCTATTTTATCATTAGTTTTTGTAATATGAAATAATTAGCTTATAAATTCTATATTGTATCATAGTTGATAAGAGACAATAACAATTACATTTTGATTACATTAATAAACTATTTATTAACAGTTGTTGCACACATGATGACATTTCATATACTATATTAAGTATTTATTAGTGATTACCAACCTTTTTTTCCTTTTGTAAAAACGTTTGTAAAACATCTATAAACATTCCATATATACAGTAGATTGGACAGAAACTAATTATTAACCTTTGACAAAGTATTACTTGTCTAATGATTATAGATGCTTTGCAAATGATTTATTAACCATTTAACAAGGTATGATAATCGTCAGTTGTAACTTAATAATAGCCATCCAAACAATGTTTACAGATGGTTTGCAAAATAATTACAAAGTGTTACAACTATCTGTCTATGTAATGTTTAAATATATAAATACATATATAGTAAGCATATAAAATTTTACAATGTGTGCAACAATAAACTTTTAAAATAACATAACTCATAGCATTACTAAATGTTTTTTTATCAATTTGTTGTTTGTTAACAGTAAAATAACTATTAATTAAGTTTGATTAACTATCAATTCACCATTTATAAATGATGGTCATTATAAAGTGTGTACTCATGAGACGTGGAATGTCCGTGAAATGTCGTGGTATTTATACGCCTTCCCGTGAGACCAGGTTGAAAACTACACAGTATCTTCATAGTATGCTGTTTTTGCAGTAATTTGTTTACAAAAAATAAAGTTCTAAAAGCATTTGAAGTTGTGCACGGACAAATGTCACTTAAATTGTGACTTTGAAAGGCAATTTTTTTTTCCGGCTCAGCCCTCTCTCTTCTTGTGTATGTGGGTTCGGTTTCTCCACTGCAGCCGTCAACGGTTTAGCTCTACATATACATATACACACACAGTTAAAAAGTTCCACTATTAAGGTGAAATACTCTGATCTTATCTCTGTCAATAGCTATCATCTTCTGAATGCTCTTGGATTTTTGGTTTGCTTACTGGAGGAGCGGTAAGAGAGAGTCGTGAACTTTAAGCATATTAAGCTGTGGCCGACATGACCCGCTTTATACTGTTTGTGATAAACACCATCCGCCTGCCACACTTTGTGTTTGTGTAAAGTGTGTGTGTCCCTGTTTGTGCGCGAAGGTGCGTGGGTAGAAGGTTCAGTTGATGTGTTGTGAGGTCGAAAAGGGAGACGAGTGACTTCTCTTAAGGTGGGCATATTCACTCTGCACCTGGTAGCTGAAAATCTGTTGAATTAGAATGATTGATTAAACTGCAACTACATGTTTTTGGCGTCTACAGAATGGGAAAGTGAAAAATATTTCTCCCCTTTTGAAAGGCAGAACATAACAGTGTGGCGTTGATATTGCATCTCCCTTCGACCCTGGTGATCTGGGTCGGGGGAAGGTGTGTTCAGACTGAATGGAAGTGAATTTTCACACCGTTTTATTTGAGCAAATTTAACTGGTGTAGCTTTTATTGAAGCATGTTTACTACAAAAATTGTTTTCTAATTGTATTCCTTTTCACGTGTCCTTTGACTTCATATTGAACTGTACTCCTAAAATTTGCTTCACATTCAGTCTGCACACACCTTGAGAATGATATGGTTGCAGCTCCTTCCAAAAAGGTCTCACAGAATGCCTTCTACTTGGGGAGTTAAGCACTATGTGGAGTCAGATATAGAGTTTGTGTCTGCGTATAAGCAACGCTGCGACAGTGTGGTATGTTTTTTTTTTCTGCCAGAGTTTTGTACACATGTAAGAGGAAACAAAACAGATCTAAAAATAAATGCACCACACCATTGAAGAGCCTTGTACCGTGTTATATATCTCTTCAAGTGAGCAATGTGTCATTACAGTCGAAGGAGTCACTCTTAGCAGTGTTCAACTAGGGTAGGCTGACTGAAGTTAGCGTAGCAAACTGACTGTGGTCCCTGAAATTCACAGCAGAATAATTTCCCCTGAGACTCACGACCACGGCCCGAAGCAAGCCAAGCAAAGTGACATCTGTCAAAGTTGCGACAGCGGAGCGATCTTCTTCTAAATGAAAACTAATCAGACAGTACTTGCGGAGGAGCATGGCACAAAACACAGTGAATGAGATGGTTGATCAGTGCGGTATCTACTACAAACAGAAGAAGAGGTGGACGTGGATGGAGAGGATGCTGTTGTGGGTTTTTGTTTGAGGATTTTGCACATTACAAGGTCTGTCAGATGCTGCTTAAATAGATGAAAATGTGCTATTCATGGCTGAATTGAGGTTTCTGATTGGAACTTGTGCCCCCTGTCATTATTCAGGCTGTTCTCATACACTGGTTGTAGCTATACATACGAAAAGTAATTGCAATGTAATTTGTGTATATCCCATAAAAACAACTTGTATGTATTCCACCTAATTGTGAACCTATAGAGCGACAATTGGCGCGTAGGGAGGAGGGCGGGTTGACCGGTGTTCATATCCAATGGCGCCTTAATGCACGGGCTTACCGGAGCTGAAGCACCGGGCCCCGAATAGCAGTGGGCCTCATGAGACACAAGCTTACCAACGCGCAAGCTTGTTAACAAGCTTGTGGAGGGGTGAAAACGACGGCACTGTAATGTATCAATACAATCAAAGATGCAAACTGTCCCTGATACAATTTTCATGTTTGCAAAATCAGTACATAATATCGCAGATGAGAATGCGTGATCTAGCTGTCATTCTGTTATAATGCCGGGGCGGAAATGGTTGATTATTAATGTGCGATGATAAGCACTGATAAAACCATGTCATGTTCATCACACTAATTAAGTGCCAAATAAACATTAGGTAGCCTGGTTACTGAATAAGTACCAGAAGACTGTCGCTGCATGTGTGATAAATGTTAATTTTCTAAACACTGAATCCATAACATGCAAGGGTTTTCGCGGAAGCCAATTTACCGTACGCACCACTGCCATCATCATCGGTTTATCAGCCATGGAGCAATGAAAACTAAATAAATAACACAACAATAGTAGCTAGAAACATACTCATCACGTTATGTTTTGAACACACCTGATGCACCGGAGCCCTTACAGTTGGATCAGGTGTGTTAGAGCAGTGAGAGCTGGAAAATGGGCAGTTAGGGGGTTTGGAGGTCTGGAGCTGGGAACCCAGGTTCTAGGCTATAGGCTAGAATAAATATAATTTATGAGACAGTATTTACAATTTTTTTTTAATCTGCTCTATTGATTTACAGAATATGATTTTACATGACAGACGTTGCCAGAAAGATTAAATGTTCAGATAAAGTTTTGTTTTTAAGCTTTTTGGGTGTTATCTAGGCTATAGTTATAATAATGGTCCAAAATTATGTAAAATTGCATAGTTTTGTATTCTATGGATATATTTCTTTAGTATTGACATGTACATTGTATGTACTGTTCCTGTGCATTGCTTGGATAACCTGCTGCTGTAACACAATCATTTCCCAATTTTTGGATCAATAAAGTACATCTATCTATCTATCTATCTATCTATGACAAACCCCCATCCCAAATTTGGTTCTTTGCCTGGGATGTTTACGGTGTTTAAATGAAAAATGCTGTTGCCGCTGTGCACACAGGCCTACTTGGCTCAATAAATAGCTTTGTCTTCACTTATTGTTTTATAATGATAAGTTTCATATTCTGTTTACTGATTAGGAGGGCACTCTATTTACTATTTGTCGCTGTCAATTGACGGGAGGTTCTGAATTAAAGTTGCCGTGGCATAATGTGAATTTAAGGAGAGGGCCTCTAAAATGTCCATAGCTCCGGCGCCTCAAGTAAAAATAAAGCACCCTTGTTCGTACCCCGTGTTAAACTCAAAGTCAAAGTTGATTTATTTGTCATGTAACTTCTGCACTTAAGTAATGTCAATTCCTTAGTTATTTCAACCCAAATCGCAATCTTTTTCTAAACTAAGTACTTTTGTCGCATTTACCTAACTAAGTAGTTTGGCCTAAACCTAAGTTGTTTCCTGTGAAGATGAAAGTTTATTTTCAAAAGACTGTATGCATGTAACCAGCGGAAACTAAAAGGTGTTGCTGGACATTTGTAGGAGAACGCTCAAAAAATGTGTAATAACTTTTTGTAAGATATCATATGGACTCTTGTATGAGGATAGGTTGCATAATTTGGGGTTGTGTCTTGCATCACACAACACAATCCAAGTACAGTAGAAACCACAACATATACAGTAGTTTGTTGATTTGTTAAAATGCTAATTTGATTTGGTGTGTTTTGCATGTGCACATCCATTTCAGAGTTAAGAGGGCGGCTAATAAAAAGTCTTGTGCTGTTGCCCATCACGACTAGCAGCTGCCACTGGATCCCCACTCTGGTTACATTTACATTTTCTGTACATTTATGGCATTTGGCACAAGCTCTTATCCAGTCTGAGCTACCACTCAGCATTTTTGAGTAAATCCAAGCGAGAGCAGACTTTCGGCGGTGATTAGATCCTCCTAGTGATTATGTGGCCATAAGGTGCTACAGGACCTCACTCAGAACTCGAGGTGTAGAACAGATTTCCCATTATCACATTATATATCATCCGGTTACAGTTTTGTACCTGAAAATGCAAATACTGTATGTGGGCCATTATGAAGCTTAATGTCACTTAAATGATTGCACCAAATGTGGATCATTTTGAGAACATAATGTAAGGGACTGTGGGAAAAGGACCAGGTGGGCAACTGATTAGTGTTAATTTCATCAATGAAAACTGACGAACAACATTCGTTGACAACCTTTTTTTTCACAGCAAAAAGAAGACTAATAAAAAGTAACCTCTGACAACAAATGGACAAATTAACTCATCACTTTTTAATGCAAGGTCTTCTTCAATGACCTGCATTCATCTGCAGAATGTTGCCCTGATTAGTATAACAGTATCCTCCAGCACTCAAAATATCTCTTGTTAAGAAGTGTATTTAGCTGCTTGACCTGTTGCACTTATGAATGTCATGGTGAGAGAATTTTCCCGCTGGTTAATGAACTCGTGACAACACCGTTGTTACCGATTACACCATAGATATTACAAGAAAAGATGACACTAATTATCTGTATAGTGCTTTTTTACAGTGAATTTTAATGTCAGGTGTGGACGCAGGTTTTCACCCGCCACCCACACCAGCTGTGACCGCTTTGTCCTCTTCACGACGATTGCCTGATTAATGTTATGAATCCTTATAGCATTTGGTTTAAATCTGAAATATAGCCGAATAACAGCTTTTGCTTTTCGCTTTGGTCCGTCAACTCTCTCTCATCCAGTATGTGTGAAATTGGACTCCTGCTACTCTGTGCTGACACTCTGTACGGCGCCCGACAGACACTGATGTATTGATAACATGGCGCTGATATGCGAAAATGAACTAAATAGGTAAATAGAACTAAGATGGTGGGGCCGGTTGGCAAGTAATGTAATGTAACACCGAGAAACACCAGTAACACAGATTACTGTGGCAAGCCTAGTTGCACTGCCACGCATCGCATCTTGCATTCAGCAACATTCTCTCTCTGTCAGTAATGTTATCTGACGTCACCGGTTCTTGGAAGAAACAGATTCATGGACTAAATTCATCTACAATTTCCTGAAAATTTGACAAGAAGCAACAACAAAACATCTGGAAAAACATGCAGGCCAGCACGCTAATGTAACTTTATGAAGTGCTGTAGATGAGACGTTAACGTCACAGGACTTATGTCAACATCGGTTGACCATCAAAATCTTCCTCTAGATGTTCGCTAATTATACATCATACGTTATTCAACATTTTAGCTTGTCCACTCAAACCAAACCGAACAAGAATGGCTCAGTTCAAACAGAGTTTGGAAATGATATTTACTGAGCTGAGTCAGTCTGTTGTATTACTGCACAGCAGAGTGACATGGACACTGTGTGTGAACAAGTAAAGTGTCTCTTTCACGAACCTTGCAATAGACGAGCAAACACCTGTAACCATGGAAGTGTACACAACAAGGATGGCGACAGCTATAGCCTCAACATCCTCAGAATTCATAAAAATAAAAATAATGGGAATGCATGACAGAAAGAAATTGATTTAAGACTAAGATTTCTCTGACGAAATCTCAGCTACGTGCCAATGAATTTCTGACATGTCAGAATACATGGACAAAGTAGCAAACAGAGCGTTTGAAAACTCCGTGGTGACACGGCGCGTCATGTGGACAGAAAACACGGAGGCCAGGTAGGTTGAGTTATCACTACCGATATGAACAAAATAAACGTTGGCAGACGTTGCCTTATTAGCATTATTGTAAACCATACTGTTGTAACATCATAGACCTCTGCAAGAAAACAAACTTCTACCTGCGTAGGAGCTGGCTTGACGATCGGATTTTACAGTGTGAACACATAAATCATGAGCTTTGTCTTTACATCGCAGACAATTTACTCGTACAGAATGAGTTGGAATTCAAAAACAACTCATTCTCACTCCCAACTCATCAAATGCTGACGTTTGGTCAGTGCCCCTCTGCAACGGTGTGTGACGAACAACTAACTCCAGCGTAAACCCACCTGTGAACGTTATTTTACGGTCGGCGCAATGGACGTAGTATTAATAGCATGAGAGACTTTCAACCAGGAGAACGGTGTTCGTGTCAAGTATGAAACTAAAAGTAATGTTGACTTATTTGGCATGTTAGTCGTAGTATCGTCAGCCCTGTGAGTCATATTGGTCGCTAGTCAGTGAAGTTAACGTCAACCACGACTGTTTCCTCACCCTAACTAAGTGGTTGTGGTGCCTAAACCTAATTTGCTGTGAAAACGGAAGTTTATTTTGAAAGGACACTATGCATATAACAAACCTATTTTGACACGCCGTCCCTGGTCCATCTAAAAGTAAAGCAAGACGAGTACCCCGTGCGTCGGTCTCCGATGCTGAGGGGCACTGACCAAGCTGCGGTATTTGACGAGTTGGGAGTGAGAATGTGTTGTCTTAAATCGTACAGTGTATGTCCAGTGTATTATGCATTTTCATCTAAAGACTAAGACTAAAACTATATCAAAAGGTGGTTGCCAAAATTAACACTGCAACCATAGCAGTAAAGAGGTAACCTTAAACATACTTACTTTCATGGTTCCCAAACATAGTAAGTTACCTCACACTGCTTGACTGGGACTGATCTATGTGAGTAACAAGTCATCCTTGATCTGACCCATGGCTTGAGTTATTTGTAGTAGCAGGGTGGGAACCCAGACAGACGAGGCCAATGTGGAGTTAACAGTGCTGACTGTCATGCACATCCTCTCTACAATGTGACTGTAGTTGCTGTAGTTGCACCAGGATTGCTGCGCGGATGATGAAATCTCAAAAGTTGATTGGTAATCATTCATCCAATAACCAAGAAGGGGGCTAGACAACCCAAAGTCCAACAGAAAATACGACCTCTGCTGAGAGTGGACTTTTGTGCTTCAGCCAGTCTGTGCTCGTCTCCCTGATGGAATCCTGTGCAACAAAGTTCATAAGTGGACCCCAGAGGAGAACTGTCACATCGCTTTACTGGAGATGACAGCAGTGTGGCTGATCCTGCAGGACTTTGACTCACAGTGTGAGTGGATGCATGGTGCATGGATGTTCTGTAAGGACAGATGACCACACTGTAATGGCATACGTGGACTGGCTAGGCGGTGTGTGATCCACACCACAGGGTACCGGACCTTCAGGTCTAGAGAGGTGGATCTGTTCAACCCATGACAATCCTGTGTGGCCAAAAACACTATTTTACTTTTGTTTCTTTCCCTCTATGTGACCTTGTGAATACTTGTGAAGACCTTGTGAGAGTCAGACAGATGGAACTCTTATGCTGGACTGAAAAAAAAGCCCTTTGTATTTGCATAGTACTGCAGGTGCTACTCTGCCCAATCCCTAATCGCTTTAATGTGGATTAAGATTGCAGAAGTTGATTAAGAACATAAGTGTCTGAGCTGTGTGCAGAGCAGGGTTATTATAGTGAACTAAAACAATAATAAGCAGGGAAAATGATTGTCATAAAACTGAATGTAAATAAAAAAGATATCCTTAAAGAAAAACTAAAACTAAACTGAAACTGTATCGCCTGGTTGAAAACTATTGAAAATAAAATAAAAATGAACAGAAATTAATTTCAGTTTTAGTGTTTTAGCTATAATATATCACTACCGAAAATAGGAACTGCATGAATTTCTGTCAACTGGCGCTGTGCCGCAATTGCTTTGATTTAAATATTGTAGTAACTCAGCTCTTCTGTCTTGTGTGGTCGTAAAAGAGTACTCGATTGATTTCCAAATCAAAATATTTAAAGGGGCTCTATGTAAGAATCAGAAATTGCAGTCAGCGTCCTGTTGCTCACGCTTGTGCTCCCACTTCGTAGGCGCGAGCGAGCGTCAGTCAAAACAGTTGTGGTGGGGGCTGGTCATTTGTTGGCGTTAACGGACTCCATTTCTAACTGAACGTTCGCTATCGTTGCACACTGCTAGCCCTGTGGCAGAGCTGAAGAGAGTAAAGGCACTCGCGAGTGCACATGATGTCACATCTGTTGTATTTTCCCGGAAAAAACTGCCCGCATTTTTCACATTAAAAGCAGTCAACAGGCTGATGGAGGAAACCCAGAAAGTCGCTGAAGGTCTAATTATTTAGGTTAGGTTACAACCTGTTCACACATTGGCAATAAAAACGATTAAAAAGCATGTCCCTTTAAACATTATGGCACAACACAGTTCTCAAAATATGTAGCTTGTATGTCTATGTAACTACATAATTCTAAGATATTATAGCTGGCCCTCACAAAAGCAAAGTAAAACTACTCTAAAACTAAGCATATAAAAACTAATCTAGAACTAGCAAATACACTCTGAAAAATAAAATTGAACTAAAAGGGCATGAAAAAGTCAAAACTCAAACAAAATAAAAACTAAGTGAAAATTCTAAACTATTACATCTTTGCTGCAGAGTCGAGCCCAGAGCACCTGTTACACAAAATGCGTTTCTGTCTGATACAAGGTTATGCTTGTGTTCATAGAACTAGGGTGACCATGCATAACCTAAATATGTATTTGTACGTGTGCCTGGGTCTATCTGTCTCCCTGTTTTCCCTTTTCTTTGTTTGCTTATAAGTAAAAAACAGCTTGCAACCAATAAAACATTGCATGTCCCTCCTGGGCACCTGAGTGGCATTCTCCTATTTCAATGTGAAATGATACATTTATCATTGGCTAGACTAAATTACATTTTCCAGAAAATACAAGTCAAACTTCACACACTTTTTTTTTTTTTTCAATTCTCGCAGAATATTCCTCAACCTGACATGTGAGGGGAGGCTACGTACAGACCTTCAAAGGACGAATTAAAAATAATCCACTCTTCACTCTGTATTGCCTCTCGTCTCTTAGTCTACTGTACTTTCCTGCTCCCGTAGGGATCTCAATATACTGCTTTAAACCCGTAAAAATCTTGTAAATCCATTATGCAACATGCCATAAATCTCTCAAAACCCACACTCATAATCCTAATCCCAGGTTGCCGATTATTTTAATCCAGTGTTTAGATCTAATCCACAAGTCTCCAGAGCGGCGGAAGAGACAGAGCCATGATATGTGCAGTGATTGAAATCTCCCTAATCAAACTTTATTTATTTCCTCATTTACTTGGTAGTTTGTTAGAACGCTTTTCTGTCACTCTCTGTATCCGTCTCCGCTCGCTGTCTGTCTCTCTACCTCCCTTTACTTCAGCCCCATAGGGAGTTCCCCATAGGGAAATATTCAGAGATGTAATTATGCAGTCTGCTTTTCATAATTTGAACATTTACACTCCATGGCTGCATCTCTCATCTCAATAAACAAACACAAACAAATCAATTAAGACAGGATATCAACCATGTTTACTTTGCCACTTGACAGCAAACTTTGCTCGGGCGGTGCGGCTCGCTCTCCCTCTCTGCGCCGCCTCTCTCAAATAACCAAAGAACAAACTTGAGCGTGCAGAAAAACCCACACAACTTTGAAAACATGTTAGATAGTGCAGTACGAAAACACACACAAAAAACATACAGCGATGCATACACACACACATATAAAAACACAATTGTGTTACCCCTAATTGCATCAGTTCCATCAAGCCATTCTCAGAGAGCCACAAACACAAATCAAATTAGCACTTCACGTCGCTGTGTCCCCTGTCTCAGATACTGCAATTAGGCCGTGGCTCAGAGACTATATTTATGCACATACACATGTCCACACGTGCACACGCAAACTTGTAGCTGGAATAGTCTGGGGGTGTCTGCGATGGCACAACTTTCAGAAGTTTCAGTTGATTTTTGGTATTATGATTAGATAAACTATGTGTGTATGTGAGCTGCGCAGAAGATAAGGGAACAGAGATAGTCAGAGAGAGAAGGGAGGAAGGGGTGAGATGGGCCTGGAGAATGCACTGATGGATTTTGTTGTCAGATTCACACATTTCAGATTGGGCTCATTATGTGACTCTGTCCCTGCAGGCTCTTGCATGCCTTTGCCTTGCTATGTCTTTTAAACTTTCCCAGTGTGTTTATAAGGATTGTATGTGCTTTTTGTCTGTTATTGCGTTTGTGTGCATCCAGGCTTATGTTCATGGCTATGTATACGAGTTATGGTTTTATTAACAAAAGTTTGACATAGAAGTAAAAAATAATGGCCATATTTGCTAAGGCTTGTCAGACCTATTCTGGACCTACTGCAGAGATGCACAGGCCTGGAAGGGCAGCTTGTGGTGACTTAAAGGGAAAGAAAGAGGTTTGGGTGTGTGACTGAAGAATTCTTCAATGAATTTCGGAATGAGAATATGCCCACAGACATATAGAAAAGACTTGCAATGTTGCTATTTCATTCAACTTCAAAGTAGGGTTGGCAACATTCGAGAAACCAGCAAGTATCCAACTGAAAAACCCAGCCCAGTGTTGCCAACTCTTTTCCAATGAAAGTAACTAGCAGCACATGCTCCAATTGTCCCTAAATCCAGCAAGGAAATCGCCAAGTTGACAACACTGAGATCCCGCCCCTTCATGCTTCCCCCCAAAGCCACTCCCCCAAAATTATCATCATTATGTTAGTACTCACCGCTGTCAAGCAAGCAGATTGTGGTAGACTCCGGTGACGCGCAATGAGTGTATGTAGGTAGTTAGGTAGGTAGATAGGCAGATAGAACAAGCTGTAAACACAACAGATACATTATCACCTTTTATTACATCCGACCGACACGGAGCAACATTCATTTAGAGTTGTGTTTCTGGTGATATGACAAAGGTCAGTCCCATATTCCCTCTTCTTTTAGCTCTGCTTTGGTCTCTACCACTTTCTGAGGGAAATATCTGGCTCTTAAGCTGCCAAATGCTCCGCTATGTTCACCAGCCAGTCGCTAGCTTTTTCGTCGTTTTGGTGGTGAGACAGTCACAACACTGACAGTCCGTCCCTTCAGGCCTCCCTCCAAAGCCACTCCCCCAAAATGATCATCATTATGTTAGCACTCACCGCTGTCAAGCTAGCAGATTGTGGAAGACTCCGGTGACGTGTGAGTGTAGGTAGGTAGGTAGATAGGCAGGTAGAACAAGCTGTAAACACAACAGATACATTATCACCTTTTATGACATCTGACAGACACGGAGCACCACTCATTTATAGTTGTGTTTCTGGTGATATGACAAAGGTCAGTCCCATATTCCCTCTTCTTTTAGCTCTGCTTTGGTCTCTACCAACTTCTGAGGGAAATATCTGGCTCTTAAGCTGCCAAATGCTCCGCTATGTTCACCAGCTAGTTGCTAGCTTTTTCGTCGTTTTGGTGGCGAGACAGTCGCAAAACTGACAGTCCGTCCCTTCAGGCCTCCCTCCAAAGCCACTCCCCCAAAATTATATATAACGATTGTTAGTACTCACCGCTGTCAAGCTAACAGCTTGTGAAAGACTCCAGCGACACTCAAGTGCGTGGGTAGAGTGCCTGCGTCCAGGCAGGCAAGTACAGGTAGCCCGTCCATCATTTCATTCAGAAAAAGCTGTAAACACAACACAGACAATATCATCTTTTTATACATCCAACAGACGTAGAACAACATTAGCATTCATTTAGAGTTGTGTTTCCTGTGATCTGACGAAGGTAAATCCAATATTCCCTCTTCTTTTAGCTCTGTTTTGGTCTCTAGCAACTTCTGAGGGAAATATCTGGATCTTAGGCTGACAAATGATCGGCTATTTTCAGCAGCTAGTAGCTAGCTTTTTCATCTTTTTCAGAGTTCGAAATGAGCCGGTATTCACAAGTACCAGCACTTCTTCATTTTACGCCTTGTCGTACCGTGACTTTTTCTGGCGCACTGGCACTTCTCACAAGCTGCCATTACTCTTTTTTGCCCTCTCCATATCAGGTTCTCTGGGAGATTCATAATGGCAATATATAACTGAGCAGCGCCAGCAGTTTTGCGCCGCGCATCATAAGCCGTACGAACATAAAAACTATGTGGGGAGCATCTGGACGAGCCGACGCACACGGCATGGGACGGGTGAGGGGGGAGGGAGGATGAGAACGAGGGTGCTTCACGTCCTTTTATGTAAATTAATTAGTGAACTTTTTGTTATATATTTTTTTATATGATATGTGTAAATATATATAAAACAATAAATAATATAACTTGTAATAATAATGTCCCAAAATTATGTAAAATTGTATTTACAGACGTAGGCAAAGTTGTTGGTAACGTTCCGTTAAAGAAAGAAAAACCAACAATGGTCACTGAAATAACTTGAAACTGACAAAAGTAATATTAAATAAAAATTCACTGAAAATTAACTAATGAAAATCAGATATTGTTTTTGAATTATGGTTCAGCAGAATCATTTAAAAAAACAAACTAATGAAATTGGCCTAGACAAAAATGATGGTAACATTAACTTAATATTTTGTTGCACAACCTTTTGAGGCAATCACTGCAATCAAGTGATTTCTGTAACTCTCAATGAGACTTCTGCACCTGTCGACAGGTATGTTGGCCCACTCCTCGTGAGCAAACTGCTCCAGCTGTCTCAGGTTTGAAGGGTGCCTTCTCCAGACTGCATGTTTCAGCTCCTTCCACAGATGTTCAATAGGATTTAGATCAGGGCTCATAGAAGGCCACTTTAGAATAGTCCAATGTTTAGTTCTTAGCCATTCTTGGGTGTTTTTAGCTGTGTTTTGGGTCATTATCCTGTTTGAGGACCCATGACCTGCAACTGAGACCAAGCTTTCTGACACTGGGCAGCACATTTCGCTCCAGAATGCCTTGATAGTCTTGAGATTTCATTGCACCCTGCACAGATTCAAGACACCCTGTGCCAGATGCAACAAAGCAGCCCCATAACATAACCGAGTCTCCTCCATGTTTCACATTAGGTACAGTGTTCTTTTCTTTGGATGCTTCATTTTTGCGTCTGTGAACATAGAGCTGATGTGACTTGCCAAAAAGCTCCAGTTTTGTCTCATCTGTCCAAAGGACATTCTCCCAGAAGCTTTGTGGCTTGTCAATATGCATTTTGGAAAATTCCAGTCTCGCTTTTTTATGATTTGGTGTCCTCCTCAGTTGTCTTCCATTAAGTCCACTTTGGCTCAAACAGTGACGGATGGTGCGATCTGACACTGATGTACCTTGACCTTGGAGTTCACCTCTAATCTCTTTGGAAGTTGTTCTGGGCTCTTTGGTTACCATTCGTATTATCCGTCTCTTCAATATGTCATAAATTTTCCTCTTGCGGCCACGTCCAGGGAGGTTGGCTACAGTCCCATGGACCTTAAACTTTTGAATAATATGTGCAGCTGTAGTCACAGGAACATCAAGCTGCTTGGAGATGGTCTTATAGCCTTTACCTTTAACATGAAGGTCTATAATGTTCTTTCTAATCTCCTGAGACAACTCTCTCCTTAGCTTTCTGTGGTCCATGTTCAGTGTGGTACACACCATGACACCAAACAGCACAGTGACTACTTTTCACCCTTTAAATAGGCAGACTGACTGATTACAAGTTTGAAGATACCTGTGATGCTAATTACAGGACACACCTTAGTTTAATATGTCCCTATGGTCACATTATTTTACATCTTTTCTAGGGGTACCATCATTTTTGTCCTGGCCAGTTTCATTAGTTTGTTTTTTAAAATGATTCTGTTGAACCACAATTCAAAAACAATATCTGATTTTCATTAGTTAATTTTCAGTAAATCTTTATTTATTATTACTTTTGTCAGTTTCAAGTTATTTCAGTGACCATTGTGGGTTTTTCTCTCTTTAACGGAACGTTACCAACAACTTTGCCTACTTCTGTATAACTCAAAAACCTTCAGATTTTCTTTGGAGAGGACCTCCGAACCCGATATCTCCTAGTATCTTTTATTCACTGTAGAAATTCAGAATGTTTCTCTTTATCCTGCTGCATAATCTGTAGAAGCGTCCTCACTGGTTTAGTACTCCTAAAATCTTAATGATACCCTACTATGGGCTACAAATAACACAGGGAAGCACTTTAAGTATTCACACTAAACACACCATCTTAACCCTATAATGCTCCAGTTGGTATATTATTGCAGTATTATACTGTAGGTCTACTATAGAAGATGCATACTCCAAGTATAATAATAACAATAAAAACACAGCTGATTATGACTGACACAGTATAACAAGCTTAAAGAAATAATGAATAAATAGGGATAAGTTGCAAGAGATTGCTGATAACGGACAATACACATTCCAAAATGTGAATAAGAGAGTACTGGCACTTCCACTTCAAGAACTGGTCTTTTTGTGTCTGGAAACAACACTGACAACACGGTGAGACCGAACCAGAACAGTAAACTTGCATGTCGTAAAACTAAAACAATGAGCTGAAAGACGTTAAAAGGCTCCTAAGAGCTGAGAGAAACTGCAACGTTGTGTTGGGTTCATCAGTACGAGAGATCACTTTCACCTTACACATAGTAATTTGCCCCATTGTAAAAATAAAAATAGAGATTAGTGAAGCTTTAAAATTTACATTGCCAATTCCGTTGGTATTTTCAGAACCTTACTGTGCGAACGCCAATTTGTGAAACACTGGCAAGAGAGGTGCTATGAAGTTTGAGTTCTATGTAAATTAGGTAACAGAAGGGGCGACGTGTTGTGTTGATGTGAGTTGTATTTAAGTGATAATTAAGTCACTGAGGAGGATCAGTTCAACACCAATCATCAATAATGTGGGGAGTTGCTCCAGCATGCAAATGTATATTGAGGTCCACAGCATTAGAATAAAGCTGTATAATGTGTATGAACACTTTAATTAAATTATACATTCTCTACATCAAAAATACAGTTTTAACCTATTCATTGAGAGGCATGTGCTTGTAAGTAAGTTAAACCAAAGTCATTATGTCTGGTGGTTGTTTTTTTCTCCGGTCTTACAGTATCTGAAAGGATAAAGGCAACGATTCAAACACCCGGTCCATATGCCAGAGAAAGACTAAACTAGTGTAATTCTATAGCTGCGTGCGGAAGGAAAGGACCAAAAAACTGAAACGTTTAATTTAGGGCTGTCAAAGTCAATGCAATAATAATGCGTTAACGCAAATTTGTTTGTTCAACTAACAAGCCAAGGTAACGCCCCTAATTTCTTTAACACAATCGATCTTATGGAGGTTGTGCCGGTTTTAAAGCTAGAGTTAAGATACTGATATTGTTTTAATACCACTAATTTATTTAATGCAGTAACGCAACTTGTGATTTTTAGGTTGTAGTGGGCTCAGTCTTAAGGCTAGAGTGAAGATACTGACATCATATGAAACTAAAAATCCAAAGGAATCCATTGGTACCAACCATGTCATAGTAGCTCATCATGAAAGAAGTTAAATAGTGCTCCAAACTTGTGCAAAAGTTTGGTGAGGAAAAACTGTTGGAGCAATTTTAAAAGGGGTCCCTTGACATCTGACCTCAAGATATATGAATGAAAATGGGTTCTGTGGGTACCCACGGGTCTCCCCTTTACAGACATGCCCACTTTATGATAATCACATGCAGTTTGGGGCAAGTCATAGTCAAGTCAGCACACTGATACACTGACAGCTTTTGTTGCCTGTTGGGCTGCAGTTTGCCATGTTATGATTTGAGCATATTTGTTATGCTAAATGCAGTACTTGTGAAGGTTTCTGGACAATAATTGTCATAGTTTTGTGTTGTTAATTGATTTTCAATAATAAATATATTCATACATTTGCATAAAGCAAGCATATGTGACCTGCTCCATCATTATGAGTCACATTGACCCCGAAACACATTTTGAGTTATCTGACTGTAAAGAGGAGAGTCTCAGCTTTATGGCAATACCAATATTATATTTCTACGCCAAATATTCAATGAGATATGCTCTTTCAAAGTTCGACTGTCATGAAACATTACTTTTGAGAAAAAGGGCATTAAAGATAAGAATTAATTTTCAGCCATTTTTTGCATTGATTAAAACACATTTATTAAGACTCAAGTCTAAATGAACACAATATGTTTTGGTCAAAAGTGACACCCAACATTTCATAATGTAGCCTACACATACCTTCATGCATACATGTGCACATAGTCACGAGCACGTGATGTGCACGTGGCCACGTGCACGCGTATGACCACAAGCAGTACAGTAGTTAGGGCTAGAAGTCCATGTAGAAAAGAATCCAAAATGTATGGAATAAAATTTATAAAATATAAAAAAATATACTGTACATATGATATAATATATAGTATATATGTTTATTTCAATATAATAAGAATTATATGAAGAATACACAATTAAAAATATTAAATATGGAGCCATGTGCACACAGGTACATGCACAAACTTACAAGTCCATATCCAAACAATAAAAAACCATACTAGAAAATGGATAGCATATGAACAAATATTATGTACATATTATGTATGTACAATATTATATAAAATAATACATAATAGAAATATAGATATAATAGAAAGACTATGAAATGTGTTGCCTGTACTCATTCTGCTGGCTTCTCCTGGAGCTCACTGTATCCTTTGACAGGGTCATATGGGAGCTGATCTTCTCAAGGACATCCCGATGTTTCTCATCTACAAAATGACATAAAGTGAAAAGCATAAAGTTAAAAATCAAGTCATCTCAAAGATTTTAGGCTGGCTAAATCATGTTGAATCATTGTTGAATGAGGCCTGATCATTATCATATCAATACAGCCCTATATTCATTAACATAGCCTATTCACCATGTGATATCAGATTAATATACAACATATAATTTTACTATATGTTAAGCTATTTCTTTTGCTATTTAAAATGATATCCTCACCTTTTGTGTCTCTCACAGCAACCCTGTCTGTCCCTGTCCCTGTCTCCTAGAAATGACATTTGTATATTGTTTTCATAAAACCTGGTGTGGTGATGAGGTAACAGCTGCCTGGATTATGTTCAGATACAACGCTTCTTTCAATGAATTAAACACTTCACAACATTTCCCTTTTAATAATAATAGTTTCTAGGAGACAGGCACCTCAGAGACACACAGACACCTGAGAGACACACATGAGACAGACAGACACCTGAGAGACACACATGAGACACACAGGCACCTGAGAGACACACCTGAGACAGACAGACACCTATAGACTACACACAGTGACACACACATTATTAGCTGCTATATGCTTCTTAGCCTGCTCTATGGTGATTTAAAAGTCTTTAAAACAAACAGATAAAACAAGGGTAGTGTAGTTAAACTATCAGAACTTACCATCAGTCATTTCTTTCATCTGGTCGGGTCTTCTCTCATCTCCTCCGGAGTAGAGAGCGGCGCTGTTGTACAGTTTGCAGCTACACTGGTACTCCCGGCCGGGCGATCTCAGTCTCTTTAACACTGTCCTGATTTAATAACTATAATCAGAGACATTTCGTGCCATCATCGGCTCAGCCATGAGTGGAATATCTTCCTCCTCGCCTTCCTCCAACTCTCTTTCTCCGTCCTGATCAGCGGATTGAGAGCTAGCCTAGCCTCTAGCGTTAGCAGGGCGTCCGTCCCGGCTCGGCGCACCCGCTGTCCTCATCACCCGGTGCGGTGAAATAATCTGAATTTAAGTCGGTCCAGTTGTCGTCAGATGTAGCACCTCTAACAGGAATTTAATTTAAAAGTCAAGCGATGTTTTCCTCACGTGAATTCATCTTGTCAAGCCAGTTATCTCCTCTGTCAACCAGCTCTATTGAGCCGAGTCAATACAGCAGACTTCCGGTAAAAACTTTACGACAACGTTATGTTTAAGAGCTTCAAAACTAGACTCATCATTTGAATTTTACATCGATTCTTACTTTGTATTAAAGCTGAGACTTTATTTATTCAGAAACACATAAAAAAACAAAACAACCCAAAACACACTTTTTCATAAAAAAACGTGTTTTTACAAGAATGCGCTGCCGCGACTTACGACTCATTTTGATAGAGCGGGTCACATATTTGCCCACTCCCATGTCGATAAGAATATATCAATGCGTAAGTACATTTTGAACCGATAAAAATGTGAGATTAATTTGCGATTAAATATTTGAATTGATTTTTTTTTTTTTTAATTTTTGACCTTTATTTAACCAGGTAAAATCAATTGAGAACCAATTCTCATTTACAATGATGACCTGGCCAAGAGGCAGTAGCACAGTCCACACAAGTGACACAAACAGCACAGATACAATACAGTATGACAAACACATGAGAAAATGGCTAAAAACAGCATAGGTAAATTAATAAACACTATGTACAAAAAAAGGCGGATTACTGGATGTTCTTTGTAAAAATGGAAGAGAGAGAGAGAAGTGAGGGCTGGTCAGCCCTAGCTTCATTCTGTGGAAGTCTTACTGTAGTGTGATGTAAGTTACATTTTCTCAGAATTATTAATGTGTGCACCATGTATGACAAGTTGTCTTTCTTTTTTTTTTATCTGAGAGCCTGTGTTCGAGTAAGTGTCTCACCTAAGTATCGAGATCACTCTAAGATCTGAGATGAAAGGCTTGCTGTAAAAGCATGCCATCTTTTCCGAGCCACTGACCTCCCCGGTCATGCAATTTTTAAAAGCAAAATCATTCAAACATCACATCTACTGTTGAAATCTAGCCTGCTAGCAGGAGGATGTTCGTTCATCAAGCTCTTGCAAGTGCATTAGAAATGTCCTCTGAATATTAATGTGAACCTGGTTTTCTTGGTGTTTTCATTCAATGTGCAATTGTCCCCCTCGAGGAAATCATTGCCCGGCACCTGTGCAGAGAGAACAGATGGGGCATTGTCTTAAAATCATGTTTATCAGTCTTAGTAATACTCTGGCAAAAGTATACCGCAACTGAAACAATAGCTTCTTTAAAAAAAAAAAGATGGTGGTGCTAAGCAGAAGCAGATGCAGAGTCGTCTATTTTAATTATTGAAATATAACTTATGACAAAGTGAATAACTGAAATAGCTAAATCGATAGATTCTTCTCTTGTTCCGTCAAGCCTTTGAAGCTTCTCACTGCACCAGACTGCTACTCTTAATTCATTACACATAAATAAATCACTCCCGAGTGTCTTCATGTGTCATATCGACGTCCGGAATTCAATAGGTAGCCGATGAGATTTCATGCTCAGGTGCAGACAAATATGAGGAAAGAAAGAAAAGGGAGAGAGACTGAGAGGAACCCAAATTACAGCTATTTCTATCTGAACTGAATGTACCTCTAAAGTCCACAATTCACTACGTTTAGAGGAAGATAGATGGCACACAGACAGAGAGAGAGAGAGAGAGAGGGAGAGCGCCAGGCGGCGAGAAACTGAGCAAAAGACATGCAGAAGCCAAGACAAGTGAAGAGACAGATGGACACAGAGAAATCCACAACGCGCCCAGAGACACAAAAATTGAATCCCCTTGATGGCAAGCGAGGGGAGTCAAGTCAAGTCAATTGGAGGGAGGGAGGGAAAGAAAGCAAAAGGAGCAAGGTTGCCTATGCTCAGAATACAAGTCCAGCATGCGAATGAGACTCCCTGGTCGACAAGCGTGCGCATGTTTGTGGACATGTCGGCTTGTATGCATAACCATGAGTCTTTGCATGTGTGTGTGTCTGTGTTTGAAAGCACCAGACCCTCCAGCCCAAGGTTTCCCTTTAGAGCGGAATAAACAGTCCACGGAGAACGCCAGGCTGATTCAACTCAAGGATCCTTAGACTTGTGGAAGACACTGCTGGACACCTGATGTCCTTTACCATGGCCAACACACTCCTACTCTGAATGGTAATAACTTACTGTGTGCACATGTGTGTGTGTATGGGCACATGCACATGTGATTCAATGCAGAGACATGGGTGCATATTTTTCACCCATTCTTATTCCACCATGAGTTCCTTAATATTTCTTATTTTTGTTGCGAGCAGGGCCATTTTTAGGCATAGGCAGGCTGGGGGTGGGTAAGGGGGTGTGGGGGCAAAAGTCTGTCACAATGGCACACTGATCACACTGATATGCAAAAATAAACCCACTGAACTGCACTATACACCTGATGCTGTGGGCTGATGCTTGCTGTCATAGCATTAATTGAAACCACTCCACCAAAAAGCAATTGTCCAATCATAGCTTAGAAACCGTAACGACGCACTGTCAAGCTTTGGATTTCTCCCATAGCTTGTAAGAAGTGGACATAGTCACTGTGACGTCAAGCATTGGTTTGTGGACTGCGATTCTGAAGCCTCGAGTTTGGCATTTTGGCTGTTGCCATCTTGTTTTTTTGCGATCAGAAGTGACACGAGAGCTAAATACAATCGAAAACTGATTAAGAGTAAGACAAAAACACGGACAAATCCCAGACAAACTTTCTCATTTTACAGCTAAACAGTACACTACAAGATGTTCCTGAAAACATTTGAGGAGAGAAATAGGCATTACAGTATAAGAATATTGATTCATATTTGATCAGTGCTGCCTAGTTTAACCGTTTCATTGGAGTTTGCGAGTGATTGACAGCTGATCAGAGACGGCAAGGCTCCAGCTTGGCTCTGATTGGTTGTTTTCCTCCGGTCTGTGAAATCTTGCAGATGCTATTAGGAGCACCGGAGTCACATGTTTTCTTTTTTTCAGATTACCTGTCTCATGTACTACTGTCAGTTTTATAAAAATAAGTTGTTTTTTAATCATATTTCCTCCAACTTGCCTATACTTCAGCTTTAAATTGAGAAAGTCCCAAGGCGATCCACAAGATCAAAATTAGGGCCAGGGAATTTTTTTATGGATAGCTATTGGCCATAAATTCAGATGTTTGCTGAAGTTAAGGACAGCTGTAAAAAAAAAAAGCCCAATTACGCCCTGTTAGAGACTGACACTCTAAGTGAGTGAACAAGCTACAAAATATAGAAACAGAGGCGAGCAGTTCAATTATTACAAGACGGCGAACAGGTGAACCACACCACCACAGTGCTGCTGTTGGTTAAAAACTTTAATATAATAATGCTCGGGCTGGAGAGAGTCTGTCTAAAGACCTTCCTATTATAGGACATTATCCAACATATTACAGAAAACCATCAAAGCGGAGCTCCTCTGCTGTATCTAAATTGCTACACCATTTTGTGCCCTGGCCATCATAAAACGTGGCCAGGACACCAGTACATCTGATACTGATAATACCTGCAGGCCAATACAGAAAGTCATGATGAAAAGGAAATTAGACTGGCTGGGATGTTGAGGAGTCAAAGACACTATATATGAAATATCAGCCGGTTCGCATGAAAAGGCGTATAAATGCCACGGTAATGCGCATTTAGCATGCAATAAGTACGCCTTTCTTGATTTTTGCGTGTCTTTTGTACGCCAAGTATCCTGTACTGACTGCAATGTAAACGCATCCGCATATAAATACTACGGTAAGAGTGACGTAGTATAAAAAGCGAGGAAGACACTTATGGCGGGCGTTTGGGGAGGTGCATAGGTCCAACAAACACCGGACTTTCAACCAGGAGACCTGTGTTTGAGACTTGTTGTTGTTTTGTTTTGTAAGTTGCGTTTTTTTGTTGACGTTCCCGTAGATATTTTACTTAGTATTTTAAGCCCAATCATGACGTTTTCCGTAACCCTAAGTTAGTGGTTTTCTTGCCTGAACCTAACTGCGGACGTGTGCGTGATGTACAAATGACACGGAAAAAGCGGCATGCAAATGACACCAGAAACGCTAAAATACGTACTCATGACACACGGAATACCCGTGTAATGCCGTGGTATTTTTACGCCTTCCCTTGAGACCGGATTGGAAATATAGAGCATATAAAATCCCAGGTGTCTTATGTTCTATCCCAAAGATGATCTAAATAAGACTTAACAGTGACAATAGTGTGCATGTAAATGTACTAACTGACAGATAATGTGCTGATGATGAGACACCGACACACTCTCTCACACAGAGACCATCTTTTCCCCCAGTTTTTTTGTCTCCATTGTTTTTGTTTTGAGAGACACAAAAGAGCTTTGCCGTGAATAATTCATGAAACAGACGTGAAATAGCTTGTACATCAACGGTGGGAATGGTTCTCTGTGAACCCGTTCTGTCCAGCCATTGTTTTTTTTTGTTGTTTTTACACCTCTTCTTCTGCTCCCACAGCACCTGTTTGTAAATCCAGAGCCTTGAGGCACTCTATCTACACACAGGAGACCAATTACAACAACATCAGGATGTGTGACCCTTAAAAAATTACTATAACCAAGCAGGGGGCGGCTGGAAGTTTCAGACAAAGACATTGCACGGCTGCAAAAAAATTGTTTTTGTCTCTCGCAATAGGTAAGCAGAGTTTCACTACTGCATACAGCTGTGAAATCTCTCGCCAAGACTGTCATGTATGCACTCTTTCGCCGTCTTTCCTCTGTTTAGTTGTTACTCCTTCTCTCATCTCCCCCTCCTTCCTTCCCTCCCTGGAGGCCATGGTAGGAGTAGTTAAATAATGCACCCTACCATCCACAGTTTCAGGGTCAGTTATTTTTATGTTCCATTAACAATCCCTCAACTAGGGGAGGTGTAATCAGACAGCAGAATCTTACTTAACCAAGAGGCACCAATCTCTCACTGATGAAAATGGAAGGAGGTCTCAGCGGCAGCAGTGGGACAGGACAGCACTTTGAAGTGAGGCATTTGAAAAGAAGGTGCCAGCGATTGATTTCACGCAAACAGGTCTGGGAACTTCAAAAGGCTAAAGAAGGTTTTCCTTGGCTTTGAATTTACCACTCACCCTCAAAAACCAGAGAGATAAGACGAGGTTCAAGGAAGGACAGTATATAGCAGGGCCGAATGCGAGTCTTCAGATGGTCAGGTGGCATTTACTAAGACAGGAAACTGGACAGAACAATAATGGACGGTTGCAATTAGGAATGTCACAATACCAGAAATCTAGTAGTTGTTACCAGTGAAATTACATGATTGTCGATACCAATATGATTCCACAGAAAAAAAATAAAAATAAAATAAATCCCATGTACTTCAACATACATGCCTTTATTACCGTTTGCATTCAGTTTTTTGTTAGGAAGTTAAACAGGTCATTATTCCCCTCTCTATTATCTAATATATATTGCTTTGAAAATATCTCCGTCATACAACTGCATTTCATAAAGATCTTTGCCAAAAACTACATTTTACAAAATTACCTTCAAACACATCATGATAACGTTAGAATTTACCTTTGCCCAACATGCATTTATCTATTATTTATCCGCATCATAATGTAAATCAATGCCACCTCACGTGACAACGGTTCATATGATCTTACAAAAAGTTATTCCTAATTTTTTGTTCGTTTTCCTACGAATGTCCAGCAACACGTGTCAATTTCTGAAAGTTACATGCTTTTCAAAATAAACTTCCATCTTCACAGGAAACAACTTCCTTAGGTTTAAACAAGAAAACTACAGAGTTAGGTTTAGGAAAAGATCGACTTGTTTAGGATTAGGCAACATAACTACTTAGTTAGGTTTGAGCAAAAAAAAACGACTTAGGCTTAGGAAAAGATCATGGTTTGGCTTAAAATAACTCCAGAAGTGGCGTAACTGAAGAACATAAGATACGTGACAAATAAGTCAACGTTAACTTCTGGTTTCACACGGGGAACAAACGCCGGTCTCCTGGGTGAAAGTCTAGTGTATATATTTTCTGGTTCACGATTACGTGGATTACACACAAATTTAATTTGTAGTATATTTACAAATTACAGTGCATTACTTTTCGTACGAAAAGTATATTAGAACAACCTGCCCATGTTGTAATCTGCAGGACAAGAGCTAGTTAACTTTAGCTGTTAGCAGCAAGCAGCACAGTCCTGCACAGAGCTAACAGCTATCATTAATCTTGTCCTGCAGATTTCAACACCAAAGTGTTGTTCGCAGTGTGTCATTTTAATGGAAAAATAGGGTGCATCCCCTCGAAGCGTTGAGAGTGAGTTTAGTGCGTCCAAAACACATTTAAACGTCCCTGGGACGATGGGACAGCGTTAGTCTTGAGACCTGACAGTACATACAGTACTGTAGAAAAACAAGTACCTCACGTTTCCAGAATTTTGGCATTGACTTGGTACTGAAATATCGGTTCCCGTGAAATCCCTAGTCGCAAATTTGGAGACATTTGAGAACCAATAAAGGGAAACTAAAAGTAATAATTCTTCAATTCCAACACTACAATCTCAGATGTGCTACATTTGACGTAAGAACAAACCAAAATGTTTATGTACAAAACACAAATATACACAGAATCAGACACACCAGCCCATTCTCATTCCCAGGGCGTCAAATACCGAGGCTTTGTCACGCCGTCGGCGTTCGGTACCGCTGCAAAAAGCACCCTTTAGCGCCGGTATGAAACGCACCGGGCGTTCCACTAACAACAATCTAAACCCATCCGCGGCAACAGTAAAGGCTCAGAGAAAGTGCGCCGGTAGTGTAGTGACGTAGTTGAAAGAGCAAAAAGACACACACGAGGCGGGTAGAAGTTGTGGTGGATGAGTCCAACAAGCACAAGGCTGTCATCCAGGAGACAGCTGTTTGTGTCCCGTTTGTCACGTTACAATCAGCTGTTTGTTCGTTCAACATTCAGTATCATTTCCACTTTACAAACGTAGTAGTTTTACGCCCCTAAACTAACTCCAGTGTTTTTTTTGCCTAATCCTAAAGTGACGCCAATGGGTATCTAGAAACTACAAAATAAAGTGACGCCAAGGGGTGTGACAAAGCTGCGGTATGTGATGAGTTGAGATGAGAGCATGTTGGACACACACTGGTCTCACGCACACACTCAGAGGCTGTACTGCAACCCATTTCTTTAAGCCACAGATTTTCCCTGTTAGGTCCTGACTTTCCAGCTGCCCCAAACAGCTTTCACTCCTGTGACAAGCCTGTCAATTAATCCAGCCAAAATGCAGTCAAAGAAAAAAGTGGCCCATATCACCCAGGCCCCTGGAAGCTTGGATTATAACATAAACCGGGGGATTTTACCCTTCCTTGTGATGGATTTCTTGCCAGCTCCACAGCCTGCCTTTTGACAGCTAATTATTTCATTAAACATCTTTCGATGGCTCTTTTCGTTTATCTTTCAATGACTTTAGCTGCTTTAAATCCCACTGACGCACAGACTCCTCTGTTTTCAGGCAGCCTGAGTGTAGAACGTTGTCAGAATATATTGGTCTTGTTTGATGGGACTTTAGTTAAGGTTTAATCAGTCATCTAGCATTGATTTAGCCTTTTTGCTTTGGGGGGTGAGGGGGTACTGTTTGTGTTTGCATTCACAGGGGGTGGTGGAAAAAGGAAACCTCTCTCATATCTCTCTGTGACACCATCTTTGATGGTGTCAACACAGTCCTAAGGCGCTCCCATACACACTGCGTTGCCATTGATTGTAAATGTTCCCATGCAAGTCTTCTAATCTTTGCCTTGACACGGGCCGATTCAAGCTTTTCATAACCGCTGGTGTGAGGTACGGTTGTCACTGCTTGTCTGTCAAGAATGCGAAATGACGCTCTTGACTGTGCACACATAATAAAAATCCTCTCGCGTTCAGACACATTGTGTCGAACTCTAAAGATTGTGCCAATTGCACTAGAGCTGAAATGTGTCTGGTGTTGGAGGTTTCAGGAATGTAATCAAACAAAATCATGCGTCGTTACTACTGAAAAGAATATAAGAAGAGAACCAAATGAATCAGCTTTTCATAATGAGCTCATTTATTAGATTCAGAAGGTTATGTGTAAATAACATTTCATGAATTGGGACTGAATTACCGTTGCAATTATTGAAATCCTTTTCATTTATAAACAGACTCTTAACCTCATAATAAAATTAGAACAAATTGTAACAGAAAGCTAAAAAATAATGGAGAGGAGACAGTTACTGGCCAATTAGTATTCCACTGTTGTCAACCGACCAATCAGGCCGAGTCTAGCTCAAGTTCTACTTTCTGCATAGTCGCAGGGGTCTGTGTGGCGTGAATGGCTTTGGTCACATCTTCTGACCGCACACACCACCTTCACATTCAATAGCATTGCAAATTTCCTCGCTGAGGGACTGATAAGGGATTATTTGATCTTATCTTAACATGATTCAAATTGAAATGTGTTTCTGATAGGGCTGTCAAAGTTAATGCGATAATAAACTCGTAAACGCAAATTTGTTTTAACTCCACAAATTTCTTTAACGCATTAACGGAACCACGCTTTGACGAGGAAAAACTGGCATGGTCATTTTTGAAGGGGTCCCTTGACCTCTGACATTAAGATATGTTAATGAAATTGGGTTCTATGGGTAACCACGAGTTTCCCCTTAACAGACATGTCCACTTAATGATAGCACTTGCAGTTTTTGGCAAGTCATAGTCAAGTCAGCACACTGACACACTGACAGCTGTTGTTGCCTGTTGGGCTTGAGTTTGCCATGTTATGATTTGAGCATATTTTGTATGATAAATGCAGTACCTGTGGGGGTTTCTGGACAATATTGTCATTGTTATGTGTTACATGTATATAAATATACATACATTCACATAAAGCAAGCATATTTTTTCACTCCCTGGTTGAAGTTCAAAGCCAACGTTTTGCTTATATTGATGTCTGTGCATGGCAACTATGGCATGATCAAAGTTGAGGAAAGATCGTGGTTATGGTTAAAAAAAGCGAACACCATTTGCTGGTCTGTGATGGAATGCAAACTCCAGTCTCATGCATGAACTACATACTCATCCACCACCCCGACCTGTTACTTTTTAACCAAAAAGGTCTAGTTGCACTGAGCTATTGCATAAGACATTTTGGAAACTTGAAATGTTTTTCTTCCAACTAAATGCAATATTCTGGCAGATTTCTTCAATCAGTTTGCAATTTCAACAGCATTTCACACTGACGTTTGAAAGAAAGGATGAATAGCTACACTGCAGCAACAGTTGCTAGTAAGTCACCAAAGCTTGTAGGTTGTGCTGTATTTCACCCACAACTAAGCAATCTAGCACAACTTATTAACAACAAATGTGAAATCCGGATGATTGATGGCTTCCACGGGGACAGAGTTTACTTCAGGGTCCTGACATTTCAGCTCTAAACAAGGTATCATGCACTCGCAGACTTTCACTCACATACACACACATACACACATCTCGCTTTCAAACTGCTTTGATTGCCTCTCTCCCACTAGTCTATTTGACTGGCCATCACTGTCTCTGGCTCTATGTGTTGCATGTTTCTTTACAGAAGTGAGTGTCTCTTTTGCTTCATGTCTGGTTTCCCACTGGACCCTCTCTGCACTCCAATTAGGTTTGTCACTCAACTACTGTGGATGGGATTAAGGGAAAGACAGAGCGAGAGGGAGGGAGGGAAGGAGGGATGGGGAGAGATAGAGAGGGAGAGATAGGGAGTTAGAGAGAGCGAGGTGGGTTGGAGCAGCTTTTAAAAATATAGGGAGAAAACAAGATCGTGCGTCAGGGCAATAGAGAAGGAGAATGAGAGCAAAGGGAAAAGGGAGAGGGAAAATAATAGTGAGTGCAAGCAAGGGGCTACGAGTGAACAGCTGGATTTGGCCTGGAGGACTTCTGAATAATGTGGTGCCATTAAAGCAGGATTCATAAACTCACTGTCCTCCCTTCTCCTCCCTCACCTCGCTGCCTATTTTTCCTGTTTTATCCTTTTACTTTAATATTCCCAGAACATGCATACCGGATGCTCTTGCATATTCTCGACAGCAGGATTTACGGCAAGACAAACCACATATGGACAATAAGCTGCAACCGTGCCTTTTACCCCAGCTATTGTATCTGCTAGTGCATAGTAAAAATGACAAAGCGGTAAACGTTTCCTACAAAGATGCATGGACTTGTTGCCTCTAGGCAGCCCTACATACTGTAATATTGTATAAATATTTGATAGTTCAGATGTTGAGTGTATATTATGTTGATGGTGTTGTTGTTGCTGAGGCAAGGGAGCAATGGAAAAACAGCAGGAGGAGGGAGAACACACCGGCAGCTGTTAGACTGTTAGTCAGAGTGCCGGCTGCTGACCTCGCGCTCAACTTTGACCTGGTCACAATGCACAGATGCTCACCTCAGTAGAAAAATGACATATGTCAAAATATGAATGCATTAAACAGTAGGTAAGAAAAGTAAAAAAAAAAGCACAGCAAAAGCCATAGCAGCCATGAGCCAACTGACATCGAGGACAGGCGTAGTACAAGGTGAAATTACTTATTTGTAGCTCTTTTCCTATCTTGCTTTTTCTACATTCAAGAAATCAGAGCAGTGCTATTCAAAAGAGAGTTAATAGGTTCTAAGATGGAATGTTTTGCGTGGCATTTTAATTTATAAACAAGTAAGGCCACACGCTGATAAGCAACAAGACTAAAAGTCTACAGCCCACTCTGTGAGGTTGTACTTACAGACACCGCAGTACTTTGAGCTAAATACTACCATCAGCATGCTAACATGCTCACAATGTCCATACCAACATGTTGATGTTTATAACATAATGTTTACAAGAGGTGGAAAGAGTACCAGGATATCGTGCTCAAGTACAAAGCAGTGTTACTTTAAAGAATTTTTACTCAAGTAACAATAGTGTTTGACCGCAGTGGAAATGTTGTTTTTGAAAGGCTAAAAGCCAACAAATAAGGATTGAAGCAGAATATTTAGTTTGATTTTGCTACTTTGTAGCAAAAAATATATATATCTTTTTAAATAGTTTTGTATACAAAGTAAAAGTACTTGTGTAAAAATGCACTTAGATAAAAGTAAATAGGTGGTTAAAATGTAAAATGTACATTTTAAAAGGGAAAGGGTGTGTGGTTGGGGCATATGATACTACTGTTAAAGAACATCTTTAGAAAATAAATTGCATTAAATGTCAACTTATACACAAGTGGAACATTCTATTAAATTACATTTCTATAGAGGGGCAGCAGGTGCATGCAACTGTTCATCAATTATAAATATACAACTGCCTTCCTCAGTGTCGCCTCACTAGAATTAACCATATATATAGTATCTCTTTCAAAGTGTCGGCTGAGTACATAGTGTCACCTCTCTGGAGCTCTGCCCTCCTGCGGCCGCACCAGCAGCTTCTTCTCTGGAACAGGTGCTGATTTATTTCCTTTCATTCTCACACAGTTTACTAGGACTGATTCATGTGACTTTTGTTTTTACTCTGTAACAGATGTGACTTGAAATGAAGCAAAGTACAATACTTGATGAGAGTAAATGTAATTTGTTACTTCCACACCTGATGTTTATTGTGTTCAATATCTTAGTTTAGCATGTTAGAATGCTAACATTAGCTAAGTAGCAGTAAATACAAAGTACAGCTGAGGCTGATGGGAATGTCCTTTTGCAGGTATTTGGTCACCAACCAAATAATTGGATATACTGCAATTTTTACTTGGTGAGGGTGCTCTGTGAAAAGTCATAGGATCAAAGTTATTACTGTTTATCCTCTGGAGGCCGTGAACTACTTAAACACAATTTTCACAAAAATCTATCCAATGGTTAAAATGTTTCAATTAGTCCTGTCAAAGTTAATGCAATAATAATGTGTTGATGCAAAAAAAATTTAACGCCACTAATGTCTCTAACGCATTAATGCACCTTGTGATTTTTAGGTTGTAGCGGGCACAGTTTTAAAGCTACAGTGAAGATACAGGCATCATATGAAACTGGGAATCATCATATGAAACTAAGGAATCCATTGGAACCAATCATGTCGTACTAGCTTGTCGCGAAGGATGCTAAATAACGCTCCAAACTTACGCTAAATGTTGGCAAGGAAAAACTGGCATTGCCATTTTCAAAGTGGTCCCTTGACCTCTGACCTCAAGATATGTGAATGCAAATGGGTTCTATGGATACCCACGAGTCTCTCCTTGAAAGACATGCCCACTTTATGATAATCACATGCAGTTTGGGGCAAGTCATAGTCAAGTCAGCACACTGACATATTTTCACATTCTCATGTTGATAAGAGTACTAAATATCCCTTTAAGGTACATTTTGAATGGATACAAAACTGTGATTAATTTGCAATTAATCGCGATTAAGTATGGACAATCATGTGATTATTCGCGATTAAGATTGTAATTGATTGACAGCCCTAGTTTCAATAAAAAACAAAAATGTTAACCTCATGTTGGCGCTGGAAGAAAAGTCAGGGAATCACTAAAGACATTCAAATTTATCCTCTAGAAACCATGACTATCTACAATAAATAGAATTTTGTCAAGTTATTTCACACTGACGCACAGATGTTTACCTCTCAGTGGTGCTAGAGGAAAAGTCAAGGGAACATGAGTACAATGAGTACTATTCATACTCTGGAAACTATGATTTTTTTGTACAAAATTCCACGGCAACCCTTCCGGTTGTCGTTGAGATATTTCAGTCTGGACCAAAGTAGTTTGAACAACCAACTGACCAACATCACAATCCTTAGAGAAATGCCGCGAGCATGGCTAAAAAGAAAAGAAAAGAAAGTGAGATAGAGGAAACACGAGAAAAAAAAAGTTAATCCCACAGAACAACATGAGCCCTGAGAAAGTGTTTTTTTCCCATATACTTCTTATTTCCACTTGCCCAGACAGCTCTACCTTAAATTAAGGGAGAGTTCAACAAGGCAAGGCTGTGCAATAATTTGAAACTTTAAGAAATATTGAGGCATGACCCATTTACTGCGAGGAGGCGGTCTGCAGTGGTGACTTCAAACAATGTTGTATTTTTTATATGAGTTTGCTCCGTGGTCTGCTTCATTGCCCGCAACCTGTTTCTGGGACAATGATTTACAAATCTCCCCTGAGAGAGACCACGAGGACTAGACTAAACAGACTTTTGTAATATTTGATCTTGAAACGCTTGATATGGAGGTGAACAGGCAGCAGTTTGCTTTCGCTGTTTGAAATGTTTCAATCACTGGTTTGTGATTTTAAAGAGAAACATCAAATAAACAAAAGAAAAATGAGAATAACAAGCATTCTTATCATTTTTTTAACCTTTGGGGTTTGATATTACATGCATGTTTCAATGTGGCAAGGTGCTGATCGGGATATGATGCGATCAAGAAAGCCCCTGTCAGATAGACAGTACATCTGTAGAGAAGGCGAGAGGTTTTTTGTTTTTTTTCAGATCTGGTGAAAAGAGTGATGAACAATTATCAAAAGGGACAACAAAAAAAACATTTATGCTCTGAACACAACTACTGTATATTCTTTATAGACAAAGTCAGGGTGACTCGCTGCTGTACTATTGGGTGGTTAACTACCTAACAATACATAAAACTGCTCCAAGCTCTGCTCAAAGCAACATTGTAGAGAGTTGCAGCCCATGAGAATTAAAGGCTAATGTAATTCAATGAAGGCTGATGTAATTTAACAAAGGCACAACACTCTCTCAAGGCCACAAATAGAACTCTTTTTTATTTAATTACTGATCTCTAACAACATTTATTTCTTTGATTTCGTGGAATCCAAGTCACATTACAGATGATTACCATGTTAGATGTCAGTAAAAACACAAACATGTGAGCTTTATACGACACTGGGGTTGTTGTAGGAGGTTAGTCTGGGACGGCTCTGCACAGTGTGTGCTGGTCTGATGTGTAATTTGGTGGAGGCCCTGAATAATACAGTATTTATTATAATTCCAGGGAAGTTGTATTTAGCATCAGGTAATTAAAAAAACAAAGTCAAAAAGCAGACAGCACAAGTGCATGATATGGTAAATAAATATATCAAAATAAAAAAAGAAGCTGCAGGATTCAACGTTAATTTATTTTTCCAGAAATCTACTTGCCAAAGTAAATGTTTACTTGCCCCAATACAATTGGTTTTATTTATTAGCGGTTATCAAATAACAACAAAGACTAAAATTAATTGTCATGTTTAATCTTTAAGTAAGTAAATCGGGAGTTTCGCCCACATCCGCCAATGCCACGCAACTAAACTCCTGTTTCCAGGATAGAAAACACTCATAAACTTTATCTGTCCCCATTTTCTCGCGTGTTCCCTTATAGGTACCAAATATTATAGAAGGAAAGAGACGAAACTCTGGAAACGCTTTTTTGACAACAGCCGCTAGATGGCGCTGCACTAGCGCTGCCGGCATTTTGGACTGAAACACCCATTAAGTCTGTGGCCATGGATGTATAAAGAGAGTCAGTCAATCCGGGGATATTTTTTTTTTAGGTAAATCAACTTCCCAGTATGAACACTTAAATAGCCCCCATTTAAATCATTATATCCTGAAAATTGTAATATTCAGTGATAGCCAAATCCATTCATTTTACTCGGCATAATAAACGTTCATCAGACCCATAGGACTGCGCCGCCCTGCACGCCCATATGACATATCCTGTTCTGCCAGCTTCCAGCTAGCTGTATGCGGCTGTAATAATGGTTATATTGGCTGTAATTCATCACTTTTATGATCTTATAATACACCCATGGGCTGTATGCTGTAAGTCTGTACTGTAGTGGATGTATTAACGTCTGTTAAACAACCATCGATCGGCCAGTAGCTAGTAGTGCTAGGAGCATGAAATAATCAGAATTTAACGTAGTATTAGCAATGAATTTTCATTGACTGAAGGCTATTTACTAATACATTCATGGTCTATGGTCTATTGTTCATCGATTCTGGAGATCCTTGACATGAAAAAGTTAGAGATCGCTCTCAAAATCTGTGTGCTGGATTTTTCTAACTTCCATTTATGTCCATCGCTCACTTTATGCTCCTCTGGGAAGAGGCCAGGCAAAAAGTTTAATAAATAAATAAGTAAGTAAGTATAATAGTTATAATAGTTTGCATATTTATAATATTTGTATTGTTCAACACAGGCAATTTCAGGAAAGACATTAAATGTATGACAATAGAATAGAAATAATTTAGTTTTAGTTTGTACGGCACTTTGTAGGCGGACGTTTTACTGGCATCCGATAGTCACTTTCAGTCCAAAATGACAGAAGAGTAACTTTGCTACTGGGTGCTGATGATGCAATGGGACGACCACTTTCACTTCATATCAATATACGTTCTTTGTCAGTACTACTCATGTGCAACTCTCAACAAAGATGAGAAGAATGTGAGATGGTGCACTCCTTACTTCCATCATCAGCTTTGGAAAAAACAATTGTTTAATTTTTTTTTTTTTATCACTTGTCTTTTGGGCAAATGAGTTACTTGATTTACTTGCCCAACGTGGCATTTTACTTGCCGGGCAAGCGGCCAATCCCTCAGCCCTGAGCTGTATCATGTCAAGTGAGCATTAATAATAATTGAGGATCATAACTGACTGGCAAATCAGGTCTGAATTGGGCTATTAAGCTATTAACATTTATAATAACTATTTGTCACAGTAATTTAATAAAGACCTTCTTTGACTGTAGATAACAAAAAAGTCACACTAAATTGAAAAGCCTGCTTAACCCTATTTAACAAATGAAAGAAGGTGGATAGAATAAGATTGGGTGGGTTTATGCCCTACCTGTTCCCCTTTTTACTCTTTGGCTTCATCTCAACCGTTCTTCAAAAGCCTCCCCCCCCCCTCCCCCTCTTCTCCACTGGAGGGTTTAGGTGTATTTGAGAGCATATGTTCAGGTTCAGTACATATTTCTTTATCCAGGTTGCAATGCTGTAACCAGAGTGATTGCCTGCTTGAGAGATAGGCTGCCCCACTTTGAAGTGTATAAGGTACTCTGTATGCGCAGGTGAAACTGTAAATGTGCTTATCTTGTGGCAGTGTGTGTGTGTGTGTGTGTGTGTGTGTGTGTGCGTGTCTTCTTTGTGTTTGTGGGTGCAGTTCAACAGATAAGGGGTATCCTGAATAGGTTGAGTAATAGCATTAGGTTGTGAACAAATTCATGTGAGAGCAGCGTGTGTGTGTGTGTGTGTGTGTGTGTGTGTGTGTGTGTGTGTGTGTGTGTACGTGTGTCTTCCTGCGTTCAGGAAGTCTCTCGTACAAAGAAGTTCTATACAAGGAGTTCACAGCAAGGGACGAAGAAGTACAGAGATGTGTGAGTGTGTGTGTGTGAGATGAAGAGAGAGAGAGAGAGAAAGAAAAGGAAAGAGGGGACTACTCAGTGTGAAAAACAACCTTGGCTGAAGCAGCATGAAGCTTTTAAACCACTCAGAATTCTATATCACGCCACCAAAGTATCCAAGGACAATCATGAATACCCTCCACCACCAAACACACACACACACACACACCTTCCGCAGGATCCTGAAGCTTTGGAGTACCTCCTCCCAACCAAACTAAACCAATCACTCCATTTGACACGTGGCCTTTTCACCTCGTTTAGCGCCACGACCCGATGTGACAACCTTCGCGCGATCCAAAAAATCTACTCAAACATCAAGCCTCGCTAATGTGATAATCAATGGAGGGAGGGTCAAAGTGCTCGAGCCGATAAACAAAAAAGGCCTCGCAGAGCAACAAGGTTCGATCAAGTGGGGCCTCGTTTGAGACCTTGAGCGAGCGTGTGTGTGTGTGTGTGTGTGTGTGTGTGTGTGTGTGTGTGTGTGTGTGGGGGGGGAAGAGTGGGAAAGAAGAGTGTAGGGAAGAAAAGAAAAGAGGCTACGTGTGAGGAGGTGAGGCAGGGGTGTGGGAGGAGCAGAAGGGGGGAGACACAAGGCTAGATGAGAGGGGAGCGAAGGGCCCGGCGGACAATCTCTTAAGAGAATATGATGTGATTTATGGAGTCCATTACACTGAAGGACAAACAAATGGGGGTTATTAGCGGCGAATCAACAGACGTGCACGCGCATGCACACACACACACACACATTGTCCACACATATACAGTATATAGGCTGAATGTTGGGGGGGGCACAGTAAATGCTGTCCAAAATCTATGGGTGATGAATTAGGAACGAGGATGGAGCACGGGAAACTAAAAGCCCACCGCTTTTAGCAGCTCCGTGCCACTTTTCAGTGTAATTACAACACGTTTGATTTGTAAATAGCTCCGTTAGTGTGGCGCTGTGTTACAAATTAAGTGCGGGCAACAAGTGGGCATGCAGAAGCCGTAATTTGTGCAATTTTAAGTCGAGGCTGCAGCCGAAGCATCGCGCGAGTAGTGTGATTTGACAGCACCTGTGCGCGAGTAGTGCGTGAATGTGCAGGTGTGTTTGCGGAGGGAAGTTAATAGTGTCGACGTTTTGGGTACAGAGGTGCATCATGGTGGAGAACTGACAAGAACTGACAGTGAAGGGGGAAAACAGACAGAGGAAGAAAAGAAACGGGGGAGGACAGAATAGAGGCATACATACAAAATAGGAGGAAAGACAGAGGCGGACATACAAAGCAAAGAGAGAGGATGGGGGAGAGAAAGAGAGAGAGACAGAAAGAGAGAGAACAAGAGGTGCCAGTTTGCAGATGAGAGGCTTGGAAGCCAGAAGGCAATTTAAACAGGCTTGGCTCCCTCTCAGGCATGACAGACTGCTCATTCCCCATCCTCTCTCTCTCTCACACACACACACTGATACAGAGTCACTCATGCATGCTGGCATACAAAACTACTAAGAAAAGTTAAACAACCAGAAACACTCAAGAAGCACAAGTGTGCAGGCAGTTGTCACAAAAAAAAAGTACAAAAATGTGCAGATGCATATGCAAAACGCTCGAGCTTTATGGAAGTGTGAACCATACAGCCACACAAATCCTTTCAATCCCCAAAACTCTGCATATATAGCAAAACGCGTGTGCTCAAGCAAAGAAAAACACACACGTATTCGGCGCTCTCGCATAAACACGATACATGTGCATCACCTCAATCATTATCATTTCACTGCTTGAAACTGGGAATTGATTGAATCAGCTATTGTGCGATGGCAGACATACTAATGGTTATTAAAAAAATCTACATTCAATACACTCACACTATCTCAATTTGGGCAGCTTGCCCCGTGTTGCAGCCCCCGCGGATAATAACAGGAATTTTAGGCTAACTCTACAGCTGCATTGTCTTCTCTGGCAGACAGAAATGAAAGAGATGGAATCTAACCTGTCCCCGTAGCAGAGCAGTTACTCCAGTCAACTTTTGACTTTGATTGACCAAAGACTCCCTTTCATTCGCTTCACTCGTATTCCGAGCACAGCGCACCTTGCTCCTTTTCGTTCTCTTTTCTCACACCTGACTTCAATGTTATCGAGGTGGATTAATTTTCTCTGAAAATCAATTTCTTTTGTCTGTCTGATGCTGTTGGTCTGTCTGTCAGTCTGTCTCCTGCTCATCCTCTCTTAGCTTGGATGTAATTAAAATGCTCACTTACTATATTTGTCTATGTTCACACACACATTTATTGAACTCCAAAATTTAAATAGGGTGCTACAGCAATGAATCCTAAAACCTGGAAATGAGTTAGAATTTAAGGAAGTCTAAGGGTTTTTTGAATGGGTTTTTAGTAGGGCTGTCAAAGTTAACGCAATAAAGCAAATTTGTTTTAACGTCACTAATTTCTTTAACGCATTAACGTAATTGATATTTCTGAGGTTGTAGTGGGCTAAGTTGTAAAGCTATAGTGAAAATACTGTAGTGGCATCAAGAAATCCATTGGTACTATCAATGTCATACTAGCTTGTTGGGAAAGAGGCTATATAACGCTCCAACTTTACGCTAAATTTAGGTGAGAAAAAACTGGCATGGCCATTTTCAAGCATTTTTTTTATGCTAAATATAACCTGTGAAGGTTTCTGGACAATATTTGTCATTATTTTGTGTTGTTAATTGATTTCCAATAATATATATATACATACATTGGCATAAAGCAAGCATATTGTAGTATCAAATACTTGACAAATCTCCCTTTAAGTTACATTTTGAACAGACAAAAAATGTGTGATTAATTTGAGATTAACTTTGGACAATCATGCGATTGATCGCGATCACACATTTTGTTTTGTGATATAAAATAAATCAATAAATATCCCACTTGTGAATTTTGAAGCCTTTATGTGTCTTAAAAAAGGCGGTTGCTAACAAGTGGCTAAATGAGACTACTTAACGTCATTACGCTGACTCGTCTGCCTTTAAAGCCTCGTTGTGTATACTCACGTACATGCGACCATGGTGTAGTTGGTTTCTAGTCTAACGTTAGCTTTTTACTTCTGGTGATTGTGTTTACGCTTCAAAAATCATAGAAGTGGTATTCCTTTGTGAAAATTATCTTACAGAACAAAACGTGTAAGTATTATAAACGTGTTTGCCACAGACCTTATTTTCTGCAATAATCCAAAAACCAATGGAAAAATCCCATTGGCTTTTTTTCGAGGGAACCAGGGTGATGCTAACTTCCTGGTTGGCCTACAAAAATACGTCATCCCTGGAGCACTCTATAGGGAAATACTTCAACACCGTTCAATGTAGAAACTTAATTCCAACTTCAAAATGTTCAGTTCATTATTGGAATAACTTTTAGTGTCCGCATCTTTCACACGTCGCAAAATAGTTCAGACTTTGCTGCAAATTTTTGTTGCGAAGCTGTATTTTCAAAATAAAAGCTCTAGAAAGTAACAAAATCTTACAGGTGTATAATGGATTTTCAAAATAAAAGATCCAAAAGGTAACAAGCTTACAGCAGGCTTCATAAGCACTGAAGACTTTTTTTTTTTTACACACACAAACAACTTAACTCCTTCTAGTACATAGCAGTGCTTATATGGCTTATATCTCAGAGGATGCTTTACCCCTATTCTCTACACACTTAAGCTCAAGGTGTTACAGTATAACAGTCATTTCACAACCTTTCATTGCTTACACTATATGTGCCTCCTTTGTCCCTTTCCTATTTTTCCAGCTCTTCATTATCTTTCAGATGCTCCTTCATACAAAGTTAGCAAGTAATGCTATTCAGCTACCAGCTGTACATGAAGCAATACACTACAGCTTCCAGCTTTTCAAGTAATGCAGTTGAGCTTTCAGCAGCCTTGTACTTACACCTGTGATTTTCTGCTCAGAAAAGGAACATATAGTCATCGTCAATGTGATTATGAAAAGAAAGCAGTGGAACTATGAGTTTGGCCTTGATTTGAGTGGATTTAGTAGTACTTACTGTAATTAACATATTCACAGTAACCTTTTTTTGTTTTGGTCATTCTGTATTCATTCTATTAAAGCAGCAGTATGTAAGATATGATTAAAAAGGTTATTTTTATAAAACGGTCACTATATCCTGACAGTAGTGCAGGTAATCTGAAAAAAAACCTCATGTGCCTCTGTATCCTCCGTTGTCCTCCTAATGGCATCTGCAAGATCTCACAGACCGGAGGAAAACAACCAATTAGAGCCGAGCTGGAGCCTTGCCATCTCTGAGCAGCTGTCAGTCACTCCCGAACTCCGATCAAACGGTCAAACTAGGCAGCGCTGATCAAATATGAATCAATATTATGTTTCTATAATGCCTATTTCTCGCCACAAATGTTTTTAGAAACATCTTGTAGTGTACTGTTTAGCTGTAAAATGAGAAAGTTTGTGAGTCGGCAGCCATGTTGGGATCAGTTGAGGAAATGCCAAGCACCGCCCACCAGCCGGAGCAAACTTTATCATTTTACAGCTAAACAGTACACTATAAGATGTTTATGAAAACATTATATGTGAAAAATAGGCATTACAGTAACAGAATATTGTTTCATGTTTGATCAGCGCTACCTAGTTTGACCGTTTGATCGGAGTTGGCGAGTGATTGACAGCTGCCTCTGTTAAATAAACAGCCAATAGGAACGCTCTCTCTCTGAAATGACCTGTGATTGGCCAACATCTCCCATCATGGGCTAGATTTTTTTAAAGCCTGAAAACAGAGCTACGGGGAGGTGCAGAAGTCTAGTTATCTCTCAGAACACTGAGACACAAGGATATTATGGATTTTTTGCCCAATGATGCCAAAAACATTCTGCCACTTTAAGTGTTACTCATTTATTTAATATTGGACGTTTGTCAGTGTCATACACATTTCAGTATCCATATGCACACACTACTGTTCCTGTCACCAAGCTGGCAGTCATGTGGACTCTGCCGGTTGATGAAAATATGGCCTGGCACTAAGTCAGGCCTTGTAGAAATTATGCACCGGCTGGTCAAACCATTTTACGTGTCCGTGCACAAATAAACTCCAGTCATTAGGCTTACATGGTGCAAGTGAATTTGACCTGCGTGTGTGTGTGTGTGTGTGTCTGACTGAATTTGCAAGTGTTGCATATATGCATTGCACTAACACAAGGGTCTACAAGGTTAATGAAAACAGGTTCCAAATACATTCATTTGGATGGAATTAAGGATTATGACTGCTTGGCTGGCTGACAACCACCTATTAACATGTCTGACACATTCTTGGACTGTCTGTCTACCTGTCTGGTTGCGTCTTAGCACAATTTTTTGGTGAATCTTACCTTACTGCTTCCATGAACCCACTTGCTTGTGTCAGTACTCTTGCCAGTCCATCTCTGACTGTACTGTGTGTTTTACTGTCTTCTTATGTACCTCAGCCTGGCTCTCACTTCCCTCCCTTTCCTAGCGACTGTTTATTCTTTATCTCTTGCTTGCGTTTCTCATCTTCTACCTTCATTGACCAAGCTGTCCAATGTAATCTAATGCCTCCTCATAGGGAGCTCAGCTGCATGCCGAGATTAAAGCCTGCAGATGGAAAAATAAGGAGACGGAGCTTGAGAGATTGGTAAATAAAACAATAGCTTGGAGTTTTACCACAGGTACAGGTAATAGGCACTCTCTTCTCTCTTTCTCTCTGTTTTTTCCAGAAAAAATGACTCACTTTCAGTTCTCTGATGCAGTTTAAGTTCATGAAATCACGTGTTGCATTTTCCTCTCCATCTAAACCAATTTTACATTAGTTCACTCTCTTTGTATGGGAATCCACAGGTAGTCTTAAAGCCCCATTTCCAGTGGTAAGCCTCTCAACTCTAATGCTCTTGCGCTGAGAGCTTCTTTGTGCCTGTTAAGTGTGTGTGCGCGTATGTGTGTGAGAGAGAGAGGGTGTGTGTGTGTATATTCATACTGTAATAAGTAGTAGTACTGTATCCCAGCCCAGTCACACAGCAGTTTGTGAAATAGTCACGGAATTTAATGTATTGATTCATGCACATAGACACAAATTTTCCATTTTTTTCACAATGGTCCGCACAAATTCAATTTGAATGTAATCCATGTAATTGTGAACCGAGAAGTATAGAGAGGTGAACGCTGCGTAGGGAGGAGAGCAGAGTGGATGGGTGGGTCAAAAAACACCGGACTTTCGCCCAGGAGACTGGTGTTCCTGTCCTGTGTAAAACCAGAAGTCAAAGTTGATTTATTAGTCACATAACGTCAGTACTTAAGTTACAGCACTTCCGGTGTGATTTAAACCCAAACCACAATCTTTTCCTAATCCTAACTAAGTAGTTTTGTCATGTGAGTTCCGTACTTAAGTTACAGCACTTCAGGTGCAATCTTTTCCAAAACCTAACTAAATAGTTTTGTTGCCTAAACCTTACCAAGTCGATCTATTCCTAAACCTAACTTAGCAGTTTTATTTTGAAAAGACTGGAGCACAAATTGACATGTGCGTCACGTTTTGCTGGACATTCATAGGAAAAAATACGTTGTTGAAAGTCATGCTGAGCGTTACGAAAAAAAGGGAAATTAATTACACAAATCAAATAGATTAAATTTCGTGACTATTTCACCAACTGCCGTGTGTTGTGTGTCTATATGAGTATGTACGTGCACTGCATGCATACAGCATGTGTGTGTGTGCGAGAGCGCTTTCGGTAATAATGTGCTGCCTCACTGTGCCATTGCAAAAAACCCTTTCAACATACTACAGTGGTCCCTTTACCTTCACAACCTCACCCCCCCCCGACCCCCCCACCCACCCAATGCAGTCCTGTGAGCCACCCTCCATTCGCCTGACAGTTGCCATGGTGACCATCACTACACCATGGAGACAGCAGTGGGAAGCTGACTGGGAGGGTGGAGAGGGGAAAGCAGCACTTAGGGATGAGAGAAAGATGATGGCAGGTAGGGTGGAGGATGGCTGGTACAAAAGAAAAAGAGTGGAGGAAATGCTGAAGGAGGTGTCACGGCGGCTGTGCAGGGGCAGCCGGGGTGAGAGGAAGGAGGTGATGGAGGTGAGAGAGGCTCTGACACGGAGAAACACAGAGAGCCGGAGAGAATGAGA